>NC_051408.1:31158000-31160004 GCF_015228065.2 Penaeus monodon
CCTCCCCCTCTTTTCCTCAATTACTTTTTTTTACCTTTTTACTTTATTTAGACTACTTTCTCTCCTCTGCCTTTTTCATTTTCATTTTTTCCTCCCTCTATCTGTCTTTCTCACCCCCTTCCATAGGATAAAACCTCAGGAATTTATTCAGAGCGTATACACTATCCAGCAGATTGTGAAAGGCCTCTATGGCAGTGTTAATGGCATCAGCACAGAAGTCGTACCATCGCGTAACACGGCGCCTGTTCGCGATAACGGCCAGCGCGACCATCTGTGTGACTCGCTCGAAGTCGTAGCGCTGACTAACGGAGTCGCTAACGAACACATTAGCGAGAAAACTATTTCACATTGGAACGCTAGATCCGTCGAGATAAAGAGAGGGAGAGAGGGAGGGGGAAAAAATGAAATTGGATCCCGAGAAAAGTTATGTTCATGTCTGTATCAGATGTAATTTGTAGATGCGATTGGGTGGTTTAGTTCCTTTGGCGGAGTGTGGTCGTGGAGGTCGTCGCCGCTACGACCCTTTCACTTGTTCGTACTTGTGCTTTTCAGGTATTTATCCACCTGTTCAAGCTTCGAATTTGGTTGTTTATTCAATTAGTTTGTTTTAAAACTAACAAGATTACCTGAACGCAAGGTAGGGAGGTATTTTGACTTTCCAACTGCTGGTCGCCTTTACATATTTTTGCCCCGGTTTTGGTCAGTTTGATTTACGCTGATATTATTTTAATATTATGTTTTCCAAGTATTTTTTTATAATTATCTAATCAGATATCTAGTTCAGTTTAAAGTTTTGGGTTGTTATCAAATAAACGTTCGGATACACCGGGAGAACCGTTAACACAGATTTACCCTGCGACCTATTAAAATTCCAGAATGATTTGTTCCATGATTGACTTACGGTTCTCAGCATGGCACAGTGCCTGGCGGGGCTCTATTTGGCTAGCGTTGGTAATGTCATGCAGGAAATCATGAGTTCATAGGTCAGGAGCTGCATGATACAAAGATGACGTGCATGACACTACCAAAGGCTTTATAAGATGCCATGAAATTACCGCCACACGCATGACCAGTTTCGCAGGTGTAGGTACAAGACAGGTGTTCGTTTCTTCGTTATAAGTAGGGTGTAAATAATGCAGCTTGCCATGTGGCGTCATCCGCGTCGCTGCTTTGTTAGGTGCGGATCATTAGCAGCATTGCAAAGTGCAGTGGAATAGCTACGTGGGCGTAGCGAAGCGAAGCTGATTTTTATTTTTATTTTTTTTGCTGTCTGGTTTTCTCCCTTCCGTCTTTCCTCTTTTATTTCACGTACATGGATTTGCTTGTCTAACTCATCCCGTTTCTTTCTTTTATTTCTTGTGCCGTTGTCATTGTTTTTGCCATCGTACAGAACTTCTGAAACTATTAGTGGGCTGCACTTTCCATCACAGAACAATCAGAACTATGAGCGGGCGCACTTTCTGGCCGGCGGTGCCTCGCGTCCCCAAGGGAGGTGGCTGGTAGCAGGCGGGAGGGTGGATTTGTTGTTTGTAAATATGCTTGTAGCCTGCGGTAGCCGGTGGGTGTCCAGCGGGTGTCCACAGGGTGTCCCGAGTCTGCCCATTTGGGTGACCGCGTTAATGGGGCGAGCAGGAAGGATGTTTTGGTGTTTCTTCCCGGAGTCCTTTTGGTTTTCCTTTTGTCTTGAATGCGAATCGTGTAAATTAGAGGGGAATGGAGAGATTTTTTTTCTTCTTCTGTTGTGATGATGCCGGGATATGCTTAGAAATGTTTATTGAAATGTAATTTTAATTGTAGTACCCCTCTATGTGGTTTATATGGATACCTTTGTAAAAGTCGAGATAGGATTTAGAATGTATTTCTTAATCATTAGTTTTTATTTACCCTTATTTTATGATTTACATGTAAAAGTAATGGTGAGCAGCATACTAACGTCAACCTTCTCTCTTTCCAGCGAGGTGAAGATGTCGGAGTAGAAGGAGGGGCGAGGACCTGCACCAGTGA
>NC_051408.1:31160059-31160831 GCF_015228065.2 Penaeus monodon
AACAGTACCCCAGGGAGTGTCTGGTTCCCCCAGCACCGCGGGAGAGCCAGCCTCCTCCCCCATCGCCACCGCTATGGGCCTCCACCACCATCTGTGAGACCTTCACCTCCCCACTACTATAGCCCCCACCCCTCCCACCTGTTGTGTAAACACCTCTCCCCCAGTTAGTACCTCATCGTCCCCTCAGCATTTGGCCCCCCCGCCATTTCGCCCCCCCACACGCCGTCTCCTTGGACCCCCCCGCGCGTGGCGTCGCAAGCCCCCCGCGCCCACGATCAAAGTCCCTCAGCTGCCCAGCCTGAGCGAGAACACGCGGAGACTCCCACGAGGTCTTCGTCAGCACCTTCAGGAGTCCTTACAACGCCTCCGTCAAGTTGCACCGCTCAGAAGTCACGAAGGTGAGGAGAACGGAGAGAAAGAAGAGAGGAGGAACGAAGACGAAGAAGGAAGGGAAGCTTCTGAGGAATCCACGATAACCAGGACTTCCTCGGAGGCCGAGAGAGAATCCTTCGAGAGAGAGAAGGACGGAAGGATCAGAGAGGACGCTGCGCCCACGCCAGACCCGCCGAAGGAAGACCGGCCTGGCCAAGGACGCTCCCAAGGGTAAGCATGCGCATGTAAGGATAGATATCAAGATGAATGGGTAGACAGATAAATGGATGAATGACTAAATGATGTGATGCAGATGAAAATTTTGAGGGATTGATGTAGAATTTGCTGCAATAGACAAGAAAAGGGCATCGATGACTGAATAGACGTGTCGATAGGTGAA
>NC_051408.1:31160855-31161352 GCF_015228065.2 Penaeus monodon
TAAAAAATCGAGTAAGGCAAGAGACCGTCCGTGTATCATTTAGGTGAAATAGGAATCTCCTTGTGATATACTTCCAAGGGATGACAGGTACACCAGCGCACATATGTATTTCCGCAAGTGTTACGTGGAGGAAATGTTGCGGTCCGAGTCATGCAACTGCACTGTTTACGCAAAGTGCACGGCTTCTGGCTGCAAAGAAAACGAGGCTCGCCCAGCGCGCCTCGAGAGGGCCGGCGCGTCCACCTCAGGAGTGACTCACCGGCCCGCACTGCGGAACCAGAGCCCCGTCGCGCCGAGCCAAGATAAACATTGCCACAAGAGGTCACATGGTCATGAGTAAAGCGTATTAGGGGTGACAAAAGTGTCCCCGCATTGACCTGGCTTCCCGTGGCTGACGAGGACGATCCTTTTCCAGCGGCAGCGGCGGTTCCGGAGTACGGAGACGTGAATCAGTGCTCATCCCCGTGGCTCTCCTTACATGGTGCTTGCGTCCCGCC
>NC_051408.1:31162016-31162105 GCF_015228065.2 Penaeus monodon
TGCGATTGTTTTCCGCCGTTCAACTCTTACACATTTTTCGTTTAGTTTCAGCTTGTGGACGATAATAGGTTTATTTACATTTTTACTGC
>NC_051408.1:31162216-31162796 GCF_015228065.2 Penaeus monodon
ATTATGTTTTATGTATGTATATTCAATAGAAAGTATTAGTATGTTTTCATTTCCATTTATACAAGTGTGCATTGCATATATGATTTCTATTGTTATTTCGAAAACTGATGGTCAGTGAGAGTACCATTCCAATTTTATATACTTAAATAGACAAAAAAAAAACATTACTGTCAAATCAGAGAGGTTTTGCGGCAAGTTACGTTGTAAAACTTGAATGGCAGCTCTCGGGACCTGTTCAAGGTGGGTCTGGAACGCTATCGACGGTCATTCAGCGTAGTGGCGGTAGCGACAGGGAAGGACTTCTTTTGGAGAGATTAGGCCTCTTTCTTATATTTTTTTCGTGTTATTATCATTGTTTTTTATGTCTGGATGTAAGAAATGTTTGAGATGGATGTTTAGATTTAGTTGGTAATTATGATTTTTGGTATTTAGGTCGTCAGTTCCGTACAGAGTCAGCATTCGTCCTAATTTTTCTTTGTAAGAGCGGAACGAATTCAGGTCTTTCTCCCTGCCTATCCCACAACAAAAAAGGTCAGCCTTGATGAATTGCCTAAAGACACAGAAAACTTTTCTTGGCCGG
>NC_051408.1:31162839-31163120 GCF_015228065.2 Penaeus monodon
CATTATGGGGGCTGCAATGAGGGTAGGAGGTAATCAGACTGATGACGGGAAAACATTTTCTCATTCAGACATCTCATTTCATCTCGCTTTGACAGAGATTTGTCACGGACCCGCGTCTTCCCCCACAACAAAAACAACGGTCTGTAAAATGACCATTAAAGTGCTCGAGTGGGTTGCAGGTTGGAGCAGGAAGGAGGATAAAAAGCGACTGTGAGTGCGTGAAGAAAGCATGAAAAGTGCAAGGTTGACAGAGTCAGCATTTGCAGCTGACTCCACACCAC
>NC_051408.1:31163691-31163821 GCF_015228065.2 Penaeus monodon
GCGTCTGGCCGGTGAAGACCCTCGGTGCTCGGCGTGGCGTGGCACCCGTCTGGCACGCCGTTTGGCCCCGACACCTCTGCTGACCCATGCACTCTTGAGCCTCTAAGCTCTCTCGAAAGCGTTTGTTGAA
>NC_051408.1:31164266-31164490 GCF_015228065.2 Penaeus monodon
CGAATGCTGTAGTCCGTCTCTTTACGGCATCATGTCAAAGGTCATGGAAGATTGATGTCTGGGTGGAATAACAAGAAAATAACTTTCGAGATATACAGTCCCATCCACCTTCAATCCAGCCCTCATACACACCCATTAATCAAGGCAGACGGCCTCCCCATCCCAAACGAAGATTAGTTCAAGTGATTCCCGCCAGGGGGCCGCCTGCACCTCACCCATTTTAT
>NC_051408.1:31164536-31165379 GCF_015228065.2 Penaeus monodon
TCAGGTACTCTCAAGTCGGGCAACGCCTTTCTTCGTGTTCTCTGGCCGTGTTTGCCTTTCCGGTCCCTTTTGTGGTGTTTTTCTGTGACTTGGAGACGGGGTTATTTATGTTCTCGTGTCGTAATAGAATAGCGAGATAGGACGTGGGATGATAGAAGCATAAAGGGATTTATACGTATGGGAGAGGAGACTACGAATACGGGAGATACATATACACATGCATGCATTAGAAGAGAGAAAAATGCATAGGCAAATAAAGAGAGAGAAAGAAAAAAAAAGGGAGATGAAGAGAAGCAATAGGATCCCCTGCCCTTCTCTGATTATGGAACATTATAATGCATGTTCATTGCCGCGACATCCCTTTCCTCCGCCGGGAGAGTTTTTCTGCGGCGCCCCGAGGGAAGTACTTGCATCTCCGGTCATCAGGAGGAATTAAGTGTAATCTCAACTTTTTTGGGGATCTCCGTAGGGACTGTCATTTACGGTGTGATGCGAAGGGCGGTGCGTGCATGTAGACGAGGTAAGGTAAATTTATGGCGTCATTTTATCACAGGTGTTTGATTAAGGTTTGAGATTGGCTCTGCGGGAGATGAGGAGGAAGATGCCGTGACCTGCATCACCTTTTTCGTTTAGAAGGTCCGGGAAATTCGGTAATTTAGTATTCCCTCTTTGATGTTAGGTATTGTTGCAATTCATGGGAATCAGGCAGGAGAGAAGGGAAATAAATTTGGTTTTGCTACTACATTCAGTGAATCATTATTGTGGAATTGTTATTATTGACCTATTATTAGGAAAGGATTATTGAATGCAGACTAATCGCGGCGAATCGTTCATTTGTTGTCG
>NC_051408.1:31165476-31165705 GCF_015228065.2 Penaeus monodon
AATGCAGTTTATTAGTTAAAAGAAAGACATACAGTCAATCCTCAAAATTACAGCATTCACATCTAAAAGAATGTGTATACCGTCCCGCTACCAGTACTTCGCGTGGACGCCCCTAAGCCGGTTCTGCCAAGCTCCAGGCCGCACGTGCGAAGGGAACTGGTCTCGGGAATTTTTTCGTTTCGCGGAGACGAGGTTGATATGGGTAGGGGTTAGGTTTCTCGAGGGAGCC
>NC_051408.1:31165757-31166025 GCF_015228065.2 Penaeus monodon
AGGGAGGGTGTGTGTGTTGATTTGGGGTGGGGTGTTTTGTCGGTTTAGTTGATTAAATGATTAATTTATTTTTTAGTTTTCCAAGTATTTCGAGCTGTTGATACACGAGGGAAGGGTGAGAGAGACGGAAATCGGATGGGAGTTGCAGGTTGCGGGGATGACGAATTGGTCGGTGTGAGAGCGATGTGTTGTTTACACACAGATAGATTGATAGGAACAGTCAGTTTATAAATCGGATGATGCAAAGTTAAAGGTATGGAATTGTATA
>NC_051408.1:31166337-31166553 GCF_015228065.2 Penaeus monodon
TCTAATTAGCGAACACGTACCCGAAGCGTACGAACAGCTAAGGGTCTAGCAGATGATGATCACCTGCCAAGGATGATGCTAGACGGCGCTGGCTAATTGACAGATGATAGTGGCTAATTGATGGCGGAGGAGCGCGGGCGGCTGATGGATGGGCGGCGGGAGCAGGAGCCGCGAAGCCGGTCGTTCGGCGCCGCTGGTTCGAGATCCTGCAGCGGC
>NC_051408.1:31166759-31166859 GCF_015228065.2 Penaeus monodon
ACAGATCTACAGAGGAAGATGAAAAGGGGAAGAGATGCAGTGGAGAACAAAGAGGAGAAAGTAGAATATCAATGAAGGAAAAGGAGATGAGGTGAAGTGC
>NC_051408.1:31166940-31167040 GCF_015228065.2 Penaeus monodon
CATCGGGAAAGGGAAGATAATGTCACCATCAGCCATCAGAGTTAATCACGATGGACTAGATAACGAAGACCAAGCCAGGAGCAGAGAATCGGACTAGGGA
>NC_051408.1:31167114-31167312 GCF_015228065.2 Penaeus monodon
TCAGAAACTCTTCGAAAAGATTAAATTTATCAAGACCACGAGCCTCTTTATCTGCAATTATTATTATTTTTTCTCTTTGTGTGATTTTATAGATAATTTGAAATGCCACGGGGACTTTTATCCGCGTTCAAGGTAAAGGGAAGTGAAATAAATTAACAGAGTATTTCATTACTTTGTATTGTATTTTTTTGTTTATTT
>NC_051408.1:31167886-31168285 GCF_015228065.2 Penaeus monodon
CCATTTTTTGTGTAAATGATCAGAGCCGCTTTGGCAATAACACTGTCCCTTAAATGGTCGTGCAAATGGCTCTTTTAAGATACCATAATCCCTTTCGGACCCATTTTATGATGATTGAGACGAGGTAACAGACCATATATTTTTTTCTTTCTTTATTTTTTGAACAAAGGACGTGAATATCATTAGCGGTTTGCAAAAAAGTTGTTACATTTTAGAACTGCCATACTCTTATCTAACATCATTTCAATTCTTACCTTCTTGAATTCAGTCTGGAATCACCCGGCGATGATATTATAAACGATTACCACAGACAGTCGCGTTGTCTTTCCGCCCTTGACCCACGCGCGCCGCCCACTGCTGTCGTGAAAATGGGCGGATGCTTGTGCCTGCGATTCACTT
>NC_051408.1:31168451-31168517 GCF_015228065.2 Penaeus monodon
TCGTCGTCTTTTTTCCCTCTCTTTATTCTCATCTCCTCGGAGCCACTCTTCTTTCCTGTTCGACCC
>NC_051408.1:31168540-31168742 GCF_015228065.2 Penaeus monodon
ACTTCCTTCTTCTTCCAACTCTTTTTCACTGCCTGTCTTTTTATCCATTATCCTTCTCTTGCTCGAGGTCCTTCGGCGACGTTAAGATCACCGCATGTCCGAGGAAATTTAATGAGGCGAAGATGGCTGTTGGCTTCTGGTGGAGAGCGAGATGAATTTAGTTCCGTCACAGTTTAAGAAATGGCACGCACGTGATGCTGAT
>NC_051408.1:31168765-31171057 GCF_015228065.2 Penaeus monodon
GCGCGGTGTTCGTAAGATTTTATACCGATTCATACAAAGAAAGAGAATTTCCCGAGCGTCAGTAAGATAGCAAATGGCGGAGAAAGGATTCAGCCAGTGTCGACAGACCGCGCGCTTCCTCCCTGGCCCGGGAGACGTGCAGTTGCAGGTCCAACAGTGTTATTGCAAGTTGACCCCCGTGACCTGGGAGCGTGCCGGGTCCCTAGGAGCCAAGAATCACACCCAAGATTATTATGTAAATTACCCCATTCCCTGCATTTCTTTTCGTAACGAGTGGGGGCTAGTAAGACGAGTGTTTCCGAACGCACTCAGCTTTCTATGAATATTCAGTTGGGTTTAACGAGGTGGGTTAAATTGGGGATCATGCCGATGGAAGTCTGTTGAGCAAAAAGGTAAATAAGAGGCAAAGTGTTGTCAGGATGTAAATAATTTGATGAGCTGAAAAGCAACTATGTAAAGACATGCAAATGTAGAATTTTAAAATGTATTAAGTTTCCCACTCTTGTCCACTAGTGCATGTTAGGGTTATCGTGAATTTAGTTTCTTTTAATAAGCTATAATATGAAGTACAATGAACTTGTATTCCAATGTATTCGCAATGACACTTACGTAAACGTGTGCATAAACATAAACCACAACAGTGAGACACTATAAGATCCTAGAGAACACGATTAATTTCTGTTTAGACATTAGATTTCCTCAGCAATGAACAAATATTGAATTGCTGCTGTGTCACATGCGTTAGTTTTTTGCGTTTGTCAAACGTACACATCCCTGCAAACGTCCATGCTCCTAACTTAATTTCCCACATACACAAGCACTCACTCACGTGCGAACAATCAAGCACAGGCAAGCAAACATGGACACAAACACACCCACATGTGTATGCATTATCCGTGGAAGCCCAGACAGTCCCTCCTCCTGCTTCCAGGTGTGGCTTCTCGCATGAGACTTAGCGATAAAGGACGAGTGAAACTTGTTCCTTGGAGGGTGGGGGGTGGGGAGACGTGGAGGGAAGGGGGGAGAAGGCGGGGAGGGAAGGGGAGAGAAGGCGGGAAGGGAAGAGAAGGGGGGAGGAGGAGAAGGGGAGGAAGAAAGGGAGGGGACGGGAGGGGGAGGGGTGCACCTGCAGAAGCTCACGTGCATGCTAGGGCGTTCGCGTTGCCGTGGATGTTACTTGCTTCGCTGTTTGCTTGTGGAATTCGGTCGTCTTAGGTTATAACTCCTATCACCACGGTTGACACAATCATTTATTTTCGTTTCCATTTCGGCTGAACTGATGCGGTATTTCCTTCTGTATAGCAAGTAATTATAGTTTTAGCAAGAGTCAAGGTTACGTTTGGTTACTTTAAGAATTCTGTGACATTGTACTTATTTCAGTAGAAGAAAATACGCGCCAAAGCCCCTTACTTTCCCACAGTGCATAACCAGTGAACATAATTTTACACAGATAAAGAACAAATATGTCGGTGTCGGGGACGGTCCTTGAAGGCCAAACATTACGATTGCGATGATTATGATAATTGTAATAGTGTGCGCGTAGCAGTGATAATGGTGATTGCGACAGCATTGGTGAAAATTATCATTAGGGAAGTTGATTGACTGTTTTAATGAGTCCGTAAAGATGCGGAAAGTAAGTAAATAAACTTGTTGATTTCTGTTATATTTTTCTATTTTTTTCTCACGCCTTTTCCAGGCATTATCATAAATTCTGAAGAGACTGAAGTTGTTGCGTGTAATGATATTTCATTTTATATTATGAAGAGACCAATTAAAGGATACAATCAGCGACATGATTTTTCCAGTTACTTTCACCGTTCGAAATGAGTTTTACGTACCTACTGTATTAGCATTTCTTAACGACATTTATTAACCTCCCATATTGTCGTCTCCTAACAAATTCCCACAGATTTCTCATTTCTTGTTATTCTGCAAGTTTCTCCTTCGTATCAAAGGGACTGTTTTCCCCAAATGTCATGTCACACATCTCTGGCTCTATGCAGCAGATGTGTTGAAACGACCGACGGACGATTTATAAGCGACCGTTCCCGAATCTTGCCTCTTAGAGCAATGTAGGTCTAACGTTGCGTGGGCGGCCACAGCGGTACGCCACGCCCGAGTCTGCAGGCGTCTCTCACAATGGCGATGGCAAAATACCGGATGCAAAACCCTCTTTTCTCTGCCACTGTTATTATTATCATTCCAGTGTCGCGGCCGGTCGCTAAATAGACGGGTCAGGGGGTAACAATGCCGGTCGCGGGTTTTACTTTCAGCTGTAGAGCATTTCGGTCA
>NC_051408.1:31171116-31171181 GCF_015228065.2 Penaeus monodon
ACGTTACTTTCGCTTTTAGGGGTTCTAGGCGATTCGAGTTTTTAGAACATGAGAGACTTTCGTTT
>NC_051408.1:31171756-31172655 GCF_015228065.2 Penaeus monodon
ACTTTTTTACCATCGCCTTGCCATGGATTGTAATCCTTTGGAATCGGCTCATTAATTGCCTTTTATCTATTTCAGGTCTCCATTGCTGAAGGCCCGAGCCAATAGCGTCACGAGCGACTACTTCAGTGATTCGGGAGAGGCATCTTTAGGACTCCCGTCGCTTATTCACGACCACGAGTTCATCCTAAATCTCGATCACGTGGACGAAGAGTCTTTGAGTTCGAGGACATCGAAAACGGAAAGCAGAGCAGCATCTAGGAATACGCTACGCTTCGAGTCGTCATCGGTAACCCCTCCACCGGAGTATCCCCTAGAAGATGAGGATATCCGTTTTCTCTCAAGTGAGAACGGTGATGCTCGTTTTCTACGTTTGAGCGATACAGAGAGCGATCGTTTTCTCTCATCATCTGACAAAGAAAACTGCCATCGAGAAGAGAAATTGGAAGGCAGACTGAAGCAAAATTTTCTAGCCAATCAAAGTGCCAAAAAGGACTTCCTTAAACTAGTACCTGAGACTAGATTATTAACTGTGAAGTCTTTACGTGGATCTTACCTTTCTCTTGAACAGATTTCTCATTCTATCAAGAGCACAAGTCAAGTTAACAGCTCTGCACCGGAACTCTCTTGTTCCAAAACTCTTCTATCTTCAAACCTGGAACCTCAGTGTTCCGATCCCCAAGTTGGTGCCAAATTGTGCCGCGGGCTAGAGCCAGCGGCGTCATGGCACCCGTCATATAACGCTTCGCCAGCACCTGTTATTTCAATTAAAGTTGACGAACCAGACACTGCAAATATGGAAAATGATAAAGGTACTATTTTGGATACTTTCGTATTTTATTCACATGTTCATATAAAAAATATGATTTTTTTTTTCACTTCTTCACACTCTCCCAGACATC
>NC_051408.1:31172903-31173146 GCF_015228065.2 Penaeus monodon
CCTCCCCTGCATTCCATTTCTGTCTCTCCTTTACCGGTGTCCATCCTCTCCATCAGTGACTCCCCTTTGCCTCCGCAGGTGCGACAAGCGGCATGGGAGCGTTGGCTCCGCTCAGCTTCTCGTTGTCTTCGCTATCGGGGTCGTCTAGCCCAGCGCTAGAGTCCGTCAGCCCCGCGAGGACTCCCGCAGAACTACATACCAACTCTCTCAACCGGCGCAGGTCCAAGTGAGTATTGACATTTT
>NC_051408.1:31173181-31174480 GCF_015228065.2 Penaeus monodon
TTGGTGCTGTATTTTAAGAGGGTGATTCCCACTGTATTTAGGATGTCTCTTTCGTCGAAGGTCAATATGTCGTTTGTTTGATAGTCGAGTGTCATGTCTCGTTGGTTAAATTATCACGAAGGCCTATATAAACCTCTGTGGAAGTTCATCTCGTGGTAGAAGCCAAGTGTTATGGTCGCGCTGATCAGCTGACTGTGGGATGCAGTACGAACTGGATTCTTTGAACGCTAATCATGAAGTCTATTCCGGAAGTAAACTAAGCGTCTGCATTCTTATACATTTTTAACCAAACACCCGATCCTTTGCATCAGGCAGTGTTGCGTCTTTGTTCTCACCTTATAGCCATGTTCTCATCGGCGCCTTGACTTCGCCAACGCCGCAGAGGATCCCATTGCGTGTACATGGCTACCGCAAATCCACATACCATTTGGCTGATATCGCGCGGCGACTTGCTCAAGACACGTGGCGCAATATGCTTTACTTATTTAGGGAATCTCAAGCCAGATGTCGTAACTGTTTAACGACTAGCGTGCCGCATATGTAAACGTGCCATCGTAAAATGATAACGCCTCGTCTTCGCCGTCGATTTGTTGTGTCTGAAGAAGGAGGCAGCGGGAACTTATAAGGTGACATGGGCGGTGACGATGCCGAGCGACCGTAAGTCGGCATTATCATAACGGCGAGACGCGGATGTTACGGCCTGTGGCGAGCGGAGCCGATTCACCTGGGCTCTCGTGTCTTGGGATACCGCCGGCGCCCACCAAGGGAACAGAAGGCGAATTCGCGTGTGCTTGTTTATTCGATTTTAAGATGCATATATTTTCTAGATCTCTTTCATATTTTCAAACCGTAACAGGATTTAACCATCCTTTTACCCCTTTCTTCTTGTCTTGTGTTCTATATTTCGCTTCTTGTATCATTTTCCCATTTCATCATATCATCTTCCATTTTTTTCCCCTTTCTTTCCATACCAGCTTTACCTTCTTCCACCTTCCTTCCATATCAACCTTCCCTTCCTCCCCCACGCTTTCGTATGCTTGCACCTTATACCCGCTTTCCCATCCCCATCCTCATCTCCCGTTCTTCTCCGTGATGCAACTCGCTCCGGCCGCGGGTTTGGAAATGTCGGCGCTTGTAGGACTCGCGGTCCGGTCGGAAGGGACAGAGTTTGTTGACACGCCTCCGGGAGCTTTTACTCATCCAAGGCTGCCTCCCTCACCTTCAAGACTGGCCGAGTGGGCGTCGGTTAAGGGCTGTGTGCTCTGTTGCCGGAGTGGAGGGTTTGGATGGGTGTCATGG
>NC_051408.1:31174713-31174833 GCF_015228065.2 Penaeus monodon
GCAATGGAATAGAAGGAAGAGAAAGTTGTCGATGCAGCTTGTATTTTTTTCTGAGACGAATTACTCTTGCTGCAATCCCTCCCCTACGTGCTGTCGAAGGGCGTGGCGATAGGCGTTTTA
>NC_051408.1:31175562-31176255 GCF_015228065.2 Penaeus monodon
CTCTCCCTCTCTTCCACCACCAATATCAGCGTCGCCGTGAAAGTGTTGCCAGACCTTGAGATATTTGCTCTTGTTTCCCTGCGTCATGTTGCCGTGATTGCGCTGCGGCTGAAAGGGGCGGATGGTGAATTGATGGTGAGGATGGCTAGGTTGATAGCGACAATGGCACTGGTTGTAGTGAAGGCAAGTAATGATAATAATGAGAGAGAGAGATAATAAGCATACTGAGATGCAATAATAATATTTAATGTTTTTTTTCATGGTTAGGCAGATTAGAGTAACAAAGTCGAGAGTTGCGATGGCTGTAATATAGCATCGTTACCGCTAATCGCCGGTGGCGGGAGCAGCGGCTTCTCTGATGAAAGGAAGTGCTCGCGCAAGTTGTGGTCGAGGGAATTTTAAGTTTTGGGAATCCTCTTCGGTTATGACTAATGAGTCTGATTTTCAAAAGTCGTATTTCTTTTCCTTCATGTTGTTTATTTTACTATTTTGTGTATGTATTTCGCTGATAAATTTGCGTCTGAGTTTTCTGTTGGCTGCAGCGTTGCGTGCGCGCGAGGGTGTGTGTTTGTGATGTGATGCGAGGGGAGGGAAGTAACATAAGGCACATAAAAGGAAGGGAAAAACTCAAGGTCAGGCTCTGTGATTAAGTTTTTTTTTTCGTTTCATGTCCTGACCTTGACATTGCTGAAT
>NC_051408.1:31176283-31176458 GCF_015228065.2 Penaeus monodon
TTAGTTTCGGCGAATTCCGTGCTACGAAGTAATATTCATCCCAGTAAGACGTTACGTGACGCATAAAACCCAATGTTAATGAAAAGAACAAGATTAAAAAAAAAAAACTGGGCCTTTTTTTTAGGCTGTCAGTGTTCGTGAGATGACGTGACCGCAGGCGCAGTCAGAGTCGGAT
>NC_051408.1:31176877-31177792 GCF_015228065.2 Penaeus monodon
GCCTTAAGCCGACGTCCACCTGCCGCAGGACGCAACAGGGGGTGACCAGGGAGGGGGGGGGGAGAAATGCATCAGAAGAGAAGAATGTGTGGGCAGAGGCGTAATGGTTGATAAAATTGGAAGAAGGGAGGATGGATATAATTGGTTAGGAGAAAGAATTGTTCGTACGATTATTGGACCGAGGTTTGGATCGGCGGATTTTGTACGTTGTGCACTGAGGTCTGCTGTATGCCGTTGTATGATGTATGATGTTGTATGGGTTGATGCTTTTGATAGATAATTAGAATGAAATAAAGCGAATGAACGACAAAAGAATAAAGGACGGGTCACGCTAGGAATAAAGATGAATTAGTCCAGACGAGATGTGAATGAAATGAACAAATAAATTAAGCCATTGTCTTTGATATTTATTTAATTGCTACAATTATCATTTAATATATCCCATCACAAAAAGAAAGAAGAAGGAAGAAAGGTTTTATTCGCGTGTCTAACACTGCAGCGCCGCGAGACTGCATAATGAATGAAGATTGGATTGTTTACATAAAAAAAACGGTTGACATAGATTTACCTTTACTTTTTAACGCAGAAGATGCATTTGCCAAGTTCATGGTGATTAGTTGAATGCATTATATCCGAGTATAGTTGTAGTTTGAATAATTGTCATTACCACTTTCCCAGTTACCAAATGATTAGGATTACCAACCTGTCAAGTACATCTTAGCCTCGATTTAGAAAAAAAATCAGCAGAGGAGAATTTGTGTTCAATTGAATGTAAATTGGCCAGTCGCTTGGTTGCCTGGTGAAATGGTGATTAAACATCCTCGTTTACCTGGCAAACTGACTGTCAGTTGCAGGATCCGGGAAAGCCTTATAATTCAACCTTCCTTAACGGGTGTGAGTAAAGCCTGTGCGGTG
>NC_051408.1:31177916-31179120 GCF_015228065.2 Penaeus monodon
TTATTCAGCTGTGTATACATGAATTTGTCTTTGCGTGTTTGTCCTGTGCCCACGCTGTCCTTGGTCAAAATTAGTTCGCAAATAAAAAAAACAAATGGATGCTATGACGCAGACGTAATTCTCCCGGACTTAGTAACAGCGACATCGTTGATTAATTAAGGCAGAACATAAAGACCGCAGTGAGAGTGCCTCGCGCTCACTCACTCGAACGCAAACCATTAGAAATTGTGAAAATGGAAGTGAAAGACGAGGAGAACAAAGGGAAAGGTCCATAATCATCTCAGGTAACAGTCTTCCATCTCCGGAACCATCATAATCGTTTCTGTTTGTACCGAAAAACATGGCGAAACCTCATCCCGTCCTGAGGCTGTGGCTTGGGCAGGCCACGTGCAAGGTGGAGTGTCTCGTGATGCCCGGAGAGCCACGTGATTACTGGCACATGCACTCAGGGGGACTTAGACCTGTATCGGGCTGTCCATCGTCTTCCGGCCGCCGATGGTGACGTGCTGGCGCTGTGGCTCCTGTGGGCGGATGTCCCTCCTGCTGTGACCCACGTTTACTTTTTGTTCAGTTTTCTTTCATTTTTCTTTTGCCTTATATCATTGCTGGTCAAGATTCTACTGTCTACTTGCAGGTTAGTGACATTGATACCATATAACCGTTTTTTTTTTTTAATCTAATTGCAAGGGGTCAACGGCACGCGCATAGTTGCAATACCTGAGCAAAGAGGCCTACACAAATCGACAAAATGAGAACGGCCACTCTTGTGTGGACGAGTTTTATGATGTCAGTGATCTCACACGGCCGTAAATATTGGCATTCGTTCGCAGATATCAGTGCAGTGTGCGTAGCGAGCGGCGCCTTCGCAGAAATATCGATCCGCGTGGACGAAAAGGTGAAGCATCGCCAGTCTCGACCTCGTGTTCTTAGCGTCGTGAGTGTCTTGGCTTCTTGCCGCTCGTTACTTCACGCGCGTTGTGTAGTGAGGCGCTATGGTGGTGCTGCGATGTTATGGTGCATGTCACGTGACGCTTTACCGGTGCGGTCCTCTAATCTTGCAGTGCGGGGTTGCAGTGTGACCGACGCCCAGTGTGATTATGGTGTCTGGTGGGGCTCGTAGGTCTGCGGAAGTGCGCTGGGTCATCTGGTTCCTCGGGAAGATATTGGCCTAGCCGCGGCAGGGACAGTGAAGAAACTTAGCGGT
>NC_051408.1:31180079-31180250 GCF_015228065.2 Penaeus monodon
GCAAGCAGGTGGGGCGGTACAGTTTGCGGGAGAAACAGGTCGATGCGCTTTGTATAATGAACGAGGTGACCTTCTAGGCTGGGGCGATTGGGGGACTTGCCCGTCGCTCTCGTCGGGCCTGGGCTGAAAAGCCCCGTCCCCGCCTGTGATGCAGTTCGGCACGGCTATGTG
>NC_051408.1:31180623-31180968 GCF_015228065.2 Penaeus monodon
TCCCCCACCCTACCTCGTTCCGCCCCCCCCCCTTCACTTCCCTCTCACTCCCCCCTTTTCGCATTTATTTGTACATCCATCTGCTTTAGAATTCTCGAAAAAAAGGGACGAGGCGGCGAGGAAGGAGAGAGTAAGGGTGGGTCGGACCGGCCAGGGTGGCAGGGGGAAAGCGAGGTGAGAGCAGGAAGGCAAGGGTGACGGCAGGATGGAAAAGGGGGAAGGAAAATCGCGTGACATCCAGGGGAAGGGTTGCGTCGCGTGTCTGCCGCCGCTCAAGTGCTTGTAGGATTTCTGTGCCAACCTTGACGTCATATGGATGTATCCGCGTGCATGCGTGGAATTGTA
>NC_051408.1:31181087-31182050 GCF_015228065.2 Penaeus monodon
TAAAGACTGTGTGTCTATTATAGGAACAGGGGTTGGTAAAAGAACTAGGCAGAAGGGACATATGAATGTGCTATTGAGAATATATGGTACCCGGTACTGGAATAGTGCAAGCCCCGATTAAAAATGTTGGTCATGATGGTTCAATTCTTCCAAGATTTGTTGGCCCCTTTGCACGCATGAGACGCAGGGGAGGCGGGAAACTTTGCCTTGCCATTCATACCATGCAGGAGCAAGAGCAATTCATGGATGGAGATGGCATTTTTACGCAGCAGGGATTATATATATATCGTTTTATATTCCCCGATCGTTTGAAAGAAAATTGAACCTCGAGAGCCTCACAGCAAACAACGACGATAGATTGTGGGAACAATTCCAGAGCGCATGACGTCCTCCAGGCACTGATCATAGCAATTTTCCGTCTATTTTGGAGAAATGTTCGCGGATTGGTTTACATTGTTTGTTCAATTTTGGGATATAGAGAACCGTACTCACCTCTGAAGAATCTATGATGACAGTAACAGCTAGAACAAGCTCGAAGGTTCCTTAGTGAGTACGACAGTTTGGGCCGGGTGCGGTGGCGCCGACTCCGCCATGAGTAACGGGACCAGCTGAGCGGCGCTGACGACGATTCGAGTTCGGAACGCCTGGAGGGTGCTGGAAGTTGGCGCCGGGGGAGCCCTGCTGGACGGACACTCATGCCTGTGCAAAGGGACCGTGCTCACATCCTGGGAAACACGTCCCGTCAAGTGTAGGATGCGAAAAATGAAAGATCACGACGGAAGAAAATAGTGGAAGTGAGTTCAGGTAGAACTTCATGGAAGGGACCATACATTCGAGGAGAGGCGGAACTCCGTTTCTCTCGGCATGTTAGTGAGGCTTGTGAGGGAGGGAAGATGAGGGTAAGTGTGACTTACATGACGTGGATGTGACCTTGGCTAGAAGACCCAGTCGTGTTCTCGGAAG
>NC_051408.1:31182097-31183211 GCF_015228065.2 Penaeus monodon
TGAGAGTCAAAGCACCGGAACCTTATCCAGCGCGATCAAGTTCCGACGCTGGTGCCAGTGTTCTTTGTGCTGCAACGGAGTGATTGTGTGTGGATTACCTCGTGTGCTGGTACATGATTGACAGAGAAGATGAAAATGTGGAAAATGAACGGGGAGGAATTGAAAGAAGTGATGATAATGGCTGTGATAAAATAATACGGGCGTGAAGCAGGCAGATGGAAAAAGGGAAAAGAGAGAGAGAGAGTCTGGAGAGTGTCGACACCCATTCATCTCTCTCGTCCCTCCCTCCCACTTCCATTAGTGATTACCAAAAAGCGTGAGAAGGAAAGTGGTCAGTAAAAAAGAGAAAGAGAACCGAAAACGATTGAATGCCGGGGAAATCGTGTACGGAAAAAGAGATAAAAAAAAAAAAGTTTGACAGATCTCGGCATTGTGTGGAGACGTGGTGACGGAAGCGAGAGGAGTGACTGAAGCTTGACGTCGATGGTGCAAGAGAGCGATGTGAAGGTCGTGGTGTCCGATAGTGATTAATTGTTATTTACGTAAGTGGAAATTGTTCTACGGGTCCCGAACACGAGTCGCGAAGTGGGCAAAGTTATAACGAGAGGCATCCAGAACAAAGGAACTTTGATGATGAGCGTAGGTGAAGGTGAAGGGTCTTTGGAGTCGGAGAACAAGTTCTTGTATAACGAAGGAACAGTGACCAGTGTGACTTGTGAATTAAAAATCATGCCGGCGAGCGTTGGTCAAGAAAGATGATCTAAAATGAGGTCGGGAGAAGTAAGAATAGAGAGAGAGAAAAAAAAAGTGATGAGACACGAATTGCGTTTTGTTATTAGTAAAACCAATGACTGGATTTACTTTCGAAACCAATCTTCGAGAACAGACAGGAAATCGAGACAATGAGCGAGTGGAACAAAGAATATCATTGTTCATTGCGGATGTGTTAATTCTTGCTGCTTGAAATATCTCACGTCTTCCTTGAGAGCGAATAAGCCGCAAGCAGAAGCCATGCTATGCTCATAGGGAAGCCTGCATGGCGGGAGTCTGTGCCTGTGCGCGCATCCGTGTCTGTTTTGTCTTGGCTAATTTATTGTACTTGCTGATTGATTCC
>NC_051408.1:31184207-31184423 GCF_015228065.2 Penaeus monodon
GTCATTCACATGTTTATGTCTGCACGCGTACCAAGCTGTCGTGAGTTTGAGCTTGACCTGGGGTAATTCAAGAGAGGGGGATGGGGAGGGCGGGGAATGGGCGGGGGAGATAGATATGTCGGGCCGAGCTCCTTGCAGAAACTTCGACGTGTCTATTGGCGGGGTGAGTCAGGGAGCAGTGTGGTAAGCTGGGGAAACTGACGGAGGGAGCGATAA
>NC_051408.1:31185294-31186874 GCF_015228065.2 Penaeus monodon
GTAGATTTCTTGTAAACACGATATGTGTCATGTCTGTGAATAAGCCCAGTGATCTATGACGCAATGATATATGTGTATGGTGTGAAGTGGCGTGGGCGTGATGTGCGAGTGTCACGTGACTTTGGGAGAGAGAAAATGAGTGAGTCTGTTACTGTGTGATACAAGATACAGTGGGCGGCGAGAGGCAGGTGGCGTGTGGTTTGAAGTTTGCGCTTTAGTATGACCTCACGTGGGAAGCGCAATGTGGCAAGGCACGTGACTTGCAGTCGCATATGGTGGGGAGGGGTATGGGGTGGCGGGAGGGGGTTGCATAGGAGGTTGGAAAGGCATGCTTACTATGAAATTCATAGTCTTTATGTTCTATGGTATGCTTAGTACTGATGTGTTTCACTCGTGATGAGGATACTTCTTTTACTTAAGTTTGTTGTAGAAAAGTTATAATAAAGTTTTTATTTCTTTATCAGTTGAAATTTTATCATGGCCAAGTCTCATTATGCGATATACTGGTTACTAACACGACGCACCATTCCTCGTGCTGTGGAATATCGCACATAAAACCACGGATTCGACTCCTGTTTCTCTAACATGTTGGAAGTTGCTCAGACATGTTGATCAGTAATATGCAAAAGAGGCTCTTGTCAACATCTATTGTATTGCTGATTGTTTATAGGTTTTAATTTTTCTTACTCGACAGTATATATTTTTGTTAAAAAGTTTTGTGATATAAAATATATCTGCGATCTTTTTAGGTTATCCATCAGCTTGCGTCATTTTTCGGATTTTCTTATTGAAAATAGTGGGTCTTAATGAATGATATTGCAATCCAGTGTATCTGATCCATGCAAAGACCTTTTCTAGTAAACTTATGTACTTGGGTAGTGTGTTTTACAACACATATTTTTTTAGTCGAGTTATTTAGCCTTGTACATAGGTTAGTGGTGCGCAGCGGTGTGATTTGTCGGCGTGTAGGAATGTAGGGGTGGAGGGGGGGGGATAGGGGGAAGGGGAATGGAGGATTCTAAATTATGTATATAATATGTGTCCGTAATGTTTTTCTTTTCTTAGAATGGTTCTTCCTTTCATCTTCGTCGGTTTTAGTTTTTTATTTTTCTTAGTAATACCGAAGTAGAGATAAAAGATGACGTTGGATTTTGAAGAAATGGAGTGAGATGATGATAACAGAGAAATTCAAGTATCCGAGTGGCTTGAGCGGCGACCGGGAGCTGCGGGCGAAGCGGAGAACTTTTAGAAAGTGATTGACGATAGACGGCGGCGAGTGACAGTCGCGAGGCTGAAAGGAAGTTACGCTTGATGGTAATGAGTAATAGGAGCAGCACTCTCCCAACTTCTCCCCAACCCCCCACCTTTCTCAACTTCTCTTTTCTCTCTCTTCCCCCCCCCTTCCCCGCCCCACCACCTTTCCCGGGGAATGGAGCTTGCGGTCAGGCGCGGAGATTTCATTTTCACTCTTTTTCTCCCAGAACGTATTTTTAATCACTTTTCTTTGTTTGGTGTGGGAATTGTGATGAGTTTTACGTTTTTGTCTTGTTTCTGTTTCATTGTCACGATTTATATTTATA
>NC_051408.1:31187391-31187712 GCF_015228065.2 Penaeus monodon
ACTTTCATTCTCACTCTTTTCTCTTTCTTTCTAAATTTATAAATTTATATATTTATTCCCCCCCCCCCCCGCCTGCTTCGCTGCCCTCTTCGCTGCCCTCTTCCTCTCTCTTTCCGTCTCCCACCCTCCTCCATCGCCCATTCTCTCTCTATCACCTTTTCATTTCCCTATATTTCCACCCCCGCCTCCGCTCCGTCCGCCACTCGCCCCGATACGGTTTTTGCGACCTTTGGGAAAGTTATCGGAGCTGCGTCGTTTTCCTTTTCTTCCGTCGTTCTCGCTCTGGTGTGGGGGTACGCGCGTGAGATTGCGTGCTCTAGG
>NC_051408.1:31187747-31188219 GCF_015228065.2 Penaeus monodon
AAGAGGGATGATTAGAGGGGGATGAGGGCGGGTCTTGTGCAAGAGGTGTTTGTAACGGCGCGGACAGCTGGGTGCGATTTAGTCTAATTACGCGCTAATGACATCTGAGTTTTTCGGCTTGTGATGCTGCTCTTCATTAAGCTTGGCTTTGGGAGGAACATGAGGTTTGGTGCGGATTTCTAAGAGAAAAGAGCGCGTTTCTCTTTTTGCTGATTCGCTAATGAGGTGAATTTGCATGCTTAGTTATTTATGTATTCATTTTTGGTTTTCCTTTTTTTGACGTGTGGATGAGTTACGCAGTGTTGATGTATTTTGATAATTGTTTTAGTTTGAATATTTTTTTTTATGAAAAAAAAAAGTTTTGTTACTGGTCGAGGAACGGTAACCGAATGGCCGTGTAATGCCTTGTTCGCTCGTAACGGTCGGTGATCGGTCAAACTGTGACGAGGACTGCTGGTGACAGTGCGTGTTA
>NC_051408.1:31188372-31189051 GCF_015228065.2 Penaeus monodon
ATAGAAGGTTGTTGGCATAGAGGTTGGAAGGGGGGAAGTGTAGAAGGGGAGGGAGGGGAGTACTGGTGTTGGTGGTGGGGAGGGGAGAGGAGAGGGAGTTGGCGAAAGAGCTTCAGGTGACGTCCTGTTCACACGTCCACTTGGGAGGTAGAAGACAAAGGTAGAGGAGGAGGGAAAGAGAGTAAGGGAGGAGGAGACGCGGGTAGGGAAGGAAGGGGAGAGAGGGAGATATTGTAGGTTGACGACAAAGGGGCAGAGGGGAGTTGGAGGTGACTTCACGTTCATGCAAGATTAGGTTTTGGGGGAAGTGGGGGGGGGTGTATCACGTCCGAATCTGGTTTGTCGGAAATTTATATGGGCTTGATCGTCAGTGAGAGAGCTGATTGGTCGAGACGTCAGGAGACAAAAAAATCGAGTAGTTTGTCTGTCATGTTTTTCTTGGTCAGACATTTTTCTCAGTTAAGATTTAGAAAATGTTTTAAACTTATTTTACAAAGTACGATTAGGATTGGAGACTATGACAAGCGAAATTATACAATTTTTCTCGCTTGGATGACAGTGTCGAGATGTGACTTGATTGTCTCGTTGATTTCGCAATGGTGATCAAGGTTGTCGGTGCTGAGAGCCGATCGGGGACAAGAAGTGCAATAATCTGTACGTGCTGTGTGTGTATGTGTGT
>NC_051408.1:31189164-31189437 GCF_015228065.2 Penaeus monodon
TACGTGCATTTGAATGGTTATGTTTTGCACTTGTGTATTTGTATGCAAATTGACTTTTTAAAGTTAAAAAAGGGAAATATACAACACATCGGAAAGAACCTAGTCCTCGCCATCGTAATTTGAGACTCCGCCTATATCTTGATGAACTAAGAAAACGCCAGTTCCAAGGATGCCTTAGCAGCAGCAGGCGAGTAGGTGTCATGGTTCGTGGGAGGTTCATGGGTTCGTGACTTCGCTTATGAACCGTAAATGCATCATTCCCCCTCCTCCCCC
>NC_051408.1:31189623-31189788 GCF_015228065.2 Penaeus monodon
CGCGCGCGCGCGTTGGGTTCGAGGTTGGAGGAATAGAAGAAATCTGACCATGTTTTGAAAATACGGTGTTTCCGAGGGTGAAAGTGGGAAAGTTCAAAGAAAATTGGACCGTTGTAACACATGACCTGACTCGGCACAATGCTGCAGTCCTACGTGAGGGGGAAG
>NC_051408.1:31189886-31190035 GCF_015228065.2 Penaeus monodon
AAGGGGGGGGGCGACGATGGAGGAGGCGCTGGAAGAACTAGCACCAACTTTCCTCGTTTATCATAGCAACACGAGAAAGGCTTCCATTGTGAGGTGTTTTCACATCAGGGAACAACAGCATCTGGCGGATTAAAGGCGCAGGTGTACAG
>NC_051408.1:31190532-31191168 GCF_015228065.2 Penaeus monodon
GGGGGGAAGTACAGTGAAGGGATTTTCATTTTTCAGTAAAAGCAAAGTTGCAGGAATTCCGGTCATCTTCGGTGTGATTTGTGCCAAGTGATTTACGTGCCATAAGAAAGCAGATTGGTCACTTGAATCTTTAATCTCAATAATATAAGAGAAACATTTGAGAACAGTTCTTCCTTTAAAAAATACTCGAGAGTGATTACGCATTAGGAAAAGTTACTTTGCTCTTGCGACCAAGAAAAAGGTCAAAAGTGAACTGAGCTCCGTACATACTGGAAGCAGAACCTCGCCCTTGTGAGCGAGCTGCCATTAAAAAGCCTTGGAAAAAAGAAACCGAGAAAGATAACTGAACAATAATTGCAAAGATTTGAAACCAATAAGGGGTAGGAGTCTGGAATCGCAGCCCCTTAGGCCGCGGCAAAGGGACTTGCCAAGGCGCTTAACGGGAAGACAATGAAGACAAGAAACCTTTCTGCTCGCTATACGTTCATTATACCGAGTTAAGATGAGGTGCGAAGACAGTTACGGTTACTGGTGGAGGCTCTTCGCCGCCACGGAGGAGGTTCTCCCCGTCTTGGTGGAGAAGGTGTTGGAGATCATTCTGCACTACATGCTACTCGCCTGTCTGTAAGTACGCTT
>NC_051408.1:31191210-31191289 GCF_015228065.2 Penaeus monodon
TGGCTCGTGACACAGAAACACGTATTCACACTCACAAGCACACTTGCACGCTCGCGTTTAGATACGCAAGCATTTACCG
>NC_051408.1:31191906-31191995 GCF_015228065.2 Penaeus monodon
ACGCACACGCACATCCACACAACCAAAATAAAGACCCTTCCTTTGTCTTTCCCTTAACTCCGTCACATATTCTTCTTCTCTCACCGCTC
>NC_051408.1:31192022-31192268 GCF_015228065.2 Penaeus monodon
CTCCTCTGCTCTTTCTTCTCCCATTCCCCTCCCTTCCGAAAGCTTCCGAAAGATGCTCGTCCCAGTTTTGCATAATGGAGTCGGCCTTTTGTTCTTTAGGTTGGGTTATTGTCGTACGGTAAACTTGCGAGAAATTTTATTTTAATTTCGCGATGTCCGTTCTACAGGTCCAGGCTGCGAAAAGTTCCGAGGTGACCTTTTTCTCTTATTGAACGTCCGGATTTACGATAGCGCGGCTTTTTCGTA
>NC_051408.1:31192447-31192701 GCF_015228065.2 Penaeus monodon
ATCATTTTCAGTTTGATTTTGATATCTTATTTCACTAAACACTTTCTCCTCGTATCTGGTCAGTCTTATATTCATGCTGGGTCAAGGTAGCCATGACTCGACAGGTTTACATAACATTTCTGGATATTACATTATCTATATTAGGAGGGGCTGTGTGAGTGTGTGCTGTGCGTCTCTTTTTCCCAGTGACAGTCACAGGTCGCAGCCTGTCCGTGACGCTGTAAAATTCCCACTGCGCGCCACACTTCCTTATG
>NC_051408.1:31193044-31193368 GCF_015228065.2 Penaeus monodon
GAAATAGTCACTGAAAATTATGAAACCTTCAAATAACGCTAGAATCCTCATTAAGGCCATGAACCAAATTCATTATGCCAGGTCACAGGCACTTTCCATTTGAGAATTGTGAGTGGTCGCCTGGCCGGAGACAGGAGGTCACCTTCGCCCCGCCATGCCCGCGCTGGTCGGGCGTCGCGAGGGAAAGGGTTCGGCGCCCTGACCCAAGGTCTATAGAAGTACTTACACTTAAACTTATATAGACCTTGCTCTGACCTACTATCATTTCCCAGACCATTCCTAATTTAGTGAAGAACAAGACGCTTTTCATCGTCCAGCGTCGAT
>NC_051408.1:31193724-31193916 GCF_015228065.2 Penaeus monodon
CACTTTCCCGCTCTCTTTCTCTCCTTCGTTTATTTTAGTCGTCTGACCCACTTTCTGCCGTGCCTTGACCTTAGGCGAGACACGCCCTTTTCTCTTCGCTAAAATGTCGACGCTTCACCTTCATCCTCGTATCAGGGACGAGGTTTTGATAGATAGATGGCGCTACTTCTAGGGTCTTTTGTTTTCATGTGA
>NC_051408.1:31193987-31194518 GCF_015228065.2 Penaeus monodon
CGACATGGAGGAGGAGGAACATGTCATGGCTGATGACGAGAAGGCACGCGGGGGAGACGAGTAGGGGGTGTGTGTAGAGGGGGGGGGTTCATTAAATAACTGAGCCCAACCTTCCGTCCAGTTAGTTCCGGTAATGGAAGGTAGCGGAGTGTGGAGTTAGTGGTGGAGGTTGAGCAGAGTGTTGGAGGGAAGAGTTTAAGGGTGGAGGGAGGGTGTTGGAAGGGATGGTGGAGGGAGGAGTTTGAGGGGTTGGGGAGGCAGAGTTGTTGGGGAAATTGGTGGAGACAAAGAGTGTTGACCTAAGAGGCTGGGGGTTTCGGAGCGGAGTTTTGGAGGGGGGGGGGGGATTTTGGAGGTTGGTGCGGTGAGGACCCCTCCCCCTCCGCTTCGGCTGCTGGGAGACGCCATCTGGATTTTGCGGACTTGTTGTCTCTAGGACACAGTTGTCATTCTGATACGGAGAACACCGGGAATTATGAATAGAAAAGGAAAAGGAAGAAAAATGTTTAAGATTGACTATTTTTATCATTG
>NC_051408.1:31194793-31195402 GCF_015228065.2 Penaeus monodon
GCCCATTTGCCTTGAGAAAGTTCATCTAAAATCTCAAGCAACGGTAGGAATTGGTGATTAATTAGTCTACGCCAGACAGTCCAACTAACTTTCCTTCATAACTCTCACATCCTCCTTGTCTCTGCATACTCACATTCCTTCTGAGAATCTTGTGTACTTACCGCAACAAAGGGGAAAATCTGTTTATGAATGGACATGCAAAAGAGACGAAGGAAGGCGGAAGTTCGTGGTTTTCTCAAAGGGTTTTGTTCAATGCCACATTCATCCCACCGCAAATACGCTGTTTCTTATACAGTTGGATGTGAGGGTGTTATGAATCACCGCAGTGGGAGACAACTGGGCTGAGTTAACGCGAATTCATCGAAATGGCGGAGGAGGAAGAGAGGAAGAACGAGGAAAATGCAGCCCGGGGGTAATGGCAGGCAGTTGGTTCACTTCAGTAGCCTCTGATGGAAATCATGCCGGACTTCCGGTCGCTGATCCCGCCGAGGTACTCGGCTGCGTCCGAGATGGAGTGCGGGGGCCTAGTGCTGCGGGCGTTGCCTTCGCTCCGAGGGGCTGCCGAGGGGCGGGGCTCGCCCGGTTGGTTCGCCCGGCTTCCTGGTTGGG
>NC_051408.1:31196224-31197426 GCF_015228065.2 Penaeus monodon
AAACGACTAAACAAGTACCAGGCATCTATGCTTCGTGGAAAGAGTTTTAGACCGAGAGATGCTTTAGTTATGTATGTCTTACATGTAGTCATATTTTTTTATATATATGCTTAGAAATGATGAAACATTTTTATGTCTGTTGAAGCCCAGATCTTAAAAAAAAGAGATCACTCGTACGGGTTGCAAGTTGACTGGCAACTTTCTAGCAGTTTCCCGCGGAGTTGCTAGCGTGTTCTCCACTGTGTGGATTATCACCAAGGTATCCCAGCTGGCGGGGGGGGGGGGTCGTTGTCTCAACAAGGTAGTCGTGAAAACAAAAAGCCGTTTTATAACCTGTGCGGGTGATTTTGTTATGTTTTTAGATTGTGTTCAACCGCTACACGGCTGTGATTTTAGGATTGGTGGCGGGAGGCTGTAATTGCCGATTTCTCTGTGGAGTTGATCGTCGCCGTCAACCGAACCGATACGATTGGATGTGAGAAACCGAATTAACAGGACGTCATAAAAGTATGGGGAGATCAATAAAGATGGTAATGATGTCGGTAAATATATGGGCCTGGGATTAAAGAAAACTAGGAAGAGCGATTTATCGGTTGCACAAAGCGCGTTGAAGACAAGCGCCGGTGTGAGTTTGCGTGAGGATGTGTGTACATTTCCAGCAAGAAGGCTGCGGCAGTTGCGGGAGAGGTGACCATCTTGCACACGTCACCAGCGCCCGCCGCGACTTCCGTGGTTGATTAAGACGAATTGGGAGACGCAAAGAGGAGTCGCCAGCTGGTGAATGGACCACGGTGTTGTTTTAGGTTATTTTTGTTGTTTTATTATGAGCAGATTCGACTTTATGTTTGTTTTTGAAGTAGGCTTTGTTTCTTGTTGGCTTTAGTTCAAGTATTTGGCAGCAGTTATGAATAAGGTTCAGGATATGAGTACATTCAGAAATAGAGCCCATGTGGCAGATGAATGGAAAAAAGGTAATCGCTCAGATATTCGGGTAATCGCACCACTTATCCGAGGTTACGTACTTGGAGGAATCGACGTAGGCCTTCTCTGTGGTCTACTTACAATAAGTAGCCTAGTTCATCTCGCCGGGGTGACATCACACAGGGAGGCTGAGTTGCAGAAGGTAATGATGAGTAAGAAGTAGGTTGTCACGAGAGGCTGGGAACTAGATTTTGGGGAGGTTGTGAGGTAGTTGGAGTGAC
>NC_051408.1:31197539-31198376 GCF_015228065.2 Penaeus monodon
CGGAAGATGTGGAGAACAAAGTGTTGTGAATTTTTGGAAGCTGGTAATGAGAGAGGAAGTGGCAGATGGTGCTGGCAGAAGGGGTAAAAAGTCCAACAGCTTTCTCCTTTCTGGCTTCGTTATAATGACACACTATTGTATACTCATGCAAGAATAATATCATATATCATTTGCTCAGTACGCGAACACGAAATAGGGAGAGATCTTCAAAATGTATACGTAGTCATGCGTAGTAAGTGGCTGGCCTCCGTTCCCGTGCTACCATAGTGTTATCCGCCAGCGTGTGTAATCATCAATATGAACCATTCGTGTACTTCAGTTATGCGGCACCTTATAGAATTCCACGGGTCTTTCAAACCAATGCTTTACATAAGCTGTAGAAGTATGGATTGGCAGGTAGGACGATAGCGTGAGGGGCTGCATTCACCATTGCAGATACTGGAACGTCTGCAACATTGTACGGGTTATAAGTCGACGCAACATATAATCACGAAGAATTTGCGCAGAGAACTTTCTCTGAATAAACGTCAGTCACAGCGCGCAAGTTTCGCTGGGAGGTTAGAGTTGGTTTGCAGGTTGATAAATTCAGTTTTTTTGACTTTGAAATCTGCCAACTGCGTGTCCTTTTTGCCGTGTCCGTCTTGTCTACGATATTGTTTTAGATATGAAGTAGAGATGGATTGGCGTTTTTAAATATCGTTGATTTACAGATGGATTTTATTTCGTATTTCCCGAGCTTCCCTGATTTTTTTCTTTTATATTTTTGTCGGCGGTCATCTATTATCGCCCATACCAACGTTAATCAAACTATCTAAAGTGGAAGACCAGTGACCGGTA
>NC_051408.1:31198742-31199185 GCF_015228065.2 Penaeus monodon
ATTTCAGTTATGCGGCTATGCAGTATTCTTACTCCCAGCTTATACTATGCGTGCCGGTACCGGTATTCTTATAGAGCACTTTGAGTCAAGGTCTATATAAGTAACTTATATAGACCTTGCTTTGAGTAGCACTGGCCTATCCTACCGCTTTCTAGATCATGTGGCCGTGTCCGTAAGCTCGGAACAGTGTCGTGTAGTTCCGTTAATCAAATTATTTTTATATGAAGCGCGAAAAAAAAACCCAGTACGTATTTTTTTTACACATTGATAACACTCAACTTGGGGTCGGCTACGTCCTTCATCGATCATGTTACTCTGTTGTTCAAGTGCTATTTTGGCTTCTGATTATCAGCTTTTGAATATTTATTGCGGGTGGTCAGTGATATATAAGCACTGCTTTTCCACGCAGCTTATGACTGTTCTTCCGCCATTGTGGTGTGGTG
>NC_051408.1:31199235-31204576 GCF_015228065.2 Penaeus monodon
ATAACGTCTTGCTAAAACAAATGGTTTTTCACTAGTTGTCTTTAATAACTGGTTGTGCGTTATTGTGGTCGTCAGTTATGTAAGCTCAGCGGCGTGCTTTATTCATGGTGTAATCTTTCAATTTTTCCATTGAGTGCAGCAGTTTGCTTGTCGCTTGAGTCGCGATATCCAACTTTTCTATGTCAGGTTCATCCTGTCTGAATCAGTAGCACATAATGATAATTATCTCCATTTAATATCAGGCATCAATGTTAATGGCATTTGAATTTGTTAAAGAATAGTGTGTGTGCAGAACTCGATCTCCATTCTAACATGTTTATCACTATATTTCCAGACGGAGCAATGACCGGGAGGCTGCCAGAAGGTCCTGGGGCCCCGCAGACAAGGAGGAGGGCAACAGGGAATTTTGGGCATCGATACAAGAACCTTATGACTACATCATGGGCAGCAATCTTATTCCAGACTCCTGCCAGGTTAGATAAAAGTCTATTCATTTTTGTAGAAATAATCTTGTTCTGCTTTTGCGAAATGTGTAAATACAGTTGAAGTAATAGGTAATATTGTAGATATTCATATATTATTTTTTGGACTCTGATTATGAAATGCATTTACTGTTTTTATAATTAACCTAAAGAGAAATGTAAGTTTAAAAAAGAAGTATTTACATTGCATTTCTGTCAATAACAATCTGTGAATGTAGTAGTCATAGAGGGACACATCAGCAGGTATCACCTCACCTAAAAAGTGGAAATACCACAAAGATTCCAAAGCAAGGATGTGCATGCAGTTGTAGAAATAGGAGAAGTGCATGCCAGCTCTGATTACAGGTGTTAAGTTACCGTAGACTGACCCCAGTTCACTCTTTCAGGTTGGAGACACGACAGAAGCCCCATCCTCAGGAGAGTTTGAACTAAGTTGGGACAGTGGTGATGTGTCGCCGCCTTATGTCTGGAGTTTCTCCGAGTTTCTTGACCAGTACAATGAGCTTTATGAGTGGCTTATTCAAGTCCAGTTGAAGCTTTATTCACATTCTAACCCACCAGACAAGGCTGCAAGGATGGTGAGATTTATGTTTTGATTTACATATTTATTCCTTTTTTTCATTTACATTCTTCGCAGGTGGATAGAAATACTTGGATTTTTGTATTGAATATTGTACTTTATCATAGGTAAATATTTATCTTACAAAAACTAACAATTGTTAAATGGCATAATAATTGAGTAGTAATTGCTTATATACACAGTACTGTATATATACTAGAATATTTTTCTCTTTTCTTAATGCTTCTTTTAAACTTGATATTTTGATATCTTACTTTCCCGTTTCATTAGATTGTAATTAGAGATATATATATATTTTTTTTTCTTCATTTTCATATTTGAAATGTTGATGAAGTTTCCTAAAGACAGTATATTGGTATGCAGTATATATGTTGCAAATTGTGAATGCCATAACTAACATAATAACAGGTCATGTAAGTCATAGAATGTAACAGATACTTTAATTTAATTTTATTACATATTAGATAAAAGTTACTAATACAAGTATGGTTTTAAATGTAGATTCAAACAAGAACTTTGATATATTTCCTATTAATACATTGCAAAAGAGCAAACAAATATTTGCTCTCTTAAATTTTGTCACATAAGTGAAATACTGCAATGAGCAAATGTTATGGCAATATGAAACTTACCACACCCACACAAACGTTTCTGAACACAATCTAAACCATGTGTATATGTAACATATTTTTACTAGATGTATTTTATGAAGGATTTTGGCAGGGAAGAAATAGTTTAAGACAGGAAGATTTTTTTCTGTTTGTTAACTGTCCAATGACAGTCTTCTTTGACAAACTTCATCATTTCAAAAGTTCATTTGATTCAATTTAATTTTATAATTGACTGACTGACTGGTTGTAATGTAGATCTTGTGAATAGTACGAATAATGAGTGAATAAACAATTTTATGCATAGATTGTAAAAACAGCAATGTACCACTGAAAAAGATGTGAAATTGTATGTCTTACTGATGAACCCTCCCTCTGATCACAGGCACAGCAGGAGGAATTACGCAGGCGCACCTTCAGGCGAACACTTTTTGTAGAGCAGGGTGAACGAGTTGCTCAGCGATACCCAGGCTCAGCTGATGAGATTAGCTGGCGTGTGAACTATCTGAACAACAAATGGGATCAGCTGGAGAGCACCTTCACGCCTGCTAAGGGTCGCAATCAAGAGGTGGAGGTAGAATTAGGTAAGCATTATGGTAACTATTGATAATTGATGTTTTAGGGGAATTTTTCTGAGAGAAGTTTGCTTGTAAGCTGTTACTGAGGAATGACTGAGGTTGGGGAGGTATTGTTGATTCCAAGGGAAAATCTTGTATTGGATTATGTATGTTAAAGTAAATGCACTAACCTCCTATTTGGCATAAGATTATGTAGGAAGCCGAGCTTATATTTTATATATTTACAGTATCTCAATGAGACCTTCAATTAGTATTTGCAATTGAAACATATTCTGAATAATAGTCAAATTATAATACTATATGATCTTGTTAATCAGTGAAACAAGACTAAAATTATTTGCTTCTAGTTAAATCACCAATATCATCCCTATTATGCTAACCTTCATAGGAAAAGCTTTTAGGACAGGTAACTTGCATGTTATCCCTGTATGAAAGCATTAGAAATTAGTAATATTTTATGTGGACCCACAACAAATATAGATATCAGTTCTAGATAGAATTTAATGTTTAAAGTATTAGTTTCCTGTTGTCAAAAGAAATATTAAGCAATAATTGATTGATATTTAGTGTATTTTTGTGTAATTAAAAATTAACATGAATATTTCAAGCAAAAGAGGATTGAATGTGTAGTCTATATGCTTTGTTAACATACACTTTTTGTAAGGACAAATAATAAGAACAAGAAGTTGGTGAATTGTTGAAAATTCATTCATATTCATCTCAGATAATGCACATTCTTTATGTTAAATAAAGTGTATTGTTAACTCAGACAATAGTGAATGTAAATTGAAGTCTGCATTCCAGAAATATTATTTAAGCTATTAATTTCACTGCTAGGTTATGAATATCATAAATAGTGTTTTTTTTTTAATATCATAGACTAATTTTTGCAGTGGAAGCTCAAATAGTTTTCATTGCTTTTATAATTCCCTTTTTATATAGGATTAGTCAAGCTTTCATCACAAATATTAGATGAGTCTGATGGATCTCTGGTTTCATAACCACTTACTTTGATAACTTGGCAATATTTCATAACAAAGTAACTTTCTCACCTTGATTTTACATGTCTTTTCAAAAGAAAATCACACTAATCCAGAAAAAAACACAATAACAATATTACATTTATGAAGTTCTCACAGTATTGTAAAATAATTTTTTTCCTGAGAGACTGCATTTTAATTTTTGTGTGTCTGTTTTTTTTTTTATTGGAATGGTAGAATGAAAGCCGAAATAAATTATGATAACGAAAAGCATTATTATTGTTAATGATGTTACTAATTTGGGTTGTGAAAACATGTTAGTTGAGTTAGTTATCAATTTTGATAGTATCTTATGAGTGTGTTGAGCTTGATCTGATTATTTGTATGCAGTTTTGTGTGGATTATTTGTATGCAGTATTGTGTGCATGTCTTGACTCTAAAATTAGTGAGATAGAACTGTTATATATCTGCCTGTGTATGATACTGAAATGGAAAAAAGACTAAAACTTGTTTGAATAAGTGAATAAGAACTATGATGTGGGAATTTAGCATCCGAGACTCAGATTTTGTATTGAGTAACAATATATTGTAACTGTGGCCCTCTAAATTATTTACATAAAAATAAGGAAGTATAATCATATAATACAGTTAATAGTTTTCATGTATGATCATCTGAATTGAATGGTTACCCTATATTTGGTTGTTTGCTTTTTTATTTTTAGACTTGGCCCATGAAGAGGGCATCTTGCGACGTTGGTTGAGTGATATGGAAGAGCAGATCCAGCCCCTTACTTGCCGTCTGCCACGAGGCTGCTCCCTTCGACCACTTCAAGATCGCTACAGAGATAATCAGGTAGGTTTTTTATGTGATTTTTTTTGTCTCAAATGTTCTGTAAATGTAGTATTTACCTTGTCTTCTTTTTCTTCATTTGAAAAGGAATTATGAGGGTTTGAGATTCATTCTTGAAGAACAAGACCAAAGGGAGGTACAGTATTTACAAGGAAATCTTTGATAACATGAGTAGGTTATTGATAGAAAGTATATAAATTGACAAGCTTACAGATGGGAAGAATTAGAAGAATATGATTATAATGGCAGTATTTGTGTGAATTGAAGAATATAGATGTAAAATTTGCATGTAATGACAGTGAAAAAAAACGACAAAGTAATATTTTTGATAACCCTCAGTAAGTTAATAGTATCCCATAGAAATATGATTTACAGAAAATGGAATTTACTCTTTGAGGGGTGTCTAAAAGAAAATGAGACAACACTTTTAGATATGATTCAATGTATTTATTTGTTGTAAATATCACTAAACCTAAATTATGACGTAGCTCGAAATCATGTTTTTTTTTTTTTTCAAAATAGGATACTGTGACATACCAGGGTTAGGGAATGGTAGGGAATTTTTTACGCAGGTGAGTTTAGGTCTTCGATGTATCTATCACTCTGCCCAACATGAAGAAAGCATGAAAATACTCTTGACTTTCTGCCCTTTTTAATTTTTGGTATCAGGAATGCAGTACTGTTTTTTGTGTGTAAATATTGTTTTTGGCTCTGTGTTAAAAACAGAAGGAATATGTAATCAGAAAAAGGAAACACTGCTAACAGTTCAGCAAACATGCGATACTTCCATTCCACAATTTTTGAAACTTAATTTCCACTCGGAAGCCTCCCCCCTTTCTCTAGGCTTTCGTCTCCACGTAACAGCCCCCCTCCCCCCCTTTCTCTGTAGGTTTCATCTCCATGCTTGCAACCTCCTCACCCTCTCTCTGCAGGCTTCATCTCCATACTGGCTACCCCTCCCCCTTTCTCTGCAGGCTTCATCATCACGCGGCAACTCTCCTCCCCCATTCTCTGCAGGCTTCATCATCACTCCTTCCCCCTTTCTCTGCCGGCAGCCTCCCCCATTCTCTGCTTAATTACAGTTAGGAGGGAAGTGTAGAGTTGAGAGGGCAGAGGCACCTCCCGCTGGGCCTACGCTTTGATCTGGGTGCCGGGACCGCTCGAAGCATCGCTCTCGGTTCCTTCCTGTGTGATGGCGGCTTTTGGGGGGAGCTTTGTTTATTTTCTATTTTTTTCGTCCCTATTACTTTCGTTTTTTTTCAA
>NC_051408.1:31205213-31207265 GCF_015228065.2 Penaeus monodon
GTCCCTGCCCCTGCTGGCTCCCCCCTCCATTCTAAATAATTTATCCTCTTCTTGTCCTATAATTTTGCTCTGATTTTTAAAAATCTTCGACATTAATCCCTTTTGGGTTCTGATCCCCTTGTCCCTCTTCCCCCTTGTCTTTTTGCCCATCAATTATCCCCTATTTGCGCACGCCCCACTCATTTCCATCCTCATGTCATCTAATTATGTCTGCGTTGGTTTTATAACCTTGTTAATTTGGCGCTGGTGCTTTGCTGTTGCGTGCCCGCTGTTTGTTTTGTTTTGTTTACTAATTTGTCTGATGATGTGTATGTTGACAAATTGCGAGCTTTAGTTTGTGGAGTTCTGGAGGTAAACAAATGTGTTTATTGTTCTTGCGTTAACTTTGGTTATGCATTGTCCTTTTTTTTATTTATTGAAGGGTGTATGTGTTTATGCATAATAATAAACATTGCATTTAGATGCACATTTTATCTCAAGGTGATAGACGTTTTCTTTGATTATATTTGACATGAAGGAAAGTACAGATATTGAGTACCGTATCGCCTACACTTTTCTTTGCATTTTTACCATTTTCTAGTTCGTTTAGGCTTTTTGATGTAAAGTTACAAAAGCGTGACGAGCGGGAAGATAGGAAAAAAATCATAAACCATCGAGAGAGTGTCACATACTCATGTTTACGACCAGAGTGACACGGGTTTCCGCAGTGGTTTCGGATTCGCTACGGTTGGCTTGGCTATAAATGTCCGGGGTGCTTAAGTGGTTTTGGAATCGGCCGTATGGGTTACGATCGCCTATTGTGGGTGAGAAATTTATGTCTTGCGCGCAGCTGCTGACAGAGGGTTTTGATCTCATTTCGGAAGGGGATTGGAAAGGGGTGGGGGTGATGCCTCGTTGCTGGAGGAGGGAAGTGCTTGGGCAAGGGCTAGACCTTGGTGTTTGGGCAAGTGTTTTGCAGGGAGGGAACATTTTTGCGTTATTTTTTATATACCTTGAAAAAAGAGTGTCATAAAAAATGTTTTATATGTTTCTAGTAATTTCAGTGTCATAGGACTGACAAAATTGCGCAAAATAATGCTCGTGAATTGCAATATTCATTCGGGATGTAAAAAGTAAGACCACATCGTTTCTTCATTTCTCATTTATGACACATCATCCGCTTGGTTCCTCCAGCGGCACCATGTCGCCTGTCACCACGAACACGTCCGTCGGCTGAAACCACATTAGTCATGATAATGAGGCTTTATATTCAATCCTCTAGGTTATTTATGCGTCTAGGCGGGGGGTTACAGGGATGGTGGTTAAAGAGCTTTAAGAGGAGGGGGTGTTGGAAAGACATAAAAGGGGGAGACTCTGTAAAAGAAATACTCAGATTTTTTTTTTTCCTTTTTAAAAATTCATTTCCCCTTCCTACCCCATGGGATTAATAGATTATTTTGCCGACGTTTTATGTTAATGGTGGTGAGGCGTCATGGTGTGCGGAGCGGATGTGCGTCTTGTTTGTCTGTCTGTGTCTGGGAGCTCGCTGGCGTTGCGGGGATGTCGCCCTCGGGCTGGATAAGGATGAGAAGGAAGGGGAGGTGCTGGCCTTTGGCGTCGAGGGCGACCGCTAATGTAGAGGATAGTTGTAGGGCGCTGAGAATAAGGATGATTTTGTGTTGTTTCCGTGTTGTTCTGCTGTTATAGAAGCTACAGTTTGTAATGATGAGGTTTTGATGATGGTCTTGGTGATAAGGATTTTGATGTTAGCAGTGGTATAACAATACAGTCTGTGGTTATAGTGATACTGTTATAAATATCATTAGTATTGGTGATGTTATTGGCATCATTTGTTGGGATCTGCCGCATCATTTCCGCGTCATGCCATTTTTAGAGTTGTTATAGTACAAGTAGAATATATTTGAATATAAACAGAAGAGGTATAATGATAATTCCAAGAGCTTTCATATCAGAAGGTCAAACGTCAACGAGTAGTGAAATGATTGTCAAGTGGGAATATAATAATTCCATTTCATTCGAACGAGGTTATCTTTTCTTGCTTATTTATTTTAT
>NC_051408.1:31207439-31207606 GCF_015228065.2 Penaeus monodon
ATGGGGCTGATAACAAACAATAAAATGGAAAAACAAAATAGAAAGTCTTACAATGCTTGATGTAGGGAGTAAGAATCTAATGAAAAAAGGCAAGCTAAAAATGTACTGCAGTTTTGGTGTAGAAAAAAAAGAAAAAATAATGAAAAGAGTCTAACATTCTAACAAAA
>NC_051408.1:31207698-31207947 GCF_015228065.2 Penaeus monodon
ATTAACAAGGGAGAGAACGGGAAAGAGGGGGAAGGAGAAGAGGGGTCAGATCTAACAAGATTTTAGGCATCACGGTTGACTCGTTCGCGGGTCAACGGTGCAGAAGGAGCTGGCGAATCCTGTAATAACAGTATTTCAGGCATCGGGAGGCCGAGTCGCGCGCCCCAAAGGGAGGAAATAATTTCATTTTCTCTCTAGTTACATGTGCGTTGAGGGAGACTTTATTGTGTTGCAGTTTGTAATAAACGA
>NC_051408.1:31208037-31208207 GCF_015228065.2 Penaeus monodon
AGAAAAGGAAATGTTTTTATTTGAATTAATTTTGATATTAATTTATTTTAATATTAATGCTGTTCCGCGGATTTCGTGCCGTTTGATGAGATGGTGTTGATGCGCCGTTGCCAGCTTGACGCCCGTAAAATCACTGCCCTTTTTCTTCTTCTTTTAGGAGGTGGTCCGTT
>NC_051408.1:31208233-31209434 GCF_015228065.2 Penaeus monodon
GTCCTCCTTTGTATTTTAATGGCCAGTTTAGGTTGAAATGGGCCGGGTGACGAAGAAGGGCTTGGGGACTGGGTAAGGGGGGTGGGGCACGTGCCAGATATTTTCACGGTCATAGAAATTGTTACGGTGATTCATAGATGGCGTGGTTGTCGTTGGAGGAAATTATGCCATGGCTAATGAGGCTCTAAGAGATAATTTTTTTTTTTTATGTTCTCTGTAAACTGTTGCTTCAATTTTTTTTCTTCTGTTATTTTTTGCTTTCTCTTTGTTTATTCACATTTTTCCTTTTCTTCCCCGCCTTCGCATTGGTTAGATAATTCCGCTTCTCACATATCCTCTTTATTATCTTTTCGATTCCTCTTTTATCTTCCTCTTCTCTTCTGTTTATACTCCATCTCTCTCCTGCCTCCTTCACTCCTTTGACCTCTCGCTGTTATCAAACACTCGCGCAAAAAACCTCTGTTATACATATTGTTGTGAATCCAAGTACCCTCAGCGAGAGAGTAAGTGGGGGGAGGGGTTGCGCGAGGGAAGGGGGCGTCACGTGGCGTATATAACAGCCACATTGTCTGTGTATGTTGGGGGAAGGATGGGGAGGGCGGGGTGGGGTCGGTGGTTGGGGATTGGCATCAGGAACTCCCCAAAAGGATGTATCTGTCCGTTGAGGGTTGCGGAGGACCGAGGAGAGGCGTGCGAGAGGGCTGTCGGCTTGATAACTGAAGAGTCCTTGTGATACTCTTGGTACTGCTTCTGTTTTGCTGCGCTGCTCAGGCTACCCCTGTTGCGGTTTCTGTCGATAAATATTGTTTTTAGTCTTTCATCCGGAAACCTTGGATAGGCGGGGAAGCGAGATGGATTTACAGATTTCTTTGTGGGTGAATGTAATAATTAGTGTAATTTTGCTGTGTTTGGTTTGATCTTTTCGCCTACGACTCTCCTTTCAGTTATGTTTTACGGGGCTTTTGGCAGTCTTGGTCTATTTTATCGGGTGCCCTTCTTAGTATTTCTTGAACCACCCGATATCCATTTATGCAGTTTCCCTTTGCAGATACAAACCCCGCTTTCCCAGGTAGATGTATTCTGCTAAGCAAATAACACAAAAAATAGCAATAATTTTTTTAAATAATGGGAAAATGCCTGTTAGTCTTCTCAGGGACGATGGGTAACATAACATGTGCTTCCACTTCTCGATCATCGCCGC
>NC_051408.1:31209514-31210548 GCF_015228065.2 Penaeus monodon
GGCCTCTTGCCCACCATCCTTCGGAGAGGGGAGGTGATCGAGGGAAGGAAGAGGGCTATAATTAGATGTAGGGATGCAACACTTGACGAAGGGGGTGGGCTCTGTCTGGTTCACGTCACGCGGCGGGAGAGCAGAGGGAGAGGGGAGGGGGAGAGGAGGGAGATGAAGTAGGGGTTGAAGAGATAAAGGGGGTACAGGGGGAAAAAATATGCGGGAGAGAAGGGGGAGGGGGTAAGGGGGCGTGGCTGATAAGGGTTGAGATCAGAAGGGTCATAATTTTGCCCCCTGTGATATGGGCTCGGATAAAAGGTATGGGTGATGGAGGGGTGGTGGGAGGGCGATGGATGGGACGGCGCGCATATGGTTGGGAAACACGGGGAACGGGGATTGGAGGGTTGGGGGTAGCAGGCCGGGTCGGTGATTAGTAGAAAGGGTTGTATCATCACGAAAGGGAAATACAGTATCCTAGATGGGCATATTGTATTTACATCACGTTCGGTAGGACCGGATATATCTCTATAAAAAATGAAACTCGGCAAATGAAAGGTAGATGAATATGGATGTATCTCACACCCTTGACTTCAAATTGCGACATTGTGATATTCTCCAAAAAGAGAAAGTGATGTGTGAATGTGTAATGAAGAACGGTATGCGTAGCTAACACGCCATGCACTATCGTTAGCGTAGGATGGACTGGAGTTTGTCTTGTGCATGCGAATGTAATGTTTAGTACATCAACCGCGTGCGTGTGTTTGTACATCGTGATGCATGGATGGGCGTGTAGGCGTTTTGGCTTGACGGGCGTGATGTATGCGCGGCCATGCGGGCGGATAGCTGGCAGGGGGGCAATCACGCTGCTAGGAACTGGTTAAAGAATGAAATAAATCAAGTTTGTATTGGCAGTGAATGGAATTCGAACATTTTTATGTTCTGTTTGTGTGTTGCTGATTTCTTGTGTGAATTTGTTATTGATTTTGCTTATTATCGGTGACCATTTAAGATTTATGTAATTTCCGTCCTGTAGCACTCTGCAA
>NC_051408.1:31210573-31211196 GCF_015228065.2 Penaeus monodon
GTTGTTGATGTGTTTCTTTTTTGTAAAAGGTAAGTCATGCCCACTCTTTCCTCGCAATTTTTGTGTGTTTAGTTCCCGTCCTTTATTTGATAAAGAACCTTTTAAGAATTTTACGCTTTTTACTTCAGGGACAAAGTATACAAAGCTGCTGGAGTGAGTGACAGTAGATACATTAAAGTTATAAGCATTAACAACAAAAGAGAAGGAAAAACGACACTAAATTACTGGAACATATTCATTATGGCATACAATATTTACTGAATAACATGCTTCGAAGAGAATATAGCTGGCCATCTCACAGGTAATGGGGGGAAAGGGTTGAAGGACGGCGTGCAAGTAGAGAGGGAAAGGCTTGGCTCATGCTGTTGATAACGAGATTGAATATTGTAAAGGAGGGTTAGTTAAATGTTTGCTCACCAGACGGAGGGGGTTATCATATAGAAAGAACGGTGTGGTAGGCAAAAAAATAGAATGAAAGTAAAGAAAAAGAGGGGCTTCGGGGAGCTGAATCACAGCACAGGTAGTGGGGGAAGTTTAGATTCGGCGCAGGTTGGAAGACTAAACACGGATCGAGGAGGCTTGAAGGACACCAGCGGTCTTGGAGGAGCGGTATGTTTACTGTT
>NC_051408.1:31211265-31212349 GCF_015228065.2 Penaeus monodon
AAATTTCACATGAACTCGCGGCTAAAAGCTCATGCAAATGAGGTTCATCACCTTGGCGGTTGTTTGGTTTCATTTTTTTCTTCTTGGCGGTTTCAGGCAAGAACTTTTGGGAGGGAAATGTTGTTTATGGTTGATCCAGAAGATAGTTCTGTGGCGGTTACCTAGAGGTAGGGAAAGGGGGAGAGAGGAGGAAAAGGAAAGGATAGGAAAAAGTAATTTAAATCACGAGAAGAAGGGTAATGGACACAGGGTTGAACAGAACGGGGAAATGTTCAGTCGGCACTGGATTTTGAAAAGGTCAAAAGGCGAGGCAATTTTAGATAAAAATGTAGGGCATTTTAAGTGAACTTTGAGTGGACACCGCTAATACAGGATGCATATTATAAAAACAAAGCTGGATTAATCTTGATATCAATACCGATTTGTAAAGCAAGGTATATTTTTGTGTTATTGGGGGAAAAGAATATTAATTTTATTTTGACTACAGGAGTCCTCCCGTAATTGCTAGATCTATTTTGTGTTTAAAAAAGCCTTAAGAGGATGAACCAGACTTAAGACCGGTTAAGGGTGGGCTTTAGAAATGGTAATTAGTAAACAACAGTTTCTTTTCCTCTTTTATTTTTAATAGGGACATTATATATATCTTTACGGTAGGAAAAAACAATTTTTGATTTTTACGCGTAATTAGAATCATACAATATCGCAGTACAAATTATTTCCGAGTGAATTTCAATGCTGTTTTAGTTAGTTTTCATTTTTAAACGAAGATTTCAAGTAGTCTGGTAGGGATCAGCATGAGTGATATTGGCGAATGTATACGGCAAACTGACACGTGTTTTATTGGGTGTTCAATTACACGAAACCGGTTTTATATCTATGCATTAACAACAACAATAGAGGCGCCGGGGAGAGGGAATATACGAGGCTTATTGAAGGCCAAGCTTGTGCCATAAACGTAATGGGAGAGGCCGCCTCATCGAATTTGAACCCTCGTGTTTCGAAGCTTCGATGATCGATGGCACCAACGCCGCCGTCGCCTCCTTCCGTGGCTATTGATCCGAGCCTTACGAAATTAGCTTCGAAG
>NC_051408.1:31212919-31213487 GCF_015228065.2 Penaeus monodon
CACCCATCCGTGCGTCAACGTCAGCTCTCTTTGGTCGTTGCGTTGTTGGAATCACTTCTGTTTGTCTGTATTTTCTTTCCTTTCTTTTTTCTCTTTGAATAACTTTTGTATTTTTTTCCTCATTTATGGCCCGTCGGTTTTGAATGAGCTCTATTTTTTTCGGACGCGCTTTGTCCAGATAGGCTTTTATGTTGAGATGTATTTTAGTATGCCACACGCATCTTTTCCTGTAATTGGTCTTCTCGATCCGTTTGTTAATCGCAGCGACTTGCAATTTGCAAAGCCTTGTTCTGGTGATTGGCTTTGGCATCGGGTTCAATCACGGCTTCGTTTGTGTTGTCGTGCATTGAATCTCGACTTTCCATTCAGCCTGCCTCGCATACGGGGACTTAGTTGCTGCTTGAGACGGATGGTTTGGAACAGTTAATACAGTAATGCTCACCGTTACGTGGAGGTGGAGCACGCCAAGCCTCCACCACAGACCCCATCAACAGCTGTGAGGGCGGGTAGGCGAGGAACGATTTGTTGGTTGAAGATTTTAACGCTGTTTATGAGTCTTCGTCATATA
>NC_051408.1:31213517-31213972 GCF_015228065.2 Penaeus monodon
CACGCAAACGAGCGCGCGCGCGCTCATACACTCGCTCTTAAGGACTAGCTCGCACTTGCACACACTTTCACACATACACTTACACTTACATTACTCTTACTCTCACTGTCACAACAACAGCAACAACAGGTGCCAAGATATCTAATTGTTATACAGATTCCTTGTCAGTTAATTAATTACGCTCCATTGAGAAGTGGCGACTTATCTCGTGAATGCGATTTGCCTGTCGGGCGAGCGGCGTGCGAGGAGGCACGCGAGCGACTCCCATCGGCAAATCACGACACTGAATTTCGGCGTGCGGGGGAAGGAGTCGCCATGTCGCTCATCGGGTTGACGGGGCGTGTCTTGCGGTCATGGCAGGGGGCCGCCGCTCCCCTCGACAATAGGTCACGGTCAGCCTTCCCATTTTCCTTAGCACTGTCGCACAGATCTCCGACTCCCCCCTCCCTCCCCCG
>NC_051408.1:31214146-31215844 GCF_015228065.2 Penaeus monodon
ATTCTACTTCCCTCCCTCTCTTCCCCCCCTCCTTCCCTCCCGCTTTCCCTCCCCCTCTCCCCCTCTCCCTCTTTGACTCCTTCCCTTTCTCTCATTCCCCCCCTTCTACCGCTGCCACTCTCTCCTCTCCCCCTCGCGCCCTCCGTCAGTGTTCGAGGTCACGCCCGGTCGTCCAAGCGGATGAAGGAACTTGTTATTGTTGGCTGTCCCTTTTCACACTTCGCTGGAGTTGCTCTGCTTGGTGTGTTGTTGTCCATAATGTTATTGACACGTGCATGGCCGTATGCTTGTGTTCTCGTGGTGTTGTTATTTATTCTTATGGATTTACTGTTTAATTTTGTGAGTGTGGTATTCCTTGTATATGAATAATTTTCTTCTCATTTCGGAGGCCTTTGTGTTTTCATCTTTGTCTTCATCATGAAAGTCTTGTGTAACTTTAATTTCGGATGTATTAGGTCGGCTCAAGTGCACAAATCTCTCAAGATCTTGATTTCTTTCTCTTGTGGATTGTTATTACAAATGTTGATCAAGTTTGGAGCTTGTTTTCCTTCCGCGTGGAGAAGAGTCATTATACTGCCTTCCAGATATTGATTAAAATGGACAAAACTACTTTGATATTCTTCCTTTTATGGCGTTGGGGATGGGAAGCAGTTCCGATCCATTAGCCTGTTTGTGATCCATACATAAAGTTTCCTCGTTCTCCTCGTGTGTTTCCTCATTTGCGTTTGTTTGCGTTGTATGTCGGCCGCCGTGCGTTTGCTACGGGTATCGGTTCCGCAGTCAGCGGTCCTCGGGTATATCCTTTTGTAACTCGGGTCATTGCGAGCTTGATGGCGAATTAATGACGCTGTCAATTAGGTTCTCATTGTGTCTGCGGCCGTTGGATGCGTCCGCCGCTCGCTCGGCCGAAGTGCGTCCGTGATTCACCAAAACCCTCGCTTCTCCGGTTTCCTCCGTCTTCGCTTAATGTTCTTTCTTCCCTTTTCCCTTTCGTTTACACTGCGGGTTGTTGAATTCGTACGTGTTTTCTCGTGTGCTTTACCTTTTGCCTAAATTGTGTTTGAATATTGTTTTTCTTCCTCGTTTCAAAATATATTCGTTTCCTTCCTTCGCTTACAGCGGTTGTCCTGCTTGCCATACCATCCAAAGTATAAGTATCTTTTCTTCGTTTGCTTCCTTCTCTTCTGCCAAGTAATCCTAAAGTAATCCCCAGGTCTTGCGCTCGGTGCCCCGGCGAGTCTAATCAGGACGTAGGATTAGCGTTCTCGGGAGTGTTGTTGTTGGTTTGGGTCCAAGCTAGGTCGTGGGTCACTGCGGGTTAAGAGTTCTCATTGTAGGTTATTGATTAAATGAATTTTGGTTATTCGAAGTAATGCGGGTCTGAAGGTGTTCTCAGACCCAATTGCCCGAAAGTTGCTTAACTGAACGTTTTGATAGTTTAAACTTTTGATAAGCGCATTTTCTATTAGCTGGCCTGAGATCTTTTGGGATGTAGATTGATTTTCTTGGTAATGATTGAAAGGATGTGATGAATTGGGGTAGAAAATGAGACGTTAGTGACGATTTGGACGATGTAATTGTGTTTGAACTGAATGCAGATGCTCGCCGTGTAATGCATTTAGACTGGAGGATGCATGTAATTAGTAGAATGTTAAATGCAAATGAACCTGAGGCACTTGGAACATAATAATTGGATTA
>NC_051408.1:31216660-31216854 GCF_015228065.2 Penaeus monodon
CTAATGAAGCCAGGGGAAAAGTATACGTTCCGAATGCGCGAGTAAGCGTGGCGATTGATCCGCTTGAGGCTTCCCACGCCGCCACCTGTCAGATGGGAGTCCCCGGCTTAGGGAGATGCCACCTCGCGGGACAAAGGAGGCAGCGAGGAAAATACGAGGCGGCGAGAAATTTGGCTCCGTTTACTCTGTTTTGT
>NC_051408.1:31217097-31217732 GCF_015228065.2 Penaeus monodon
GACGGGAAATGAAAGTGTGGCCATGCATGCGCCTCTTTTTTACCAAATTGAATCTTTTCTTTTTAATTTCTTTGTTGGTGGATTCCTTTTCATTCGTTCTATGGAAGCTACAGGGGTGGTTTTTAGAGGTGGGCGGGCTAACGGGCGGACATGTGGGCGTGAAGATGCTCTACTTGCGTCGAACAAAACCCCTTCGTTGTGGGCGTCATTTCGAGCGATGACAGCATGCATTTCGCGGGTTAAACGCCGTTACACAGAAAACAGTGTGTAGGTGTGTGAAAGGATCAGTTTTGAAAGTCATTTTCCCCCTTCTGCGCCGGGCCCATTGTTGACGTGTTTGTGTGGGCGGGCGGGTGGGATTTTTGCAGGGCGCGGGCGGCGTGGTCAGCGCACAGGCCGCTCGCACGAGGCTCCTTTCCGGGGAAGCGTCTCCGGGCGCTCCCCGCTTTATGTGTGGCCACGGAGTGCGAAGGCGGGCCGCCGGGGCAGCCCTTTGAGGCGGCTGTCGAACGCTACCAGGGCTCTGGTGTGCACTTGATGGGCCCTTTGTGTGGCGCCCTTTCTCCCTCTCTCCTCTGAGGCCGCCTCCAGCATTTCTCGTACCTCTTCTTCCTCTCATTTCCCTGCACATATTT
>NC_051408.1:31218005-31218126 GCF_015228065.2 Penaeus monodon
ACTATGTCCTGAGAGCCGTTGCGACGACAGAAGATCGTTACAACTAGAAGTCAGGGGACAAGTGGGAAGCGACAGGGGTGAGTGGGGGGGGGGGTGGAGATAGAAGGGGATAGTTAGCGTT
>NC_051408.1:31218156-31218228 GCF_015228065.2 Penaeus monodon
GTAGGCTGGGGGCTGGGTGAGATCTCGAATGCTTGTAAATGAGCATCAGCAGACCATGTTGCCTCGAGGCCA
>NC_051408.1:31218285-31219750 GCF_015228065.2 Penaeus monodon
GATAACGATAACGGTTTGGTTGGCGTGGGATGTGATTCGGTGCTGATCATAATGGGAGCATGATTGAATTTATTATTTCATGGAGCGGTGACACAAGAAAGGTGTATTGATTAAGAGGAATATAATATATGTGTGCTGATTAAGCTGTTACGTTAGCTAGCGAAGCGAGGGAGGAGATTAAGACAAATAGATTTCAAATGGGCTTTGGCATCGCGCGGCCATTAAATTGATATGCGAGCAATTTACGATATCCCTCAGCAAGGCCAGACGCTAAAGGTCTGAAGTCACGCACACGGGCAAGATATGTTAATTACTCTCGTTGCACCGACGGCTTCCCCGCTTTCGAAACGTGGCTGCTCTCTGGTGTAGGGCTGGTGGTTCGGTCGTTTGGAAAAATCAGTCGGTGGGCATTTTTAGCGTGTACTCTGGCCCGTTTTTCCCTTTTTTTGTTATTTTTTTATTGGTTAGGTGTTCTTGTCGTTTTCCCAGTTTTCAATGTTTTTCTTTTTTTATGTTGCTGGATGCAAATGTGTACATATTTTCTTCATGTTCGACGAACGGAATTAAATATCCGCTAAGGTTATTTCCGATTTCTGTAAAGGTCAGAGACTGTTTATTTCGCCTTTCGAATGCCCTTTTCCGGATTTTCTAGCTTCTATGTATACATTTCTCTCGCTATCCGGCCAGCGGTGACAACGATGAATAATATATTTGCGAACTTGCAAATTGAACAGGAGGCAAGAAATGCATTTTTCATTCCTTTCCCCCTTTTCCTGAAAGCGGCGGTGCCATGGAAACAGGCCGCGTTGCAGACGGGTGAGAAACTCATATTCAGTCGAATTCTTTTCTCCTCGCATCGATTCGTCCCCTAGAAATAAACCGTTGCAAGCGGAAGTATAGAGTTTTGATAATAAATTGCAAGCGAAAGTTTAGAGTTTTAATAACAAATTGCAAGCGGAAATATAGGGGTAAATAATAAGTTGCTAAGAAGGGGAGGGGGTCGCGCATGGAGAGGTGGGGAAGGGGACTTGCGTTCGAACGAATCGATAAGATAATTCAACTCTTTGATAGATTACAGAGAGATACTGTTTCCCACGAGGTTCCCACGGGTCGAACCATAGCTTGTCAGCAGGATTAATGCTCGAGTCATGTGGTTTCATGAGCGGCCAGGTGAGCATGCGAGAGGGGTGGGGTAAGCAAGGGGTAAGGGGTTGTATGGAGGGGGTGGGTAGTAGCGGGACGGAGGAGGGGGTAGGACCATTCCCGGTCATAGTAAGAGACGAATATATACATAATTACAGTGAGGAGGTTATATTTTTCTCTGTCATAGGCCCGTAACGAAATAAACGAGATACATTATCTTTATATCAGAAAAAACGAGTTTCGAGAAGGAAGTGAATTTGGTAACAAGAAAGGGCGACAGATGATAATTCCGAACTTTACTCCATCTGAGTGGCCTTGTATT
>NC_051408.1:31219789-31220504 GCF_015228065.2 Penaeus monodon
ACATTGAATGCTTGGCGCTCTCCAAACAAGCAGGAAATCGATTCCGTACCCAAGGTAACCCAAGCGCTTGATATACCCATAACTTCCCCGGCGTAATGTCCCGCCCCGCCCCGGCGCGCTCCCCCGAGGCTTTTGTGACAGCTGGGGGACAAACAGTACAAATTGACAGTCGGAATGGACAGGTGTCGTGACCTCGGTGCAACTGCGCCCTGTCATGCAACGCTGCGATAACTGATTATTTACAATGCTTTGCTACTTATTTATTAATAACGTTGATTCGATGGCGGCCGGAGACACGCAGATTCACATGTGCGTGTGTACTTGGCATGCAGACCGAGAAACCTGAGCTACTATTGTGCTGTGATTGATCACGTCTTAATTCGCATGCGGATAAATTGGTTGTTTTTTAGAATCGAAAAGTTGATGTTTATATTTGGCTGGAGGAGTTTCCCATATTTCCAATTATCTCGTGTTTTGCAACATATCGGTCCAAGGTTGTGAGAAATTGAGAGGACGATACGGGAAGGTAATCACATAAAAAATACGAAAAATAGCTAGAGAGAGGACATTTCCTATTTGCACTTGATTTTTATTATTTTTGTTCCTGTTTTCTTTCGTAAATGGGTGCACTGATGCGTTTGATTATTTTTTGTACTATTGGCGATTATAATCATAAAACTCCTTAAGAGAAAACGACCAGAAGAAAAATGATGAC
>NC_051408.1:31220541-31220858 GCF_015228065.2 Penaeus monodon
ATGTTTATGATTGTTTTCCCCAAAATCTCTCTCTCAAAAATATCACGGGAAAATTTTCTCTTACCGACGTGCACTTCATGCCTCAGCCCTGTTTATGTAAACCATCCAACCTCCTCGGGTTTGTATGTTCTCCCGTCTCGTTCGTAGTACAACCCCAGGTGGAGCTTGGATAACCTCACTACTAATAAGGTGTATGATAATGATAATTATGATGGAGTGTTACACGGTCTTCATACTGTCAGTCATAGTTAGCGATACTCAAGCTAGCAGGTGGGGAGCGCTTGTTGGGGGCTGGGGACGTGATGCAAGGGGTGGGA
>NC_051408.1:31221588-31221988 GCF_015228065.2 Penaeus monodon
GTTAAAGAAGGGCAAGATGATATAGTGTGGTGCGAGGTATATCATATTCAGACAAACACCCCATCTTTCCCATTAGGCCCTGTTAGCGTATCCCTAATGGCGTGCTCTGTAATGTAATGCTAATGTGTGGTATTCCTTCCCTGCAGGTAAGCGTGACGGCCGGGGCGGGAGTGTGCCTTCAGGTGTCACACAGGTAAAGAAAAAGAGGAACCGAAGGAGGCGTAACAAGGTGAAGTACGTCTATAATTTTTTTTTTTTCATTTCTTGGTGTTTATATTTTCTCGGTAATGGTGGGAGTGGCGTGGAGAGCCATCTATTGAACGTTCTTGGAAATTTTGAGAGTCTTGGAGGGATGAAGTTGCCAAGGCGGCTTTTTGTTGTTTTGTTTATTTGTATTATA
>NC_051408.1:31222180-31222267 GCF_015228065.2 Penaeus monodon
CTGTTCAGCAAGTCGTCTTGTATATTGCAGTCTAATGTGATACTGCATTGTGGCTCGGAAAATGGCATTCCATTAAGCAAGTTTTGT
>NC_051408.1:31222790-31223201 GCF_015228065.2 Penaeus monodon
GAGAACCACAACGAAAAGAACAGCATCATCTTACCTTCCATAATGAGTAGGATCCGCCATTATTATCATTAACGGAATGGTTTAATGAGGGCCAATTCTCAGATATCGGGAGCTGTCAATCAAAGTGACAGGGCGAAGCGCAAGGGACAGCTAATGACACGACCTCCGAGGTGATCCCGGAGTAATGAGAAAATTGCAAATCGTATCATTTATTGAGTTGTGCGACCGTCCGATTAGGCCTATTAAGTAATAGGGAAAGTCTACCCAGGCGGTAGAGGGGGTAGAGGGGGGGGCATAGAGGAAGGTGATGGTTTGTGCTTACGGTTTGTGTGCTGTTTTTTAAATGGTTTCGAGGGCGGGGCGTGTAGGTGGCGTTTCGGCGGTTGGGTGATGGGGTGGTAAGGCAATTAA
>NC_051408.1:31223341-31223852 GCF_015228065.2 Penaeus monodon
GTATTATGAATGAGCATCCTGAAGGCAAGTGGGGCAATGATATATTTGTGGTGAGACGCTGATGGCTACGTCGGTGTTTGAGATAATGATTTACAAATCGTCTATAGTGTTGGCTTTGCTCTTCGCCATGACTAGCGAATCCCGCATGCAGAGACGAAGCATGCGGCCGGGAGTCAGCATGATTCTCCAGTTTACACACCATGAGTGCTCGGCATGGTCTCTGGAGTCACCTTGGGTGAATTCCTGCCGGCGAGGAGCGCAGGTGAGGCGCCCGAGTCACCGTGAGTTGTGAGGAACCTCGGGCGCCGTGGCAGCCGAGGCAGCGCCGGCGTGAGTGACTCTCTTGCTGACTCGGATGTTTTGGGATGCTGGCATTCAGGTAGCGACTTTTTTCTCCTTCAGTGGCGGTAATGCTTGGCCAGATGAATCCGGATTTTGTTACCGGAATGTCACCGCTGGGTTGCTTGCACCAAGGCGGATTTTTCCGAAGTTCTTAGTGTATTCGGTTCTG
>NC_051408.1:31223932-31224659 GCF_015228065.2 Penaeus monodon
TTTGGTGTGTTAAAGCAAATTGTTTAAATTTTATTTTTTCCTAGCTATTTCTTTCGAGTAATGATAATACATGTAACGTCGGTTTTAAGAGTCGTGGGTTTTCTAAAGTCCGTGGAACTTAAATTGAAGCAATGAATTTAAGTTAATAGCTTGTACCGTTACGGATTGAAGAACTTTTCAGCAGGAATAGAGCGACGAAGAAAAAAAGAGAGAGCGAGGAAAAGAGAAAGATATCGGGAATGGTAACTAAAATAACTTACAAATATCAGGCTAACGGGTGGTTACTGTGACCTTTTATTGTGAGTAAGAAGGTGTATTTCCTTAAAGGTCAGCTTGAATCCTTATAGGGAAACTGATCAAGCAGGGGGTTGCTTTGCAAGAAGCTGCAATACATAGTGTCCAAAGTCCCTTTGCACTGAACTGATTTAGGATTTAATTTTGTTTCTTTTTTCTTTTTTCCTTTGGACCCAAGTATTGCAGTCCCGTTGGATACCTTTGCAGTGATCCGTGACGTCAACAGCGGGCCTATCAGAAAGGTGTTGTAATTTTCGGGGGAAAGGTTCCTGATTTGAATAAAAGTAGTCCTTATGTAATTGAGTATGTTTGTATGGGTTGTGGGGAGGGAGTTAAACCCGAAATGGATTTTTAGGATTCAGTTTCCCTGGTCTTTTTAGGGTCATTAATATGCATGAGGTGTGAGTGACCCGAGGCCGGAGTAGCGGTGCCA
>NC_051408.1:31224706-31226205 GCF_015228065.2 Penaeus monodon
TTCATCGGGTCCTCCTCTCTCTTCCTTCTTCCTGTTGCATCACTGTCATCTGTTTGTATTTTTTCCACGTTTCCTGCTATTCACATTTCTTATTGTATTGTGTTGATATTTTGTTTTACCAGATTCTCTTTTGTTTTGTCATTCTTCCGCCCTTTCATTCCTCGCCTCGTCTGTTTTTTTTCTCTATCTACTTTTCCTCTTTGCATTCTATTTAATTTCTTCTGTACTTTTGTCTTTCTGATTCTCTATTTTCGTTTCTCTCCATTCTTTTTACCTTTTCCGTATAGTTTGTTCCATTTTTTCCCATTTTTCTTTTTATCTTAATTCATATTACATATTTGGATCTATCCTTCTTCTCTTGGACTTTCTCCTTCTCAATTCCTCTCTCTCTTTTCCCTCATCTTCGTTCTGCTTCTTGTCACATTTTGTATTCCTCCTTCTGCTTCTGGTTGTCCTTCGTGCAAGGGTATATTATGGTGTCAATGAACAAGGAAAACAGGGAAGAAAGAAGAGAGAAAAAAAAAACGTGTAATTAAACATTGTTTTTTCCTCCTCGTTTCACATTTCGTTTTTTTTTTCTAGTTCCGTTTGTAATGTCTTGTGTGGTTTAGTTTCCGGTTTCAGCAAGAATAAGAAGGGGGAGGGTAGGGGGCTGAGATCCCCCCTCCCCCTGTCTTTCCCCACGTCTGTAATCACTCACCTCCTCCCCCCCCCCCCTTCCTTCTTCACCTCTGTAATCAAGCTACTCCCCCTACCCCACCCTTTGTAATCACCTCCCCCCCCTTCCCACTCATGTACCCACCCCATCCCATCCCCACTCCTTGTTTACCCCCCATACCTCCTTCCCCTTCTCCTTTCCCTCCACCCCTTGTCCCCAACCCTATCACTTCCCCCTCCTTTCCCCACCCATGTAACCCCACCCTCCCCTCCCCTCTTCCACAGGGGGTGGTGCCAAGTCAAAGATCACGACAGCACGTCAGTCGAGGCGGGAGTGTTCCGTGATTGATTGGCTGTTTTTTTACGTTATCTTCGTGAAAGTCGTGAATAGGTGATTGTTAATTACATAAGGGTTTTAACACGAGGGCGGTAGTCGCTGTTTTGGCCTATAGGAAGGGGGGATTTAGTTGTTTTTTTTGGCTGATGGGTATTCATTATTTTATCATCAATGATAGTGTGATGGTGTTGATTATCTGTAATATTGATTTTTTTTGTTATTGTATGATTGTTATTGCTATTTTTTATTTTGATAATAATAATGTGATAAAGATGAGAGTGGATATTGTTGTTAGTGTTACTATTACCTTTTTTGTCTTAATCAAAATATATCGGTTCAGCGGTGATAACATGAATACCAACCTCCCACCCACATACGCCCATTGCCTTTTCCCGCTTGCCTTAGCCGAAGTAGCCCCGAGTTATGGTCTGGGTCGGGGCAGTGTGTGTGCTACAGACTCGTGGAATCTGATTGCTACAACTGCGTATTTCCGCCCGCCATTCGA
>NC_051408.1:31226255-31226357 GCF_015228065.2 Penaeus monodon
CGCCCCAGCCCGACGGTCTGCCTTTTGCGATTTCCTCCTTCCATTCATAAGGAGATGATGGGAATTTGCTGATGATGGGAATAGTAGTAAAATAATGAAATA
>NC_051408.1:31226552-31226794 GCF_015228065.2 Penaeus monodon
ACTTTGTAATGATCCAGTTTATAGTTGAAGTTGATTGGTGACGGCCAATCATGCAGAGCGACGCCGGGGCGTGATTGAATTGCTCTTTTACGACGCGGCTGTGATTCCAGGGCTTTCACAGTTAGGATAATTGGCCGCGGTTTTATAATAGGCCTGGATAAGCCTAGATGAACAGGCATGCGTGGCCTCGGTGGCGTACTTGCGATCGAGGGCAGGGGCGGGAAGGAGGAGGAAGCGACAGA
>NC_051408.1:31226861-31227609 GCF_015228065.2 Penaeus monodon
AAGCGCTGTCTCAAAAGTTAGTGGAGGTGAAGGCGGAGCCGGGAAGAGGAATCGTGAGGTCATGTTTTGGTGACGCGCACGTGTTTTGTGTCATCACTTGTCAAGGAAAATAGAGCAGGCCCACAATTTAGGCAGAAGAATGTCTTTGAAGCGTATACCTCAAATGGTATTTGGGCAACAGTCCCGGTTTTGCATTGCCGCATGTCCCGCTTCGATATGGCCAGTTGTGAGGAGACACTGTAGGCAAGGATCTGAAACAGTTTTATCTGTGTAGCTCTGATCTAATACCTAATGTGTTATTTTAAACGGAGTGAACATAAAAAACTTCGCTTGTCCATGCTGAGCAATACAGCACAGTCATGGTACCAGCTGGACCTCGAATGCCCTCTCCCCTATCCCACTCTCCTTCCCTTGCGCTTGCATGACAAACCAGTCGCCGCAAACAGCCGTTAACATCAAATGTATTATAGTAAAGTTGTCGCCCGGCCACAAGTCCGCGAGAGTTATGAATCGTCTTTGTCACTGAAGGGGGTATTTCTCGACAGTTTTAGGGGGAATAAAAGGGGAAGGCTTTAGGGTCGAGGCTCCATTGCGGGTGATGGAGTGCTGCGATGACGGGTGGTGTGTATTATTGTCGAACAGGTAAAAAGGGGTTGTTTTCATGTTGGTTTAAAGGGGTGTTATTAGACGATGCGTTATTTATGAAGTCCTGTCATGGCAGCACGTGGAAGTGCTCACTTGATCCGTG
>NC_051408.1:31227761-31228099 GCF_015228065.2 Penaeus monodon
TGCCTTAGTCTCTACCTTAAGTTCAAGGCGAGATCTGTACGAAGCAGTAGGCTCAGAGCTTCGAAAAGATCACACACTCTGCAAATTGTGTCATCAGGTGTGCAAATGAGGCCATAAGGACTTAGACGTGAATGCCAACGTATGTGAGCAGCAAGTGATCTTTGTGTTCCCTTTCCACCCTGAGATGGCATGGAACGTGTGTTTACTCTTGCTAATCGCGAAAATTTGCGTATGAATTATGGGTTGCTTTCGCGTTGTTTATTTTACGCGGCGTGTATTTACAGTGCAGTGGCTTGGGAGTTTTCGCAAGGTGTTTTGAATAAGGTGAGGTGGACAGT
>NC_051408.1:31228508-31229129 GCF_015228065.2 Penaeus monodon
CATGCTTTGTCTATTTTCTCAGGTAAGTGAGAGTAGAATGTGCATATATGTTTTAGAGAAATTGAAAGTAGTATTTGCCTGTCAGTCTCTGTGTGTGCGCATGTTCCAAACTTATTCATCATTAAAAAAAAAAACGCCATACGTCCCCTGTGTTGTTATTGGGGAAGGAAAAATACTCAGTAGTTGGCGAGTGTGTGGGCGTAGGGCGGGAAGACGGTGGGCGTTCTAAGGGTTGGGTTTGAGTGAGTGGGTGGGCGGGGAGGCGGGCGGGAGGAGGGCAAGAGAGGGTATGTGCATTTCTTTTCTCTTTTGCGAATCGGGCGTGAGTTCAGATTTTATGTCATAATTTTTGCGTAGATTATACTCTGAAGTGGCTTAAAGTGTCTGTATCTTGCAAGATGTTATTGGATAAGCGTGAATGGCGAGCGAAATTATTGCTCACGATTCTCCCATGCGATGATTGTTATCGAGGCGCTCGCTGCGAAGGAAAGGCTCTGCTCTTGCGCTCGAAGTCCCGCTTTCACGAGCCCTGGATTAAGAGATGGGTTAATTCCTGTTTATGTTTACATACTTAAATGTGTGTGGATGTATAAAACCTTTCATGCTGGGTTCATGTTGATT
>NC_051408.1:31229346-31229431 GCF_015228065.2 Penaeus monodon
CATAAAACGCCAAATTCGATCGCGAGTTCGAATCCCCAAGAGGGAGCCTCCTCGGGTTGCAACCTTGCCTGGGGCTGAAGCACAA
>NC_051408.1:31229712-31230175 GCF_015228065.2 Penaeus monodon
GGACGGATGGAAGGATGGATCCGTCGTACATTTAACCCAGTATAATGCCACGCAAGTGAAAGGCAGTAGTTCAGTTTCTAAAACCCAAGTGATAAGGAACAAAGGCGGAAACGAGAAAGTACATGGAACCGGGAAGCGTTATGGGCGACAACGAGTGAATCGCTATTTTTAGAGATTCGTCAGCAGCGCCGCCTCAAAAGGCTCTCCTCTCACGCCCGAATACGAGGGGGAGCGACGCCAAATTGTGGGAAAGGAATAAAAGAATATTGAGTAAACAGAGGGCCTTCCTGTGGTCGGGGTGAGGTGGGGGGGGGGGCTGTGGCGTATCGTGAAGGGAGTATCGGGCGTTATTTTGGAGTAAAGATGGAGGCGAGAGATTTCTTGGTATTTCATTGACTGGAAATTTCCTTTTAAAAACCGGGGAGGAGTTGACTGGCCGTTGAAAAGGGGGGATGGAAAGATG
>NC_051408.1:31230204-31230933 GCF_015228065.2 Penaeus monodon
GTGACCGAAAGTATTAATTCTGAACAGAAATCGTTCAAAAGATACAGTGAGAAGGATAATGATAAATCTGATGAACTAATCAGTAGGGTGAAAGGGCGAAATCACATATAATTAGATATACAGAAACCCGATAAAGAAACGACCAGAAGGAAAAAAAGAAAAAAAGAAAAAGGCAGTGATACCCACACTGATACTCGCAGAAAATAAAAGAAAGTAATAACATTGATGTAGGGAAGAGATTAAGAAACTTCTCCCAGCGTGGGCTTTGGGCCGAACAAAAGAGAGTTTGTTATTGTTGCGTCTTGTTGACCCCTGCACACGACGGAGGGGGGAGCCGCGGAGGGTGCGCAGGAGGGGAAGGAAAGGGGGGGGGCAAGAGTAGCTGCAGGAGAGGGAGGGGCAGAGGTAGGTGCTGGTAAAAGGAACAAGTAGGTGCTTACGGGTGAGGGTAGGAGGAACAAGTAGGTGCTGAGGGGGTGGGAACAGAGGTAGGTGCTGAGGGAGTGGGGGCAGAGGTAGGTGCTTAGGGGGGTGGAACAGGGTTAGGTACTGCGGTAGAAAGGCAAAGATAGGAGGGTTAGGTGCCGAGGAAGGGGGGGGGGGCAGGGCCGGGTATGGGGAGAAGGGGGCCACGGGGAAGACAAAAATTGTGAAAACGATGGAATTTTTTTTTATTGAGACGTTGAATATGAACCTGATTTTATATATTATTTTTTAGGGTAGATGTGA
>NC_051408.1:31231005-31231235 GCF_015228065.2 Penaeus monodon
TAATACTTGGGCAATAAAATAGAATGCTTCATTAATTTGATTGTCTCACGAAAAGGAATTGGAAAACATGTGTAAGAAAGTAATTGAAAAGGAAAGGTTGAAAGATGTGAAAGAACTGTTGTCAGGAGTCATGCTGCATGAGTCAACCGCCTTGAATTTAGAAAGTTGCACATGATAAGGAAAGTGTATGGCGGCAATGGTGATCCAGGGGAAATGTAGCGGTGAAAGTT
>NC_051408.1:31231719-31231852 GCF_015228065.2 Penaeus monodon
CCGAGGAGCCGTGTAGCTGACAGCTAGATAACATTTAGTAATCGTTTCTCGAAGTTCAGGAAAGTCTGGCTCCCTGCGGCCCGAGGCGGCGCAGGGACGAAAGAGGAGGCAGAGCAGCATTGAGATTATGCCC
>NC_051408.1:31232035-31232415 GCF_015228065.2 Penaeus monodon
TTTTTTTTTCTGCCTTAGTTATTCATTTGTCACAAGATTATCGAAGAATAGAGATATAAAACAAAAACAATTTCGGCTGAATTCTTGCGTTTCCTTGCCCCGCTTCCAGACACACATACCTGCAGAAGCACATCTGCGTTGAGAGTCGAATGGGCGTTGATAATGGGCGTGGCGGTCCTTCGTCACACTCGCCTGGTCACACACACGCCCTCAAGAACAGCCTGTGCTTCTCCCACACCCCTTCGCTTCCCTCTTCTCCCCCCCCCCCTCACTTACGGCCAGTCATCTTCCTTGTTCTTCGTTCCCCTCTTTTTCCCCTCTTCATCTTTCGGTTTGTGTTCTTTTTTCCGTTCCAGTGGATCCAGCTGTGGTCGGCTGTG
>NC_051408.1:31232481-31232628 GCF_015228065.2 Penaeus monodon
GGTAAGGAGGACGTAGAGGTCCGCGAGGGAAGGAGGGAGTGACAGGGGGGAGGGGGTCCTGAGATTCCTCTGAGCGAATCCTTCCTATTTAAATTATCGTTAGACGTCTCGTGCGGAGATTGATGTCCCGCGGCATGACTATATACT
>NC_051408.1:31232758-31234366 GCF_015228065.2 Penaeus monodon
CCATGAGAAGTGGGTCATTCCCTAATGGGTATGGGGAGGGGGGTCTTAGTGGGGAGTGGGTGTATCTGCGTTGGGCAAAGAGACAAAACAAAAGAGAGAGAAAGAAGTGCGATTATTTGATGCGCTTGAATTGGCATCTGTGTCTAGTGGCTTAGAATGTGCCACCAATTGCTCAAACAGAGATGTTGCTATTAATTTGGGCTGTGGAGTTATGAAGTTTGTTGTTTTTACGTCGTGTGATGATGTTTTTAGCGTTCATGGGGACAGAAAAAGGAATTGGTTAACATTGGAGTCAGCGGCGGAGGTAATAGATAGAAATCCTAGCAGTTCACGGATGTTGCGTGCGAATAGCAGCATTGTTGCAGATATTGCAGTGTCACCGTAAATCGGTGGGAATATGCAGTTGTCTGAATAATTTAGCAGGCGTACTGCAGCCTTGATAGCAAATCGATAGCGCTTGCGACATCAGAGTCAGAATTTACGATTAGCTGGTGATTACGACGGTGACTGTCAGGTATGAATTATTTCCGCCACTGTAATTGCTTCCCTTACGCGGCGATTTTTTATGTCCGGCGTGAGGGCTTCGGAGGGCTGGCGTCTGACGAAAGGGGCGGAGGGAGGGGGGTCGAGCCTCTGAGACAATGCGATACTTCATTGCACTTCAGTGGGGGAAAGTAGAGTGAATCCCGTGACTAAGATCAAAGTGTGCGGCTTCTGTCATCCTTCCACGTAGACTGACCTACATGCACCAGTAGCTTGCCATCAGCGCTCAAGCGTGACTGGTTATAGCGCTATTGTAGTGTTACACTCTACAGCTGTTACTATTTTATGTTACTATTTTTATTGTAGTTATTTTGTTGCAACCTTCCTCTATAAGATCCGAGTGGGAAGTGGAGGAGCCACCTCCTGCCTCACGGGTAGCGCAGTCGAGGCGCTTTCCTAATGAGCGGGGGAGAGCTGCCGCACGGGCGAGGGAGGCCAGGTGTGCGAGCAAATTAGCAGGTCGTCAAGCAGGAAGGTGCTGCGTCACCTTGTCACAAAGCCCTCTACGCCACCCGGATATTGCTTCACTCGGTTATTAGTAACGTGGGTGGCCGTCCGAGTGCCTTGGCCAGCGGCTCGCGGGTCGCCCTTAATGGGCGGTAACGGGCGGCATGATCACTGGCGGCGGAGAAGGGTGCGAGGTGTGGGTAGCAAGGGGCGGGCGTGAGGGGGTACAGCTGGGGGCATCATTAGTGGCTGATAGTAAGGGTTTCAGGCGGGGATGCTATGTGTTGTTCTTTTAAATGTCTTATTTTGCTCATTTATTTGTAATTTAATCTCGACCTGTATTGAGATACATTGAGTAGGTATATATGTTTATAATATACATGTCCCTGAATTTTACGAATCAGATTGGAATTGCCTCGGCGGTGTGTAGGGGTGTGGATAGGCGAGTGCATACGTGGATGCGGGTGCGGAAGGCTAGGTGTTTGGTGGAGTGAAAGCGTGACAGCCAGCGACAGCGAAGAGCGATCTGTTCTGAAGGTGTAGGAATACGCACGTAGATTTGTTTTTGTTTTTAGATCGCTCTTCTAAGATTTTCAACTTTAAAAATCTAATTAGAGG
>NC_051408.1:31234574-31234878 GCF_015228065.2 Penaeus monodon
GATAGTGAGCCGCGTGTACAGGGATGTATGCATGCGTGCTGAAACAAAGCAAATGAGAGGAAGCACAAGCAACCGTGCACATGAGTCACAGTCCATTTCAAAGGCAAATTGTACCGTTATGACAGTGGTAGTCCATCCCGTGTGTTAGCCATTGTCCGCCGGGTCATGGCAATACGCCGGCAGTGCTTCCTGCCTCCCGACGGGGGAGTGCTTGCAGTCGTTGCATTTCGTGGGGGCAAAAAGCTTTTGATGTTTGGTTACACTGCTTGAGTAAAGAGGGAATGGTATTATGTTTTACATGTAC
>NC_051408.1:31234974-31235326 GCF_015228065.2 Penaeus monodon
GAGCTATCTACTCGTTACGTCACGGAGTATTTGATGACGCAATCCACCTCCTGGAGGAAGAAAACAATACTGGCATCTGGTTGGGCAGGATTTCACCCGAGATGTTTTCCCTTCTTTTTTGCAGGATACGTGAGTCTCGGAGATGATTGTTTCTTGTGGTTTATGTGGAAGGGAGGGGGTAAGGGGGGGGATAGACATGCAATGGAAAGAGCATATTATTTTTCTTCTCGGAAGAAATGAAGTTCAAGATTATTACATGCAGAAACTCTCGAATGAGAGTTATTGTGTTAGTTTGTTTACTTAGATTTTTATATTCATAAAGGAATGTGTAGAGACATGCGGTAATACCTGC
>NC_051408.1:31235358-31236602 GCF_015228065.2 Penaeus monodon
GATAGACGCAGTAGGCTGAGACATAATGGACACGGCCATAGAACGCCTAGCAATGCCCGTGTAACCGTGGCAGACGGCCGCGCAGGGGAGAGGCTGGACCTAATGTCGTCGTCTTTAATGCGTGGCGTAGGAAGTCTCCAGCCCAGGCGCGCGGCTAATGTTATTAACGATCGGCTGTGTCGTCGCCAGCCTTAATCATGTAGACTTCCTTTGTCTGCTCCTGGGTCTCTCTCTTTCGTCTTTCTTTCATTTTGATTCACTCTTTTATTGTATTTTCTTCGCCCCTTTCTTCTTTTCCTTTGATTTGCATACTGTCCTGTCTTGTCTTTCTCATTCCGGACGCTTCTCTCGCTCTGAGGTTTCAGCTTATATTCCCCCTTTCATATATATATTTTCCAAGGTATAGAGAAGTGGACCTTGATCTTTTCTTGCCTTAGTGTTATTTTTTTGCGTTTTTTTTTTTCATCTGAATATTCTGTTTTATTCTCCCTCCCCACCTCCCCACCCTTCGTTTCCGTAGACTCCGAAAATCCCTCGTTCCCCTTCTCCTTCCTGACATCCGGTCCCGCTCTTAACGTTCCTTATAACTTCCACTTATTTCCTTCCCCTCCTGTGTTATTTATCGGAACGGAAACGACCGTGACTGGCGTGTTACATTTTTTGCCCGCATTTCTTTCCGATGTTCTGTGTCGGCTGGAGTCACGCCTTCCCCGGGGCTGTGGCGGGGCTGGCCGTCGAGGTCGCGCTCGGCTAATGTCAAGGAGGAGCTGGGCCTTGCTTGTGAATTTCCTTGGAGCCGCGAATCTTAATCTCGGATTTTATTTCTAAGGAACGATATGTGTTATTGTTATTTACTTGGATTTCAGATTTTGACCAGAATGGATGTTATTTTCTACTGTTTCATTCGTTTTTTTTATTATTTGTCATTCCGATTCGGAGTTGCAAGCCGTCGTTGGTAGCTCGGGGACTTGGCGAAGATGAATTGGGGGTAAGATTGCCCCTGATTTCATTTGACGCACGGTCGGGGTCTGCCGAGGGTGTGTTTATCAGCAATCTTCTGCAGCGAGATGAAGCCCTGATGGCGCTCTGCTTCCCTTCAGGTGGCGCGCCCTAAGACCGGTGTGCGGGAGAGTTACGACGCGCTCAGTCGTGCGGATCCCGGCCAGGGCGATTGGCCCCTCGCGCTCCGTCTTCGTGAATCGATCATCTAATATGGATGATGTATATGATTATATTTATTTTTA
>NC_051408.1:31236674-31236758 GCF_015228065.2 Penaeus monodon
TTCTTGCTTTCTCCATCTCTGTGTACGCATGTTCCCATGCACCTTAGATACACACATACAAATAAATTTCGCATTCGCTCGTAA
>NC_051408.1:31236935-31237193 GCF_015228065.2 Penaeus monodon
GTGCCCAGATACCCCAAACCTGAAGACTTGAAAGAAAGGTCATGTGTTCAGCGCCTCCAGCTGCCTTTCCAGGTCACCAAGGAGCAAGTGAACCGAGCGAGATGTCTCTTTAAGTACATGCAATCTCGCTTGGTCGCCGTGAATGCCAGATGACGCCCATTGCCCCGCCCACTCTTGCTACTCTCATTACCGTTATGCGAGGGAAGGCCACCGTGGGCGTGATGGTTTATTAGGTGGAGGGGCAGTAGGAAAGGTGGA
>NC_051408.1:31237350-31237749 GCF_015228065.2 Penaeus monodon
TAAAAGACTTAGAGGGTAGACAATGGAAATGGCGGAGGATGGAAAGTCTTGGCGCCGGAGAGAGTGTGAGACGAGAGGCTGGAAAGGGATTGCTGATGAGCTCGGGTGCAGTTGCGTGGTCACGAGAGATGAAGAGGGGAGGCGCGCTGGCGTTATCGGGGCGGTTTTATTGGTGTTGCAGAGACTGAGGTGAATGGGATAAAGGGATTGGAGAAGATTGGGGAGGGATGTGCAATTTGAGGCGATTGGGAGAGCGGAGAGTAGAGAGAGCGCGGGTGGGTAATGTAGTATCTTGAGAACGACTGGGTGTGAACTGGTCCTATGCTGATTATAGGGAAGGGACGGAAATTCGCCGTATCTTTTATATTAGTTATTACCCTTGATTGCGTGGGAGCGATC
>NC_051408.1:31237843-31237943 GCF_015228065.2 Penaeus monodon
TTTGTATTTCATAGGGGCGAAAATATTTTGCTGTTTGATTGCACTGCTTGATTAAATAGGGTATGGTATTATGTTTTAAATGTGACTATAGTATTGGCAG
>NC_051408.1:31238144-31238356 GCF_015228065.2 Penaeus monodon
ATTGCGGAATTTCTTCTTTCCCCTTTAAGACAAGATGAATATTACCCCTGTCAGATTTTTTTTTTAGTCTCCTCTGATCTGTTATGAACCTGTCTCGTCCCTCTTCTGGTATGATTGAACTGTTGTGCATATTTGCTCTGTCCCTGACAACGCTGAACATTCGACGGTTTTGTGGCGCTTCCATTCGCCCCTCTCTCTATCTTTTATCTTGT
>NC_051408.1:31238440-31238846 GCF_015228065.2 Penaeus monodon
TTGCCATCCTCTCTCCTCCCCTCTCCCTCCCTCCCTTCCCCCCCCTCCCCCTCTTCTTCTGTATCACCCTCACTTCTCAACTGTTTCTCTTTCCCTCGGCTGATGCAGTCTCCCATTTCCTTTTTCCTCTCCTTCCCCCCGCCTCATTCTCCCCCAAGGGTTCCCAATGTTGATTTTCATCTAATTTAAAATCCCTCCACTTCCTTGCCGGGGTCTGTGGTTAATTAACGGTGTATGGGTAATTGCGGGCGCAGGTCTGTTTCGTTTCCCCTGCCATTTCCTTGTTTACTTTTCGCGTTTGTTTACAGTGGTCTGTCTGAGTGCCTCAATGATGGTTTATTTCTGTTGTATCGGCGGTGAAAAAAATGATGGCGATGAAGATGATGGAAAAGATGGTGATGGTCAA
>NC_051408.1:31238890-31239579 GCF_015228065.2 Penaeus monodon
GTTTGAATAAGGTTTTGCAAGGGTGTTTACAGATGCCATGATAATTGCTGTGATTACACTGTTTGAAGGTCAGAGGCAGAAGTTATTTCCTTGCTGTTTTTGTGAGAAGGGCATTGTCGATTGTTTTATAGAAGTGGCGTAAAATTCGTCGTAAAGGTAGAAATCGAAGGGAAACTAGGTATGCGAAGTGAAGAGTTGAAAAGAGGTGTGAAAGGAGGGAAAGAACATAGGGAAGAGGATACTTAAAGAGTGAGAAATTTTGTAAACTAATGACTAGTTTAAGATATATTTGGTGCCAGCGAAAGAGGACGAGAAGATGACGACTGGTAGACGGCAACCGGACCGTTACGATAAACGAGAACCGATATGAAATGGCTGCCCGGGCCATCCGAGGGCCCAGTGCGGAGAGGCAAAGCAGGTGTGATTGCGACAGGTGTGTCACGCCGCCTGAGAACGGTGGCGGAAGTGGCGGTCACGTGGCCTCCGTGAGCGGCCTTTCCGTCACCGCAGCCGCGGCGGTCAACACTCCCGCAGGATGTGGACCATTGACGGCTGCGACAGCGCCGCCCGCGGCTCTTGCGGCCCAGCGGATTGGGGTATTTTTTGTCATGAAAGAGGAAATGTTGCAATTTTGTTCAGTGTGGCAGCTTCGAATATTATGCATACATATTTATTCATTCGTTAATCTG
>NC_051408.1:31239642-31239986 GCF_015228065.2 Penaeus monodon
GTGACATTTTACTTTGGTAAGAATGTGTCGTGTTTAAGACAACGGATTCATACCCCTCGCCCGTCCTCTTTTAAAAACTTTCCTACGCGTTTCCAATAATATCCTCTCTCCATCCTTCTCGCATTCGATTCCAAGCTTCACAGCAACGCATTGCCTTCCGATACACGGGAACAGGTTCTTGAAATTAGGTCTACGTGACCGTTGACGAATGAAGTGTTAGAGAAGTCGGTGCTTCGGAAGTCTCGAACCGGCTTGTGAAGTTTTTGAAGCATGGCCTGTTCTGTTTATGCGAGTATGATGTATATTGTATGTGATCTTTTATCCTTTAATATGTTTATCAGTGC
>NC_051408.1:31240031-31240427 GCF_015228065.2 Penaeus monodon
CCGGGTACCTGTGAGCGGAGCTGGGACCTTCATCTTGTAACTGACAGGGAGGGAAATGGCTCGAGATTATGATAATTTCGGAGGTGACTTGCGTAAAGAGGAGAAAATTGGGAAAAGTGGGTGTGTGAGGAAGATGTATGGTTAATCGGAAGGTAGTTTTAGGAGCGCGATGTCATTCGTTGGTTTGTTCGTGTAGTCGACCCCTGCGTCTTGTATTCCTTTCCGTCATCGCCGTCCTGGTGTTCTTTTACATGCATTTTCACTCTCTTATCCTTTTGTTTCTCGTCATTATATTCCTCTTGTTGCCACGGCACTGTCTTTATTGCATTCCCTCTTCTTCTCTTTCTCTTTGTTATTTTTCCTCTTGTCCTCCACCGCCTCCTCCTCATTCTTCAT
>NC_051408.1:31240518-31241312 GCF_015228065.2 Penaeus monodon
ACCCCCCTTTATCATCCTATCCATGACCACCATTATCATACCCTTTCCCCCCTCCGCATCGCCTCCATTCATGAGAGGCCCGCGGCGCGAAGACGTGAAACCGCGACGTGTGCTTCGGCATGTACCCCCTTGAGTCCTGCAGTCTGCCTTCTCCCTCCAGCAGCCGTGAAGGTCGTTGGTGTCCTTCAGAGTCCTTCGAACCTCCCTCCCTCCCCCCCTTGTAACCCCCCCCCTTCTCTCTCTTCGAGTCCCCCCCCCCCCTTCCCCCGTTCTGACCAACCGCCCACGATAACGCCCTCTTCTGCATTTTCCCGCTCCTTCTAGATTCTTTTCTCCACCGGTTTTTCCTTCGCTTCTTCTCTTTGATTCCATTCTACTTGGCTTTTCGTTTATTATTTTGTTTTCTTTTTATGCTCGTGGTGTTTGCTTCAGTTTTTGCCTTTTTGCATTTTCCTACTTTTTTCCTGTTTTATTTTTTGTTAATATATTTTGTAGTGCATGTAATTGATATAATTTATTTTGCTTCTTCTTAGATAACCTTTCTTCCTCTTCCCCCTTTCACTTTTTCTTCGTGACTTCTCATTATTCTCTTCCCTCGTACACATATTCTTGGGCATCTTATTTCATATATTTATTTATATTTTTTCCCTCTCTTCTCCCTATGTTTCCTCATTACCCTCCTATCCCTTTCCTCCTCTTCCATCTTCTTCTGCTTCTTCGTCTTGTATTCCTTTTTCTTCTTCTGAATCTTCTTCTTCCTCCTCTCCTACCCCATATTCTCCTCTTTTCTCTCT
>NC_051408.1:31241577-31241682 GCF_015228065.2 Penaeus monodon
TTTCCCTCCTCCCGTCCTTCCTGCTCCCCAGCGGCCCAGTACACGTCGCCAGCCGGCGCTGTGGGACGACCGCTTCATGCACGGCTTCAGTAATGCGACCTTCAC
>NC_051408.1:31241758-31241882 GCF_015228065.2 Penaeus monodon
CCCCCGGCCATGATGAATGTTAAGACGGTTTGAAGTTACTCGGCAGACTGCTTGGAAAATTTCGCATGTGAAAGCAAAATATTTGAAAAGTTTTTTTTTTTTTTTGTGCATTTGCATTTGGGAT
>NC_051408.1:31241982-31242453 GCF_015228065.2 Penaeus monodon
ATTTATTATTTTGCCATCAAAGAATTGTGCGTCCTCTATCATGTCATCAGAGTCGAAATCGCAGTCTGTTATTGGGACGATAAAGACCTTAGTGCATGCCGTTCAGATCCGCCCCGTCGCCTCCCGACCGGCGCTGCATGGAAGGAGGAGGAGGGAGGGGAGGTTGGTGGGGCGGTGAGCTCCGTTGGCGCCACCGCCAGAGGGCAGGGCGCAGCTGACGTAACTGTTGTTCGTGTCGTGTTACGTGCGCCGAGACTGCTTGGCGCCGGCCGTGCTGCATTGTCGGGAATTATTACGGTGCATTACGGAGAGATGCGAAGGTTGCCGGCCGCCTAATATGCTGTTTGCACCTTCTCGCCGCCCAAGCTGCCTGGCTCTCAGCTACACCTCTCATGCTCTCCTCTTTTGTTTCACGTTCCTCTCCGTCTCGCCAGGTTTCCCCTCTCCAGACTTGTTTCTCGCTGGCCTGTA
>NC_051408.1:31242590-31243612 GCF_015228065.2 Penaeus monodon
CCGCTGGAGACGGTTGGACAACCAAGACTCAGTGGAGGATTCTTTGTGGTTAACCTTAATGAGCCTTCGAGGTGCCACCTCCTTCCTTGCTCAGGTGGTGATGGGGGTGGGGTGGAGGGAGTGCTGGGGAGCTTAGTGAATGAACGGACGCCTGGATGTAGGCAGGTAAAGCATGAATGGGGAGAGGGTGGATCTGACAGATTGGAAGAAAAGGCATCCAAAATAGGCGGTAACTTGGGAGTAGTGTCATGCTTGTTTTGCCATCATGCATTCGTGCTTGCGGTTTCTCATTACATGTGCAAGAGTTCTTGCGCAAAGCGCCAGGGGAAGTTGCGAATAACTCGCTTTATGTGCATATATTTACGTTTATTGATGTTGTATCTGCTCACTATTGTTTGAATTATTAGCTGTTTTCTCTTTCCTCTTCTGTAGCGTTTATTTCCTCACGTGAGGCGGTAAGTATATGGGGTTAGAATATTCATTACAGGTGATACATATATATACAGGTGTGTGCGTCTTCCACAGGTGTATTTGTGTCTCATGTAGGAGATTAATGCTTGTTTGTCTTGGATAACTTTTTTTTATATACAATCACTTCTGTGCATGATCTCATGCGCACAGAATTCAAAAAAATGGCTGACTCTACTGGTCTTAAATATCCTGCGGGGGATTCTGTTTTTATTAAATATATAGCAGATGCATGGTGATTCATGGAATCGTATGGCGATCCGTGAAGGAGTAGGATTATCCTGGCGTGCAAGCCGTACGTGCAGGTTGGCGTGTATGTTCGTACGTGCAGGCAGGGGTGTGGGCGGGGCCCCCGGCGGCCGGAGGGAGCGCGGCGCCGCCACCACGTCAGAAGTGTCTTCGCTCGCGTGGCTACCTGGTGCTGTTCCTCGTCGCTCCCCCGTCGTTTCGTCGCGCTGCAATACGCCCACGCATTCACCACGAGCGCGATCACGCCCGCAAAGGTGCTACCATGGTGGGCGGAAGCTCGTGAGGAACGGCGTGAGGTCCTAGGA
>NC_051408.1:31243654-31244238 GCF_015228065.2 Penaeus monodon
TGAAGCACCCACCCCCACCTGTTCTCCTGACGACCTCTGGCTACGGATCCGACGACGCCCTGACCTCCCGCACGCAACAAAGCTAACCCTCGCCCAAGAGCTGCCAGCTGATCCGGGATCCACCTGGAGATTCACCTGCAGTCGTGATCATGAAGTAAGAAAGTACAAATCTACCATACGACCTCTCCCTGACGGACTCTGCTAACGGATTAATGGATTATGCCTCTCGATTGAACCTACTGAAACCTACTGAAACCTCCTGAAACGAGTCATGTGTAAGAAAAAGCTGTGTTCTTAAGCGCAAGTGAATGTCAAGAAAGGTTTGCGGTATCTGCCGTGCTGGAAAAAAGGTGTGTATGGAAGTGCGCTCGCGTCGATGAAGTGTTCCAAACGCTTGATGATAGAATCGCCGGTTTTGTGAACATGGTTCGAGCTCGGGATAAGCCCTCTGGAATCGCCGTCGTTGCCTCTGTCCGTGAAGTCTGTCGGGAAGCAACTGAAAGGTAAGTTTGTCTACCTGGGGAATGATTGTGAGTCAGCCAAGTTGCAACACAACTGAGGAAACCAGGAGAGTTTCTCAACGA
>NC_051408.1:31244908-31245527 GCF_015228065.2 Penaeus monodon
CAATATCAGTGTGCCTTAAGGCTTCTTCGGCGTCTTTGATTAATCGGAATAATCCAGTTATGTAGTCATCTGGTTTTCTCGACCAAGGCATGCGTGTAGCCTGATCGATGTGATGTTGGAGACGCGAGTATCGCCTCCTACATAGATCCAAGTTAGGCCACGTGTTTTAGAGATCGGCATACAAAAACAGGTTTACTAATTTTTCGGATCAGCTTTTACCTTTTTCCTTGGGATGCTCTTCCGATTTTCCTGCACCGCTTGCAAATGCCTTTGGCCTGTTATGCACATTTTTAACTATTGTTTGAACGGAGGAACAATGTCTTCATTATTCTTTACTCAATATTGTCTATTCGAACGAAGTTGAAGCCGACGGAAGGGGGAGGGGGAGGGGCGGGGCGGAGGCTCACTGAAGTCATGCCATAGGTCGCACTTAATGATTGTGTGGTTTAAAACAAGGCGAAAATCGGGTTGATGTCACGCAGGAAATCCGAAGTTTCACACCGACGTCATGCATCCATCCAGCGGGTCGGTGGCGGCTGGGTCATGCAGGTCAGCGTTTCGTAAGGCATCGAAGGTCATCGGGAGAAGGTGATGTGGCGGAGCTAGGCGGAGGCAGACT
>NC_051408.1:31245567-31245677 GCF_015228065.2 Penaeus monodon
GGCTTTATAAAATGCTAATCGAACTTCCGCGGTAATGGAGAACGAATTTAGATCTGAAACGTTAACGTTCACTGGGGAGAAGGGAGGAAGGAAAGGTAAGTCATTCATGG
>NC_051408.1:31245908-31246373 GCF_015228065.2 Penaeus monodon
TAGCTCTCGCGAATGACACGGGACGAGAAAGATCGTGCCGAGTGTCCCATAGGCTGCGTGCTGACAGCAGCGAAGGGATCATGGCAGTTCCTTGTCAGTGCCGCGACAGAGCCATTTGTAGTGCCACATTGATCCGTCTCGGTGCCTCGTAATGCCATAGCGTCCCTTCCCAACCTTTTCCTCCGCCTGTCCTCCCGTCTCTTTATTATTCCCTCTTTGCCTGGCCTTGGGTCAACCCCCATTCCCTCCACCTCCGCTCCGACTCATAACTGATTAGGTCGTCAGATTTGAGGATTGGACGATTGGAAAGAAGCACTCCAGCGGAGGAAGGAGCAACCCCCCTCGTGATCAGCTGATCAGAAGCTGCGTCGGATGCGGGGCGTCTTGTGGCGAAGGCGAGGCTTGTAATTTGGCTGCCAAGGTCTCGAGGTTTGATTATGTATGACCTGCAGAAGCCTCGTGTTT
>NC_051408.1:31246425-31246514 GCF_015228065.2 Penaeus monodon
AAGAGCCTCATGTCAAGCGAGGATGGGGAAATGGGGAAGGGGAGGGGGGCGTAGAAGAGCCTCATGTCCTGGGAGGTAGGAAGGTAGGG
>NC_051408.1:31246552-31247070 GCF_015228065.2 Penaeus monodon
GGACGTGGAGCTTGGAGGACAAACAGGGTGAAGGACAGGTTGGGGAGGGGAAAGAGTGAAGGATAGGTGGATAGCGAAGGGGAATAAACATGTGACTGATGCTGGAGATGCACGATAGGTTGTAGGTTGTTAGTAGGAGGTAGAAGAGGAGGGGGACTGAATGGAATGTCACGTTCACATCGCAATCACAACCGTGACTGGTGCACCGTCATTTTTCTTACGAACAATAGTGACAGGCGACTCAAAGGATGTCCGAGAGAGGTGGGAGAGGAAGTTGTGGTGTGTTGAGATTGCTTTGGTGGTGGCAATTACGAAAAAAAAATTGATGCTAATTAAGTGGTGCCGTTCCACGTACTGAACTTCGATGATACGCTGTCATTTATGCCACGTAAGAGTTGACATTGTACGGAACTGCATGTAAGCTGATGCGGCTCGTCGTCATGTTTAGCCCGGAGATTGTGGCTGTCATCGCGAAGGCTTTTGTTGTCCCATTATTCATATGTGTATACAAGCAGACA
>NC_051408.1:31247191-31247461 GCF_015228065.2 Penaeus monodon
ATTGTTATTGTTATTGACAGTGAGGGACAGAAATAGTCATTTTTTATGTCATCTGCAAAGAATGTCAAGGGTGCACCAAAACTTCAGGCGTGGCTGTAATTCTTAATATTGGATTTTTTTTGTGGTTAGGCGGCGATGCGCTTCATGACGGTGAAAATACTCGGTAGGTAGAAAGAAAAGAACTAGATATATTTGTCAGTTTAGGATATGGTGTTCGGCGCCCAGCGCCTCTCGCTTTAGGTTTGACAGGGCTATTTCTCATTTACAGCG
>NC_051408.1:31247729-31248055 GCF_015228065.2 Penaeus monodon
ATGCACAGCGTAATATACTTGGAAGCTATCCCACCCACCCACTCACTTTTTTTTGCCTATTATTCCTTTTCTTAGAGATATCTGCAAGTCTGTGCGTTCGCTCGCCCCCTCTCTGTCCGGCAGCCTTAGTGTGTGTGTCTGTGTGCGAATAAGCTCCAGACCCTTAACCCTAACCGTCTGTGCCTTCTCCTCTCCCTCCCTTGCCGTCGCGAGATTACTTCCAGCATCCAAGGCTTAAGACGGATGATCCCGTTGACCCAGTTCGGCTGCTGGATCATATTTCTACTTGGTTTTCGTATGCAGTGGATGCGTAAGGGGAGAGGGAG
>NC_051408.1:31248218-31248371 GCF_015228065.2 Penaeus monodon
TGAATGTTCGTGGGGGTGAGGGTGGGTGGTCATTGGGAAGAGAGGAGGCGGTGTGTGTGATGGTGTTAGTGGGAAAGTAGGGGAGGAGGGGGAAATAGAGGGAGGTGGAGTTGGGTGGAAACGAAAGAGGAGAATATGTGAAAAAAAGAGATG
>NC_051408.1:31248407-31248688 GCF_015228065.2 Penaeus monodon
AAATAAGGACAAAAATAGAGCTGAAACGTCATGAAAAGTTGAAGGAGAGACATAATGCATATCGCAGCGCCGCTTCTCTTTTCCCTAAAGACCGAATGTTCCGTAAAAAAGGTCCTAGAAACAAAGCGCGGCCGTAAATGCGTGCGCCAAAAATATAAAGCGTCGCGCGAGAAGGCAGAAGAAAACACACATCAACTTCGACTCGCATTTCTCAAGGGAAGTTTTCTGGAAGTCTTAGCGCTACTGGGATGGTGTCTCTGGTCGCATCGCTGGCAAGTTAC
>NC_051408.1:31249173-31249326 GCF_015228065.2 Penaeus monodon
CCTCCCCAATAAAGAGCTAATTACCCGCGACTAATAGTAAGAAGTCATTACCCGGGGAGCCGTGTGTTGTCGGCCGCCCACAAAGACGCCCTAAAAGACTCCCTCGGTTCTCATTCATCTTGGTGCAGTCGAGGACCATCACACGCTGCTCCT
>NC_051408.1:31249689-31250153 GCF_015228065.2 Penaeus monodon
CTACTCCTCTTTCCTCCGTGCACTAATATTTCATTTCCTCAGTAATGGCTGATAGCAGAACAGAGCCTTACTCTGAATTATAAGACATACGAAACACACATTCGAAACAATAGATCTTAGTCGTTCTCAAAGGTTTTCAAGTGCGTCGTTAAGAAGATCGAGTCGCCTGAATTCGCATGTCCAGCCGGGAGGGAACTGTAGGCCTATTTATCTTCTTTTCGCGTCGCGTGGGAACTTGGGCTAAGCAGCTGATTTTTCCCTTTGAACTTCCGGGATCATTGTTCGGTGTTCCGGGTTTGATGTGTGCCGTGTTCTTTGAATTCGATTTTTTTTCTTATTGTTTTTTTGGAAAATGAGACGAAAATGGGGTCAGAATAAGCATGAAGAGTAAGATTTGTGGCCGGTTTGATGTATATCGTTTGGCAGTTCCCAACCGTTCAGTTCTTGTGATATTATTATTAAAG
>NC_051408.1:31250275-31250468 GCF_015228065.2 Penaeus monodon
CTATTATTATTATGTATATGCTTGACCGAAGATTGCATCATCCGAAGACAAGTTTTGGATGTCCAGAAATATCCCATTGCGTGTGTGGAAATCGACGAATAAGAATATATATTCGCTTCAAAGGTTACCTCACCGATCGCTTTTGTTATCAGCGTCGTTTGTTTTATTTGATGTTCAGAAGAAAGAATTTCTT
>NC_051408.1:31250490-31251093 GCF_015228065.2 Penaeus monodon
TGTTCTCGGTTCCTTGAGAAGGTTAAGGATTCCGCCCTGGCTGCCTTGTCTCGAGGTGCGTGTGAATTGTGTGACATTTATGTATCCCTCAATCCTTCCGTATTTTTTCATCTATTGTATCTATCCAGAGTTGTCATCTGGTCACTTTAGCCCATGGATCACTAATTCGACTTTTCTGATCTCTTGTGTGATGTATTGTGCAGCAACATATATATCGCCCCCATACTCCATGCGTTTTCATTTGATTTCCCTGTAACTGTCAGCTGGTCCATCCACCCGGTGTGTCAGTCGTTTTCATTTCAGTTGACATGGGAGGCAGACAATGCATTTTACCTCTCTCTTCCTTTCGGCCTAATAATTGCAATGCCTTTGTTTGTATTGTCTCTCCCCCCCTCCCCCCCCACCTCACGTTGCAAAGAAGCGGTGCTTTCGACATGCCATCCCCCCTTAGTCATAGGCGTGCGAGTGCATTTGTACCGGCCGTCGCTAAATCTTTTGTTTTCCTTGCAGGTGAGTCCCCAGGCGTGGAGTGGGCGAGCGCTCGAGTCGGTGAACAGACACGTGGTGAGTCGCAGGAGTGTTCGTAGTGTTTCTTTTTTTCAG
>NC_051408.1:31251275-31251837 GCF_015228065.2 Penaeus monodon
CAGTTTTAAAGTAGTCTAAATTATTTTGTCTTACGATAAAAGAATAAAAGGTAAAAGTCAAGCTGATCCACGCGTGAGGGCAATGCATGATCCCCAATCTGGCACTGCTTGCATGAGGAGATAAGGCTTGCATGTTGATAACGTGTCATTTCAGACACCGTTGTGTTTGCTTGGTCAGTTTGTCTTTTTGCATTGTGATTGAGCGTTCTTGTTGAGAGAATATAGACTGTAATAGTATCAAAATATAAGGTGTAAAAATGGATTAGAAATGAAATTTGATGAAGAAGAGATTGCAAAATATGAGTCCGAATTTGAATTCACAAGATGGCGACACTCCTCGTCCGAGTTTTGTCTCCAGGTTAAATCTGGGCGTAGATGTTCGGTATATTTATTTTTTTTTTTTATTCTGTCGCCGGTTACCATGAATATTTATCTCCATATTAGTCACCACTAGTTCTCCTTGGCCGCCTCCGCCATCTTGTCCCTTAATGCTGCGTTTTGGATGTTCTTATTTATCCACTTTTCGCTCTTTCCTCTTCGCCATCCTTGCTTCTCTCTCTCG
>NC_051408.1:31251861-31252108 GCF_015228065.2 Penaeus monodon
ACACCTGCCAGCTCCTTCAGTTTCCTGTGTCGTCATCTTGTCCTTGTCTCCTTGCATTCCTTCTCCTTCGCCCCCCCCCCCTTTTTATTTCCTCCTCCTCTTCTTTGCTCGATCGCAAGCAGAGAAGGAAGGTCACGTTGCATCCGATTTGTTTGCAATGTTCTTTCTCCTCTGCTTGCTTTATATTTCTTTAGTTTGACAGTCTGAAATTTTCTTTAATCTGGTCTTGTCATTTTCTCTTTTGATT
>NC_051408.1:31252443-31252873 GCF_015228065.2 Penaeus monodon
CCATTCTCCTCTCGATCCCTCCCTCCTCACCTCGTCCTCATCACACAAATTGCCGCGCTCGTAGACGCCGTTCCCCCGAGACCTCACTTGAAATCATTTGCTTCTCGTTTGATTTCGTATCATTCTGTTTATGGTTGTTGTCATGTTAATGTGTCGACGTCGAGGGACGATTCGTGAGGACTAAGGTGTATGCATTAGATTGATTCTATTATATTTTTTTTTTTCATTATGTAGGCGTGTTCGTGTGATGTGTGTTCTGCATAAGTACATTGCGTAGTAAGAACAGTTATAATTTTGATGAGGAATTATACCAAAAGAAAAGGAAAGAAAGGGGAAATAAAACAAACATCAGTAGAAAAAAAAACATTATGCTAGGTCATGTGGGGCCGCAATTGTCACGTGAAGGGAGCAGGCGATCACGCTATTTATT
>NC_051408.1:31252985-31253099 GCF_015228065.2 Penaeus monodon
CAAATATGAGCAGTGTGAAGAAGGGTGGGGCCTAAGTAGAGGAGGACTGATTGACACCTTTCGAGGGAGGAGATATAGAGACCCCCTTTTATTCTTCTCCTCAGGTTTAGAACA
>NC_051408.1:31253153-31253221 GCF_015228065.2 Penaeus monodon
AAAAGATGGTAAGGCTTCGTTGTGTATTGATCTCTCTTTTTTTTTCTTTCTCTTTTCCCCATATCCTC
>NC_051408.1:31253304-31253660 GCF_015228065.2 Penaeus monodon
GTTTATGGGCGTTGTACTACACGTTGTGGAGGTGTGGAAGTGGTAAGTTTAACCTCCTCTTATCGTAAAAGTGGGGGTTAGCAGGGTCGTAATGGGATAGATTATCAGTCCAGATCCATTTTGAGGTGTGGGATGGCGGGGGTAGGATGTGGACGGGGCCGGCAGAAGCTTGAATGAAGATGAAGTTAATGGGGGTTGATGGTTGGTATTTGTTGGGGCCCTGTGCCGTAATATGGGCGATGTGAGTAGAGGTGATGCGAGGGAAAAGAAAGGGCGTCATGTTATGACTGTTTTTTCCGACTCGGGTTTCCCTTTGTTTTTGCGTCTTTTTCTCTTCTCGCACATTCTCCACTCGC
>NC_051408.1:31253775-31254162 GCF_015228065.2 Penaeus monodon
TTACTTCTCTCTCTCGTTCTCCTAGTCTTCATTTTCTTTTTTATGCGACCCTCGTTTTCGCCGAACAGCTCTCCAGTTTTTCCTTCCCCTTCGCGGAACGCTTGGTTTCGGGAGGTCGAGGGAACCATTTTCCGAGGAAGTGGAATTACCCCGACATCGGATTTCTCGACCGAGTGCATGTTGTCCTTGATCGCGTCTATATTTTCGTCGGGCATTTTATCGGGCGATGCGAGTGGTTTGCCCTTTTCATTGCACACGAGACGCGGGGAAATGATGGGAAATGCCAATTTCCTTGCCAATGTCTGGCGGGACGTAATAGGTACCGGGGAGGGCGGGGGTTCGGGTTGAATGACATCTCGGTTTTTCCACTGCAGGCGGCTACCCCTT
>NC_051408.1:31254378-31254854 GCF_015228065.2 Penaeus monodon
CCCCCCCCCCCTTCGCCACCTTTCTCATATTTTTTTTCTTTTCCCCTTCCCTTCCACTTTCGGTTTATTTGTTTCACCTCGCCAGCGCCGGCACCCTCCCTCTTTCCCTTCCCTCTATTTACTTCATGTGTCCGCTCCCTCCTCCCTTCGCCATCCTGTCAACAGGTGTGCCGTTCAGCATGTGGTGTGTGAAGCTTTCCCCTCGCCCCATCTGCGGACACCTGTGCGTCGAAGCCCCTGTTTTACACTTAGTTTTATTGGCAAAGAAGATTATGTCGTTGGCACTCTGGGAAATTTGAGGCCCGTCATCTGATCGAGGTTGGCGTTTTTAGAGGAGATGAGAGGATTTGTTCCATGTAATCTGTTCTTGACACGTTTTTTTTCCTGTATGCAATAAAGTACGCCACGTAGTATCGACCGGGGGGGGGAGGGGTATTAGAAGTAATCCTTCCCCTCGCGAGCTCTGATTCTATCGA
>NC_051408.1:31254902-31255358 GCF_015228065.2 Penaeus monodon
GAGAAAGTGGTCGAGTGACATTATCGAAAACTAATACTTAGTTTTGGCGTGGATCAAACTGAAGAGTTTAATGTTACAGATTTTTAGATAAGGGGGACAAGAATATAAATGGGTGAAGGGGCAAGTATGCGGTTAGATTACCTATCATTACTATTCATAAAATGATAACTACCTTAGAAAAAAAAATTAAGAATGCTTAACGCAAGTAACTGTACTATTAGGTTTTGAGAGCATAACAACCAATCAATTATTAAAATCGCTGCTTTATAGTAATCTTATCATTAGAAACTGCTAAGGTCATTCTACCGAGGCAGAAGAACACGTTTTTACCATGCGAACCCCATCGACCACCTGATAAGCATACATATGACAGGCCAGTGACTCATGTAAACCCGCGTCGTGTTGGCCTCGCCCGCGCCCACTCGGGGAGCTAGGACACGCTCGGCGTCCAGCGTG
>NC_051408.1:31255483-31255744 GCF_015228065.2 Penaeus monodon
ATTTGTGTATTTGTGTCTGTGAAGTGAAATCAGTATTAGTTAAGAGTAATGCTTGATTAGTAGAGTGGGATGGAGAACACGCTGTTTTACGAGTGGAGGCAATATGTTCAGACTGAGGTTGGTTATTTTCCCCCTTATGTTGTGGAAAACTTACACAGTCATTCAGGGTTCGTGACCGTTAATACACACCTTCTGGCTTCGCTTGCAGGTGTCCACTTAACTGCAAGGTTCCCTACCTTTTACCATCCCCTCGTTTGCTCT
>NC_051408.1:31255966-31256123 GCF_015228065.2 Penaeus monodon
CCCCCCCCCCACACACACACAAGGACAACAACAGCAGCAGCTAAAAAATACCAACGCGCGGGAGGAAATACCTGCTTCCTGAAGATCTCTCGAGTCGCAGCGAAAATAACCCGGTGATCGATGGTATGGCAACTGCACGGTAGACGTAAGCTTGGAC
>NC_051408.1:31256267-31256382 GCF_015228065.2 Penaeus monodon
AGACCTTGGGACCGGTGGGGGAGTGTCACGCATCATGGCGGCCTCCACCAGCACGGCTGTCTCATGCACGCTACAGCCATGCACCCTCGTGGAATCCTGCGCCGGTTTCAGTGTG
>NC_051408.1:31256824-31257452 GCF_015228065.2 Penaeus monodon
TATAAAGGTAACCGGAACCACCGGATCATGACATCATGCACCTGGCGAGTCAGCCAATGGGCTCGCTGCGGCGGTTCAATCCGACCAATGAGAACTCTGGAACGCGTGAGGGCGGGGCCTGCGGCAAGTCTTTCGATCTTGCGTCATGGCGGGAACGGGAGCATTGTTCACCTCGGTCGCTGATTTTTGAAAGTTTCTTTGGCATTTTTTTGTAGTTGTGGATGCACGTTACTAGTGCCAGATAATGACGAAACATATAAAAAAGCTAGTGATTATAAACAGACACCGAGCAAAATGAATTCGCAATTCCAGGTATAATACGAGGTTTTAGCCCCTTCCCCACGAGATGCGCGGGGAGTAATGACATTATTTAGGATCTCCTCATGAAAGCGCCTTGGCTATGTGATTGCAAGTGCATCGGGACATGTTGCATGTTGCACGGAAGTTTCTCTTTACGTGGCGTGATAAGGTTGTTATTGTTATGATCACGCCCCTGCAGGCATCTGTGTTTGTAATGGAATCGTAGGTAATGTCATGGCAGCGCGGAAGGGTTCGAAAGAAGCCTTCATCAGGGCAGAGGAGCTTAATAAAGGGTAATACAGATAGATTGAAAACTAGCTTTTCCAAC
>NC_051408.1:31257728-31258674 GCF_015228065.2 Penaeus monodon
AGGGAAATCATAAATATGCGCTATAAAAACCTTAAATGATTGTGAAAGACAGAAAAAAATCGGAAGTAAAAAAAAAGGTGGGAAGAATTTGCATATCGAGAGTTGCCCGTAAGCCCTTAGATCAACTCGGAGGTAAGAAACAAGACGGAGACGCCGCATCCTTCATCCAGGGAAAATGCGAAGTCATGAAGTCTGTCATAAAGTCTGTCAGTCATGGAGCGTGGCATGCAAGCGAGGCGAGTGGGTTTTCTTGACGTGTGTTTACAGTTTATAAACTCCTCCTTCGGGGTGTTTTCTCGCATGTTGGTATTGTGGGAGGCTTCTGGGTAGATGGACAGGTAAAGAGATGGGTTTATGTTTATGTAGATGTCTCGCTTAACCCCTGACGTGTTTATTTCTACGTCGGTATTTGGTCTGGGTGTTAGTTAATGCATTTGCTTCCTTATCTTTTGTCCGTGATATCATGGCATGTCGCTCATACACTGTGAAACGAAAATCAATATATGATACGAGTGACTCTCCTGGAAATGTGATTCGTCCAAGTGCCCATTGTCGAGGAAAGCGCTTGAGCGCTAGCAAAGGGCCCTCTTCATCATATCCATGACGTCTATTGCTCGAAACGCAACCAGAACAATGACACCAGTTGAGAAGGAGCATAAACATACTGGCCTAAAATCCCCGAGCTTTTGTCGAGGGCAGCGAGGCTGGATTGGCTGGCTTTGCAACCGGTAGCTTGATCCAAGTTTATAAGCTCATGGAGTGCGCTTAAAAAGCACAATGAGAAACAACAGCCTTTTCCTGCACGCTGTTTTTCTCTCTGCATCACCCCTCGTTTCCCCTTTTTTCTCCTCCCCTCCACCCCAACCTTGCCCTCTTATCTCCTGTTCAGCACGCAATTTAGATTGGTGTGTGTTACAGCGGAGAGAGGCCCCCGCTGCGCTTTCTG
>NC_051408.1:31259028-31259153 GCF_015228065.2 Penaeus monodon
ATCTGTTAGTCCGGGTGTGTGTGATATCTCAATTGTCCCTTTGTATGGGGGAACTAATTATGCTTCTCTGGCGATATTCCCGGTGTTGGTTTTAACGATTGTCATTGTCTGTGGCAGATGGGGTG
>NC_051408.1:31259262-31260266 GCF_015228065.2 Penaeus monodon
GTGGATGGAGAGGAGACGGGGGATGGAAGGATAGGAAGGGGGGGGGGAGGAGAACTAATGGAGACGCGTGCTGGAATCGGCCGTGAGGTGACCTCTCTCTCCTGAGGTGCTAAAACGCGAGATGAAATAGGCATGGGGTTAGTCATTTACACTTCCCTCTGCATTTCGATTGGTTTTTTTTTCAAATCTTATACATCTCCTCCTTTCTTTTGCAAGCGATATTTCTTGTTCATATTTTTCATTTCAATTTCTAATATGTCCTGCCAGCCGTCATTCTATGTCACACTAGCCTACTTATGTAATTGTTTCCACTGTTCGTTTGAATATAGTTTAGAATTGTAATTGGTAATAAGCATTTTATTACAGTACTTGAATAATAAGACTCGAGGAGCATACTGTCCCTTGTGGCCTTTAGAATATTTATTTCTACCTGACGCGTATTGTATTTCCATGTTATCGAGACTCGCATGAAATAGCAATATACATTTCCGTCCCGATGGTTGTATGCAATTTGATATCAGTTAATGGATCTGTAGGAGTACGATGCTTGTTATCTCAGTCGATTACACACATGTCGACGAAATTTACAGATCTCTTGACAATAATGTGTGTTTGTCGAGCATTAGTGAAGTGAAATGCACATTTTTTTTTCAGCGTTATATAAATGTGTGAATATGGAAAACAGTTTGAGGAAATGTGTTCTGTTGTGGCTATTGCGATAAGAGTTTCACACTAAAGAGTATGAATATTAATTTTAGATGGCTGGTATTACAGTACAAATGTTGTTGGAATCAAGTGGTTTTCTCTGAATATAGGAGGAAATTTGTTTATTGTGAAGAGTGTAGTATGCATGGGTATTTATTTGTCAAAGTTATTATTATTGCGTTTGCTATTTTTGCTGCTGCTGCTTTTGTAGTTATTATTGTCATCGTCATCATTTTTTTAAATGAAATAAAAAAAAGGGTTCTAGCTCGGAGGCGCAGCTGTCGAAGCCCCCAGCAGCA
>NC_051408.1:31260321-31260599 GCF_015228065.2 Penaeus monodon
TCACCCTTACCTCAGGTCGGTCTGGACAGCTTGTTTGTTTTTCTTGCCGCCGGTTCTGGATGTCTCTGTTAATCCGATTAAAAAGATTAAATCACACGGTTTTCCCCTGGTTTTGAAATGTGTTTTGTCCCGTCGCCCCCGAGCCTTCTGCTGCTGTTTGTTTGCCCCCCCCCCCCGCCCTGCCGTGCCTCTTGTATGGTTAAGCATCGCCTTTTTCTCTTTTCCCTTATTTTATTGCTGTGTACGTTGTGTTTGAAATGTTTTAGTTTTTTTTATTT
>NC_051408.1:31261088-31261249 GCF_015228065.2 Penaeus monodon
GTCGGAGGATGGTACAGCAGTTTAAAACCGTGACTTGGGCGTTACTTTAATGAGCCTAATTAAATGGAATTATACCCCCGTAAGTCCGCGATCGCTCACGGCGGCAGCAGGTCTTTTAGGAAAGCTGGAATTGATGAAGTAATTCGTCAGTGTCTTCGAGG
>NC_051408.1:31261750-31261913 GCF_015228065.2 Penaeus monodon
CCCTTTGTCATCAGCCACTTGATCTTCCTCCCTCTTTTCCCTCGTCAAAATCCCCTGTTATTGGCGTCTTCCTCCCGCCTCCCTGCAGCCGAGCGGGGTTTATCCGTCTTCCTTTCATGGCCTTCCTTTCCTCGCCTTGGCTCATGGGGCGCCCGCGTCCTCC
>NC_051408.1:31261977-31262061 GCF_015228065.2 Penaeus monodon
AAGATTTGGTCTTTGCCTTCCGTGTGATTTTGATTTTCTTTATTCGCATTCTCTGCACATTCTTTCTTCCTTCGTAGATATACT
>NC_051408.1:31262572-31262774 GCF_015228065.2 Penaeus monodon
ATCGTATTCCTCCCATTTTCTTCCCGCTGGCCAAAATTTTTCCTTTTACCCCTTTTCTTTTTTCCCCCCTTGGGAAATTTTTTTCCCTTATTTATCTTTATGCCCATTTTGCGTGCATAAGCCCTTTTCACCAACGCCCCCCGACCGCCCCCCCGCACACTACCACACGCAACCAAAACCCACACCCCCATACCCCCAAAAT
>NC_051408.1:31263206-31263472 GCF_015228065.2 Penaeus monodon
ACCCACCAACACCCCCCCAAAACACAACACACACCACCAACACCCCGCTCCCACCAACACCACAACCTTTTGTAACCACAACAATTCAGGCTCGAGACACTCCCGGCACGAAGGCACGAGGTGGGCAAGTGACCACGCCCGAGACAATAATCTCCGCAAACGGCAAGAACGGAGGAGCAAAAGGAGACGGGGAGGGTTTCGCTCACACAGAACACCTAAAACCCACAGGTACAACACACATCAAAACGACAGTTGTCCGTCTAATT
>NC_051408.1:31263899-31264277 GCF_015228065.2 Penaeus monodon
CTCCTCTTTTCTTTTTTATGTTTGCTGATTATATCAAAGATGATGATAACAACAGTATCTGGAATGAAAATGTATTGTCATACGTCTTTAGATAACAAAATCACCCTTAAACTTTCACCAGTGAGATTACCTACCACTGGAGACAATTGATAAAAACATAGGCAAAAAATAAAAACAACATCATCAGCGGCGACCACGACCGGCACAACAAAAAACAGGGTCAGTCGGGTCTCGGGGTGTAGGCCTCTCGGTCGTGCGGGCATGTACTAATTAGGCGGAGCCGGTCCATTCCGAGGGGGGAAAAGAGACAATTAATTTGTTTCACGGTTTGACACGGACCGGATATGATTGGGAGCGGCGGCAGCGGCCAACCCTCGT
>NC_051408.1:31264303-31264621 GCF_015228065.2 Penaeus monodon
CACTTCTTTTCGATTCTCTCTGTTCCACTTATTTTTTTTTTCTTCTTCGGTATTTTGCTGTTTTAGAATGTTTTCATCTTCCATGTATATTTTGTCGTTTATAAGCATATATCTTATATCATTTTCACTCGATTTACCTCACTGATAAAGTGCATTCCTCCTTTGCTTCCTTGTTTATTACCCTTTTCTGATTGCTTTTGTTTATATATCACCGTCTTGATGAATATTGGAATTTTTATATCGTTATCACCACAGACGTTAATGTCTTCGCCAAAACTGCTTTTGTCAGCATTATTAATATCGAGTGCTTTTGTTTAT
>NC_051408.1:31264929-31265041 GCF_015228065.2 Penaeus monodon
TAGTACACGCGTGTTAACACAAATTTCAGCACAGTAACTTGATGTAGTATGACGGATAAATGAGTGTGATGATCAACGGGACGCATTATACCTTTATTAATTAGCTAGCGTA
>NC_051408.1:31265244-31265546 GCF_015228065.2 Penaeus monodon
GTTGATATAATATTCAAGAGTTAGATAACCGTGAACACAAACACAGTGACGTGCACGCGAAGCTAAGATAACCGTATGGCGCATTCGTGAGGTAACCACTAATTCGCAATCGTCATTTCTCGCTGTGAGGATAATGCTAATGAACATGTACTTCGGGACGTGACGTAAGGGCGCAGCGGCAGAGAGGTCCCGAGGTGAGAGGCGCTGCATTTCCCGCAGTAGACGGCGCGGCGATGAGTATATCGTCGTCGTCATGAATTCCAAGGATATTTTTTTTTTCGGCGTCCGCCCGAAGTGCCGGA
>NC_051408.1:31265572-31266166 GCF_015228065.2 Penaeus monodon
GCGTGTTTGCGCATTGCGTCATCGCCTGGGATAGAGATTCAAGCCGAAGGTGAGGGAGAAGTGGAGGTGAGGGCGGGGGAGGGGGAGAGGGGTAGGAGGTGGAAAGGAAGGTGGGGTCGAAGGTGGAGGTGGAAGTTGGGGTGGAGATAACAAAGATGGAGAGGGGATAGAGGGAGTGAAGGTGGAGAGGGGGTAGAGAGGGTGAAGGTGGAGGTGGAGAAGGGGGAGTGTGTAGGAGCTAAGGTGGACGTGGGGCTGGGGTGGAGAAGGGAGCTTAAGTGGGGGTCGGGGATGGAGTAGATGTGGTCGAGGAAGGTGAGGAGATGGAGATGTAGGAAGGATAGGAGGTGGAAAAAAATGAGAGGAAGAAAATGATGAGACGTAAAAGAAAATAATAAAAAAAATGAGAAAATGCGGAAAAGACAGGAGAGTGATAAATGGTGTTAAGCGAAGAGGAAAGGGATAAGGGGAGACCTAAAAAAGGAGGTAGGGGAATAAAATAGGAAAGGGGTGCCGCCCCCCCCCCCCTGCCTCCTCTCTCCCTCCACCCCGCTGGCTCGGCGTTGTCGCTCAGCCGAGGTTATTCGTCATCGG
>NC_051408.1:31266366-31266514 GCF_015228065.2 Penaeus monodon
ATTCCGCCCCTTCTTTATCGCTCCTTCTCCCCCCCCCCCATCTCTTCAGCACTCCCTTCCCCCCAGTCATTACTCTATTCTGTTCCGTCCAACGTCTCTCCTCGCGTTCCGCTTCGTTTCACTTGAGATTTCTTTTTATCCTTTATTA
>NC_051408.1:31267081-31267265 GCF_015228065.2 Penaeus monodon
GACGTCACGCCCCTATAAGGTGATGACGTAATAACGGGCGTGTTGCAGGTTGCAGGTCAGAACGAGGCTGAAGGTACACAGCTGCGCCCAAACCGCCAGCCATCGGATTTAAAAATGGGGGGGGGGGATCCTTGGAAGAAAAAACATTGTGATGTGTGAGAAACGGCAAAGGCGTCTTCTTACC
>NC_051408.1:31267460-31267920 GCF_015228065.2 Penaeus monodon
AGTTTTGGCAGTGTAGCTGTCTGCTCTTGATAGCTGGATACAAGGGGCGGGCGGATGGGTTAGGGGCCAAGGGGCGAGTTAATACAGAGGAAGTAGGGGACGCTTTGATTGAAATTTGAAATGTCCATGAACGATCGAAGTTGGTAAAAAGGTCTAATGGAGAGACCAACACAGGGTCCGGCCATGCGCACAGAGAGATGCTGCGCTAATTCGAACCATTTGCACACGTTTTGTTTGCTCATTTGGTTCCTTTGCGCCCTTGGTTAGCAGGGTCGTATGGCGTGTGGAGTGTGGTCGAGACGAGGAAAAGGTCTTCGTTCTCACAATTCGCAGAAAATGAGTGCGCTGTGCACCGATATTTCGTATATCCTGTAACAGACAATGGTAGGTTTCCTTCCCCATTGTTGCGTCTGTGCAAGAACTGTGTTTCGGCGGAGGTCTAGGGCAGGAGTGGAAATTG
>NC_051408.1:31268560-31268714 GCF_015228065.2 Penaeus monodon
GAGTGTTCGAATTGTTCCCTGTCCCTTATGTCCACACGCGCATACGCTCGCGCGGTTGTTCATGTTTCGAGTGTCAACATCATTCATTGTAGGGATGGCTTCATTCAGAGTGGTTGATTCCCTTCTGTAAAAATGTTCTCTGTATTGAGTCAGT
>NC_051408.1:31268816-31268970 GCF_015228065.2 Penaeus monodon
GAGGAAAAGGGTCTCCTCTTCCTCGCGTGACGCCGATCCCCGCTGTCAACGCCGGGACAAAACCCGCCGAGACGGAATCCCGATTAGGCGAGCTTAAGAGACGAAAAAGCATTCCGTAATCCGCCTTTTGTTACACTAAATGATTGATGATAGG
>NC_051408.1:31269027-31269105 GCF_015228065.2 Penaeus monodon
TTTTTGTGGGGCTCAGGTCATGATTTTTCTTTCTCTCACGTGTGCGTCTTTGTTCTTTTGGCTCTTCCTTCCTGTTGG
>NC_051408.1:31269148-31269249 GCF_015228065.2 Penaeus monodon
ATTTTCCGTAGTTTAATTCTGTCTTATCCCTTTTATCTGTTACTTCCGTTTCCCTCGGCGTAAGTACCGTGGCCTCGGTTTCGTGTTCGTGAAGAAAAGGA
>NC_051408.1:31269578-31269721 GCF_015228065.2 Penaeus monodon
AACCCATAAGCGCCTCGTCTCAGTTATTTTGATTAGTCAATTAGACTTACCTTCAGCGTGGTGTGTTTAGTGGTGGGGCATTTCGATTTACTGCGCCCCATGTTTACATTTACAAGGTCATTGTGATTACGACGATGAGAGGA
>NC_051408.1:31269795-31270187 GCF_015228065.2 Penaeus monodon
TAGATTAATAGTCGATATGTTTTGTTCATTTTTAAGAGGGAACACATTTTTCGGAAAAAAAACGGATGGAAATGAATGTGAAAGACCAACTGGCTTATTTTAGCTATACATTTTTTCTCAAAACAATAAGCATTGTAAGGGGTATTTTTGAATATACCGGTCTGTTGAACAAAGGAATAACAGAAAACGATTAATGTCCTATGTCGATTATTTTTTGTGTCGATTGTTCTCGTGGTAGTTTATCTACGTCAGGCTAATGATTGTTGTAAAGGGGAAGGAGCCGGGAGGCGAGATTTGACCCCGCCCCCCCCCCCTTCCCTCATTCCTCGCCTTCGTATCCCTCCCACCAGGTCAACACACGCTCTCATTTACTCTTTGGATTAAGCGATGTT
>NC_051408.1:31270318-31270522 GCF_015228065.2 Penaeus monodon
TTCAGGGCACGTGGTTCTCTTGTCTTCCATTCAGTCGCACAAATCCTCAAGGTAAATCGCCGAAGGGGCCCTGGCACAAAAGAGGACAATCGTCCTGGTAACGTTTAATGGGAAGGATTTTGTGTTTGTCTGAAGCGGGCGTGGGAACCCTTCTGCTTGTTTTGTGCGTGGGCGAGGTGGGGGGAGAGAAGGGGTAAGAAGCAG
>NC_051408.1:31270636-31271690 GCF_015228065.2 Penaeus monodon
CGCGCGCTACAATCATGAATAGAAGTGGAGCGCGACTTGAATAAAAGCGTGGTGATTGAGGGTCAGTCTTGGACGAGCGATAAACAAGGCCCGGTGAATGGCGAGAGGTGAATGGTAACATGGTAGCGTTTTAGTTGCCGACTGTTTGTTGTGGTTTGATGTGACTCGTTTTTTTTTGGAAGGAGGGAATGTGGGGGGGGGTATAAATTCCGCATTGTTGATACGCTTCACAAGATGCCGGTGGCGGACTGAGTCATGTATGTTTGTTTATGCTGAGCTTGTGCTGAAAAGGGAGTCGGGAAAATAGGGTGATGAAAGGACACAGTCAGGCAGACACAGGCACGGGCGCTGAAGGGACAGTGTCGCGAGAAGGTGAGACATCATGCAGACAGACAAGAGAGACGAATCCAAAAGGATGAAAGTGAAACCATTTGACGAAATTGACGAGAACTAAGGCAAAAGTATCGGCGCCCTCCTGATCCCTCTGGCTCGGAGCCACGCGTAATCCTGACACTGTTTTTGAAATGGTAGCCTGAGCCGTGATAAAGGCCGGCCCAGCACAGGGTGTCGGATGTCTCAACACACGCTATATCCGGGTCACACTGCCTTAGGTATAGGGAGAGGAGGAAGGGTGTGGAGGGATGTAGAGGGAGTTAGCTATTTCTGACATGAGATGAAAAGAAAAAGCAGTATGAGAATAGACAGTAGGACTTTTTTTTTATATTAGTTTATGCTGTATATTAGTATGAAATGTTATTGTTCATTAAGATGTGACACGTGATATAGATAGGTGAAAATATACGCCAGTTCCTATCTTTCTGAGGATCATATTTTGCTATTTTCACTTTCAAAGTTTCCTCCTCACCATCTTAGTTCATTATGGTCTTTTACCATCGCATTCTCTGGAAATGGAGATGAGCATCTGCATCTCGTAGATAAGTAGATGAATGACCAAAACGAGTAAGGGTAAATGCGGTAGATATCTGTTGAAGCACGGAGATAGGTTGATGAAAGGAGATACAAATAAGGAAGATGGCTAGAGGGATGGGCTGAC
>NC_051408.1:31271740-31273034 GCF_015228065.2 Penaeus monodon
AGGGAATGCGATGGTTACTAAGCTGCATCGACCACGTTGACCGAAAATGAAAGCCAGAGGGAAAATGAGGGGATAATAGTGTGCTTATTTGGCTCTTAATTCCCCTTCCCTTGACTCCTGACCTTCCGTTCCCCTTCTGACCACATGGCCTCACGAGGATTCACAAAAGGTCGTTAATGCAGCAGTGATTGAACGCAGAATCGGCCTTCCGGCAGCGGCCTGCTATCTCGTCTTCCTGAAGTTATTTCGCTTTATTGCTGTTTGGATTGATTGCTTCGTGGTTTTTCCTTCCGTTGTTCTGTTGTTTACGTCCCTTTTAACCCTTAAGGGAATTCCAGGGCACGCTGGAGGACTCTTAATGTCTATAGTTTGAAGAATGATTGGGAAATATCTTAAGAAAATCCAAAAAAGGGAATTTGTGATATAGTTAAGTGAAAGGCCGCCAGAAGCCATTCCGTGGCGCCCTTCTTCGCAGCCAAGACGGCGTCAGGGAGGCGGAGGAAACTACCATCATCTTGTTCCTTCTTTGGCTTGTCTGGGGAACTGATCACTTTATGGAGGTGTCTAGGCCTTTTACGGCGCCTTCTCACCGGTTTCTGGCGGTTCGAGCATTCTGTCGACATAATGCTGTGTACGATCGCGGGGATGTGCTGTTACTCCAAAATCATTCCCGTTGTGTCTAGGAGCTCCTGAATCCACGGACTAACTGCTGTTTAGTTTCACCGGCTGTCCTTGATTTTTTTCTCTCTCTCTCACACAGCAAAACCACTAAGGAGGCTTAAAATTTGCAGTTTCACCTTGTGGCATAATGAAGACTTTCTAGAAGTAAATCATATCACTAGTTTTTGTTTCTTCGGGTTCGCTTACCCTTCGGAGCACATTAGGATCAACCCTTGTGGTGGCCCTTCGAGAGGTTGTTGGCCCTTCCCCCCTCCCCCCTCTTATCCGCTCGTGATGGCGTGGCATGAATGTCACGTAGATAGGGAGGAAGACTTTTTTTTTAAATGTTTTATCCCCCTATTACTGCTCCTTTGTCGTGCTTCTCATTGTCGAGTAGCGACATTTCAGCAGCCACTTGGATTTTGGTTATGCATGATGTTTATCGAGGCCTTTTTGGAGATACCGGTCAGGGTGAACGAGCGCTCACTTATGGCGGCGGACGTGTTCGTGCAGCACGAGATATACTTCATAAAATATGTACTATAGATATAGATAGGTAGATATGTTATTGTTAAGCTACCCTTTTTAACTAATGTAAGTCATCAGAGCTGGCTTTTGTGTAGTTATTTTTATT
>NC_051408.1:31273253-31273804 GCF_015228065.2 Penaeus monodon
GGATGTCATTTTATATAGGTATCCCAAACTGTCATGCAGCTACGGGTCATGCAAACGTAGGTGCATGCTGGGTCTCCATCGCGTGCTCCGACGCAGCCCAGCCCTGTAACAGAACACCAAATTACCCTGTCTGTGCCTACCAGACACGCCCACGCCCGTGCACAAAACCCAATTCCCCGGCCGATCCTACGTGAGTTTCGACCTTAGGGATACGAGGAGGAAGGGGTTTATTCCCGCCGCGGAGAGAGGCTCGAAGGAGTCGCCGAAGGACTGCGCCAGCGTGCGCGTTTGGGGGTTTTCACTTAGGACGCCTGACGAGTGATTTATTAATGCATGTTACGGGGAGGGTGCTCTGTTCCCTCGTCGCTTGAGCGGCTCTTTAAGCAGGTCACAAAAAGGCATTCATATACCTGTTAGTCTAATGAGGCCCGAAAGTGGGTTTGTCTCAGGTGCACTTTTTTTTCTTTCCAACCATTGTTTTTTTCTTTTTCCTTGCCTTCTTTTTAGTTCAAGAGGAAATCAAATATCCATTTTCAGTTTAGGACGCAGCA
>NC_051408.1:31273847-31274009 GCF_015228065.2 Penaeus monodon
CGCGCACATGGGGTAGCCGGCGCGCGAGCCATTTCTCTGTCAATACATTTTATAGCCGCTGCTGACTTCCTCTCTCGTCCCTCCGCCGGGAAACTTCTGGAAGGGAGCAGGGTGCGTAGTTCCCCTTCCCTTCTTCTCCCTTTTTCTTCCCCTCCTTCGGTA
>NC_051408.1:31274061-31274309 GCF_015228065.2 Penaeus monodon
GGCGCCTGAGAACTTATCCGAAGATTTTCCCCTTGTCCCTTGACATCTGCTCCTGCTTGATCTTTTCTCTCCCTTTCTTCCCCTCTTCCTCCCGCCCGATCTTTTTCCCCTCGATTGTGCCTTATCGCCTGCCCTCGGGACGTTGGCTCTGCTGCTCGTCTCGTGAAGTGTATGGTTTGGTGAAGTTTCTTTCCTCTTTTTTGTGATCTTCACGTTGGCAATTTGTCTTTGAAATACGTAAGTACTGA
>NC_051408.1:31274475-31275279 GCF_015228065.2 Penaeus monodon
TCCTAATGTCGTCCCAGCAACCAATAATTGATCTATTTGAAAGCTTCTTACATCAAGCGATCCTCGAAAGGACGGAAGACTTTCGCAAAGACTTCTTGGTTTCATAACATTTTCCCGTTGATAGTGAAAATAGTGACTTGCTTTCTAGGTTAAAGAGTACCCAATGAAGAAATTCCATTAGCCTGGCTTGGTCTACATAGCGAGGGAGGGAAGGCATCGTAGGGTTTCTGTATGGGGCAGGAACGACTTTCACGGTATCTCGGACGATACTAAGCCGCATTTGAGGTCGTTTTCGGACTTTTCCTCGAGGTAGAGCAAAGCCTTGGCGAGTCCTCTTTCCCGTGCTTGTGGTGGGCTGGGTCGCGGGAAGGAAGTGGGGAAAAGTTAGTTTGGTGAAATTGGAGAAGGTCGCAAAGACATTTTCAGGAAATTTGAGGAAATTACCTCTGATAATTTTTACCTAAAAGGGGGGAAAAGCTCGTCTGTTATGGGAAGATCATGCACGTGAATGGTCTCCCTCTTCGTATTTAAATGCTGTTGATTTGTATGCCAACCCAGACGCCGGGGTTCAAACCTCACGATCCGGAGGCTGGCGGAGTGAAAGGCGAGTAAGCGGGCCACAGATGAGTGAACGAGGGATGAATGAAGTCATGAGTAAAGTATGTTGAGGTTTGCGGCGGCGGTTGGAACTGCAGCCAGCCATGACGTGGTTCATGCGCGCCTGCTCTACTTACCTGCCCCGCTGTCATACTGCTGCCCCTCCTTCCTCCTTCCATCTTGGTGCTGTCGATCCCGGTCTTGTGC
>NC_051408.1:31275309-31276664 GCF_015228065.2 Penaeus monodon
TCATCACCGTCCTTCCCACTACCCTATCTGCCCCTACTCCCCCCCCTTACTTCCTCTTTAATTCCCTCATGATGTATAAGGTTGTATGTACGTCTGTGTACATGTGAGCAGCTGTATGCTTGTGTCTGTCGGTGGCTCTTTTAGGGTAAAGCGAGAGCGCTTTGGGGGAAACTCACGCCGCCTTGCTCCAGCCTCCGCCGGCCTCCTTGCTCGCTATCAAGGTGAACTGGGCAAGCTCGCAGGTGAGGCGCTACCTGTGGCATTTGGCTCCACCAAGCTTTCGGGTCGAAAGTTGCAGGAGACAGCGGCCAAGCAGGCGACGTGCCATGAATAATTGCCTTTCTGTGTATGAAACCCATGTCTGGTCTCCTCTGCGTTCTGTCTCTTTAGATATTCGTTCGTATGCTTTCTCCTTCCCCTCTACTTCCTCCTCTTTCTCCCTTCTCTTATTTCCCTTTCTATTTGCCCCTCCCCTCTCTGTTTCTTCCTCATATCCCTCTTACCTCTCTCACCCAAGGGGAAACCATCCAAGCAGCGCGTGGGTTCCGCCAAGTGGCCGCGCGTATCCGAGGGCTGGCATCCTTTCCTGCCAGCGGGTTACAAGCTCTTACAAAGCCGCTTGTAAGAACTGGTACATGCGATTTGCCACGATATTATGTTCAGTCGCCAGGATGTAGTATTATGTACGATATTTTTAGTATGTGATCGCGGAATATTCGTTATATAACACGATTTTCTTCAGGATTGGAATTTACTCTTCTTGTGCGAAACTCTGAAAAAGAAAATGTTTTAAAAAGGATGGACGTTTCTCTTGTGATTTGGCTCTCATACCTTCGAAATAGAGGCTTTCGTATACTCTTCGTGACTGAAGACTTAGGCCAATGATCCCCAATAGCAGTTCTTACTCGGAAATGTTTGGTGACTGGCGAAGCACAGGGTCGGATGCATATATGTAGCACCCCGAAATGTGTATCATCACACACCTAGGACAGGTAATAAATCAGCCGTTATCTTGTGTGCGAGTCGAGTATAACGTGAGATAATCGCGCATGATGGCGACCCTGATAGTGAGGTCAGGCCGGTGATTGTGAGAGAATCGGCGATGGTGACGGAGATAATGATTGTCGTTGCTGGTTCTTAAAGCGGAGGTGATTAAGGGTGGTTTAAGGTGATTCAGGATGAGTTATCTTTTTCGGAATATTGCCTGATAAACGGCCACGATAAGAACGGATACAAAGCCTGTGGTAAGTTCGAGGTTAGTTGGGTTTTTGGGAGGTTAAAGGAACGGCAGTGGAAATGCACAGGTTTGAGGAAGGGGTGGAAGATGCTGGGAATTTTATTTCTCTTTCTTTTTC
>NC_051408.1:31276891-31277161 GCF_015228065.2 Penaeus monodon
TTGAGAAATTATATGTATATGTTTAATTGCATGACGAATTTATTAGTTACAAAACAGATATGATCCATGAAAGGCACAAGATTACATGTTAGAAAAAAATAATACAGCGAATAGTAAAGTACATTCCTAATGCCTCCTCTTTATTCCCTCCCTCCTTCCTTCTCCTATATTCCTTCGGTTCTCTGGCCCTTTGGATGCCCTTCTATTGTCGACCGAGAATACCGGCATTGTCAGCCTGGAATGTTCTGGCCACCGCCGGCGTCCACGTGG
>NC_051408.1:31277218-31277306 GCF_015228065.2 Penaeus monodon
AGGGTGAAGTGGCCGCACCGAGGCGGACTGGTTAATCACGTACTTTGTCTGCAGTTCATGGAAAATCCTGGATTTCTGTTTTGTTGTA
>NC_051408.1:31277773-31278115 GCF_015228065.2 Penaeus monodon
CACACACACACGGGAATTTAACTAGGAGAAATAATTTCTATATTGCGCCTTTTCGTATTACTGTCCTCTAATGATAACCTCTTATCGGCCGAGATTTCAAAGCGGCCGCAGGGTTGCAGGATAGCGCAGGGGCAGCAAGTAACAGCGTGACGTGTTGGAGCGTGCGGGCCCACGAGCGCGCCCTGCGGTCACACCTTGAAGCTCAAGGGCGTTCTCGCCTCTCCCCCCCATAAACCCCCGCCCCCTCTCTCTGCTTTGCACATTCCGCGCGTTTCGGCAGGAGGAAAGGGAGGATTTGGGCGAGGCATTTCAGAGGAAAAGAGGATATATGAGGAGGCGCGT
>NC_051408.1:31278261-31278949 GCF_015228065.2 Penaeus monodon
GCGACTCGAGTACATTTCGTCCCTTAAGTAGAAAATAAAGAATACAGAATATGATTTATTGAAAAATGAGAAATGCTTTTGAGATATAGAGAGGGCGTTAACCGTACCAAAGAGATTAATGATGGCAACCGCGTGATCACCCCCACTCTCTCTCAACCTTTAAAAAAAGAAACAAAAATATTGCGTGTTTCTACATGCATGCCCCGCGGGTATACAGTAGACGACGTGACCAGAGTGTCTGATTGTGTGCGAAGTGCTTGTTCTTTGTTCTCCAGAGTGGTTATATCCTCCCTGTGTTCTTGCCCGCCATCACGTGGGCCCTTAAAGGCGCCGACTTTGATCTGGACAGGTGAACAAACGGGGTTCTCTGCGCCAGGAGATTAGCTGCGCCTGTTCTTTCACTAATCATGCGTTGCTTGCCCGAATTAGAACATACTGAGGCAAGGCAGGAGTCCGCCGCTTCCTTCGGGCGAACAGCAGGCAGCGCCGAGAGATGGTATGTCTTCGTCCTCCTTATACCCGAAGGTGACGTCTGGCGGCTTGATCTGATCCCCGGAGGACGTGAGGAGAGCCACGGAGGGAGCAGCGCCGTCAGCCTCAGCTACTCCCCTCGCTTCCCTCCTCTCATCTCCTCCCACTGGCATCCCCCCCCCCGTTCACTCTCACCCTGCTCACCCACTCGCTCTTT
>NC_051408.1:31279050-31279648 GCF_015228065.2 Penaeus monodon
TGCCTTCTCTCCCCACTCATTCCCCTTTCCTCCCCCATCATCTTGCGATTCATTTAGGGCAGATGAACGAACGGGAAGGGGAAGGAGAGGTGATTTAATAAAAGTGAGAAAGAGTGAAGAAATTAAAGGTACAGAGAAGAAAAGGTAATTCAAAAAAGGAAGATGAGACAACTGTAAGTACAAAATAACCGAAAAAAAATATTTTTATTTCTCTTCAGCCTTACGCTTTCTAATCCATGCTATCTGCCAAGAATGCAATAGCTAATAGTGCAAAACTAGAACGAAGCATTGACACGGTTGATGGTGCAAGTCCGTGTCAGGTATGTGGTAGGGGGCGGGGGGAGGGAGGTATGCTTCGTGTATTTTGCCATTGTGTGGTTCAGAGGCAAGGGGTAGGGGGGGGGGGTCGTGCTTATACACGCGCTGGCATACCTGGAACGCATGTATTGTGTTTGTACATGCTGAGTTAGTTATATTGTTCCTGTTCTTGGTATGGTGATGGTGTGGATTATTATTAATACTGTTAATTTAGATTGGTGATGATGGTAATGACAATATTGACAAAGCGATATATATTTTGTGTGGGTAATGGTATAAA
>NC_051408.1:31279831-31280160 GCF_015228065.2 Penaeus monodon
TGTTGTCTTCTCTATATAATATATAAGTATTATTTTTGCACGTTTCATATTTAACCAATTTTCCTTTCTCTTCCTCAGGTATGTCGAAGTCAAGGTGAAGATGTGAGGGAGTTAACCCTGGTAAGTAACACCTTTGTCTTCTTCAGGTGGGAAGAGGCGATGGAAATAAGAGGAAAGAATGCCGCGCTATTTTAATTCAATGGATGAGTGACCGCCATTCTTTTCTATTTGATTCTGATATTTGTGGGATGTTAGGGGAGAAGGTATTAAACGTAATGGGGCGAGTGCTCACTATTTTAGACTTATAATTTAGATATACTCATAGAATA
>NC_051408.1:31280180-31280713 GCF_015228065.2 Penaeus monodon
CAATATCATTTTATTGATTAGCATATATTTAATGTTCCTCTTCGTCGTTGATAACGGATATTTTACTCGCTCGCGGTTATTGATAATCTGATTAATATATTCCCTAGTATTGATTCGTTAGTAATTAAGTAGTGAGGCAGGTGTGGCACATGTCGGAGTGACTCACGCACACGTGTGGACATTCATAACAGCCTGTATGTGAATTCTAATTAACAGAAAGATGAATAGCAGAGCTAAAACGGGTTTTAAAATCGCCGGCTATCTTTTTCATCCGAGAAGGATCGTTCATTTTTTGATTCACTAAAGGGAAAAAGATGAAATGTGCCAATTCACGACCAATTATTGTTTAGGCCGCCAGGGGCGCTTGCGTCGGCGCATGGATAACAAAGAATGGGCTTTAGAAGGGGGGCTTGGGTTCACATTTCAGGGGGCGTGACGAATGTCGGGAGGTGTAGTAATCGAGGAACTTAAAGGAAAATGGCTAACGAAGAATCCTCGCCTTGTGTCGCCTCGTGCAGTGCTGAAAAGAGAGA
>NC_051408.1:31280774-31281339 GCF_015228065.2 Penaeus monodon
TCATTCTCCGAGGAAAATGATGATCGCGCTTTTAGGACGGCCCCGGGTTGCTCCCTGCACGACGCGGTATTAATTGTGAGCGAGCGAGATTATAGGGTGAGAGCAGGACGATCAGGTTGAGTTCGTTACGCGTTTAGTAAATGGAACAGAACCGTCGTGTTTCTCCTTCTTTCTGTATGATATTTATATATATATATTTTTGGACAGAGGATTAAATTCCGTTGGAAGGAGAAACATGTATGTTTTCTACCAATATGAATTTAAGATTGTACTTCAAAAAAGACCCTTGTTTATTAAGAAAAGTTGGCTGGAAACTACAACACGACATGGACGTGAAATTACCTCGGCCGCTGCTTTGTTACTGTGTAATTGACTTAATCATATCCTAATTATGGGTAACATGTAACGTTATAATTATCTTTAGAATTATCTTTAGAGTAATTAGGAGGTTACGTTAATTGGTTTGTTGTACTTGCTAATATTTTTATTTGCTGCGATGGAGGGAAAACCGTTGGTAATTGTTTATATTTCTGTGAGATTATGTGGCCTTTTTTTATTAATATCT
>NC_051408.1:31281430-31281741 GCF_015228065.2 Penaeus monodon
AACATTCAAATTTCTCTACGTAAATGAACGGGATAAAAAAGGATTGACGTGTGCGTGCAGATTAGCATTATTGTGGTACGGTAAATACAGCTCTTGTACTTGCGCCACCTGTCACTACCGCTCTTGCAATTATCTGTAAACATTGTAGGTAAACCAGAGACAAAAAAAGAAAGAAAATACAGAAGAATAGAGAAAGAGAAATAGGAAAAATGGTGAAAGAGGTGGACGTCAAAACAAACATTGTTGTTAATTGTTGTGTGCCGAGCGCCATGTTAGCTTGGGCTGCGGACGTTGACTTCTTTTTCAGACGA
>NC_051408.1:31282077-31282570 GCF_015228065.2 Penaeus monodon
AAGTTATTCTTCTCCATTTTTCAGTCTTCATCCGACACCCAGTGCACGCGTCAAATACATTTGTAGGGCAATATCATCCTCCATTTTTTTTCCTCGTTTGGTGGTAACCCACAGGAAATCGCGGGAATGATTTGAGAATCACGGACTCTGCGCAGGCGGCGTAAAAATCCCGTACATCACCGTAGCTTCGGCGGTGCAATTTCGCGGCGCCAAATTTCCACTGATGAACAACTTACGTGCAATTTCCTGATGACGTGAGTCCGACCTAATGACTCAGCCCTTTAGCGGCGTCGCGGGTCGTACGGATCGTGAATTACATGGAGGGATGGTTCGTCCTTCGTCGCTTATTAAAGGCAGGGGAGCGTGATTTATTGGGTATCATCGGTGATTATTATTTTGATTTGTTTCTTATGTCTATCGTGTATGGCGCACAAATACTGTGTGTCGTGGAAATAATTTAGTTTTTTTTAATTTTGAGAAAGAGCAGGAGGTA
>NC_051408.1:31282621-31283061 GCF_015228065.2 Penaeus monodon
GCATGGCGCACTAACACTTCTGACCGTAAAATATATGGAGGAATTCATTGTAATTTGTCAGGTATTAAGAGAAAAAATATCTTTCTTTTTTTCTACATTTTTAATGTATGATGCACCAACGCTGCTGGTCGTAAAATACATATAGAAATTAATTAGCTCTCCGTAGTCATGAGAGTTCAGAGAATACGATTTAATATTATTGTTATCGTTGTATATCTCTCTTGGTGACATTTCTCGCGGGAAATGTTATCTTTGAAGAATGATCATGGATTCGTACCTTTGTGGAGGCAATCATCATAAAACACGGAGAGAGAGCAATGGAAAGCGCCGATTGGCCAGCGGGAGGAAGGGTATGGGAGAGCGAGGGTGAGTCACAGAGGAAGTTGGAGATGAGATATGCATGCATTTCTCTCCCCTCCCTTCCTTTCCCCCTCACCCTG
>NC_051408.1:31283280-31283360 GCF_015228065.2 Penaeus monodon
CTTTTTTCACGTTTTGGGTGTAAGGTTCTTGTCTTCCTTTTTCGGCGGTGGGAAGTGTGGGCGTGTGGGTAGAACTGCTG
>NC_051408.1:31283665-31283961 GCF_015228065.2 Penaeus monodon
AAGACGATATATCACACTTTCTGCTTTTTTACTCAGTGTAAAAATTGTCCGTTCATTATTTCCCAGTAACGTAGCACCCTTCACCTTTTTTCGCCAGGGAGTACAATAGGGTGAAGGGGGGACTTTAGGGCTTACGGGGAGGACATAGTGATCCTGCCGTCGCGCCGCCCACCGATGGCCGTGACACTTGCGTCTTTTTGCGCCCGCGGGTAATTGCCGCCGCGCCGTCCCCGTGTCGGCGAGTGACAGCGAGGGCGGGAGCAGGGGCGTGAGGGTGCCGGATGTACGGGTGAGAG
>NC_051408.1:31284104-31284300 GCF_015228065.2 Penaeus monodon
TTTGAAGGGGTTTCAGAAGGAGAAAAAAAACATGAGTGGTGAAAGAATGGAGCAGTAAGGTGAGGAAGGAAGTTTGCAAAGGGGAGATGCAGACTGAGAATGTGAAGAAATAGCGCTGGTGTTAGAAGAGAAAGGAAACTGGGAAGAAGGGAAGGGAAAATAAAATGACGTTAGTAAATTGAAAGGGGTCACAGTG
>NC_051408.1:31284374-31284759 GCF_015228065.2 Penaeus monodon
ATTTACAGCGAGAAAAAAGATCGTCTTGACCACATGCTAAGACGCGAGGCCCGATCAACATATGTAGGAATCCCATCTTGGCCACATTGAAAACTTTCCTCGAGCCAAGCTAATCCAGCGCCATTTCGCCACGGACCGAAATCCTGTCCCAAAGCGCTGCCACGCCCACACCGCCGTCGTCGTTAGCGAAGGATTAGCTTCAATTCGCTGGGGTTTAAATGTTCACTTGAAAAAAAGTTTCGATACTTAAGCGGTTTGGCGTGGGAAGGCGAGAATATTGTAACAAAGGACATTTTTCTTATGGGGACCATGAACACAAATTTAAAGTGCTGTGGTTTTTCGTTTGGTTGGGTAGATGAGATTAACTGAAATAGCACGGAAGGGG
>NC_051408.1:31285303-31285367 GCF_015228065.2 Penaeus monodon
GATTTTTCTTTTGTTAATATTATCATTATAGATTCTTTCCTAGTGTTAGTATGTTCTGTTTTCC
>NC_051408.1:31285400-31286096 GCF_015228065.2 Penaeus monodon
TCTTATGCATAAACTTTTTCAGATACGCTATCTTTAGATCAGAAATTGGTTTGCTTGTATATGATTACCGCGTGTGTTTCTTCACGAAAGCTCTGGGATTTCTACAACGAAATAAAAGAACATGAAGGCGCCATACTGTAGAATCTTTAGGCTTACGTACAGCGAATCTCTCAATTATTTTTTTTTCGCGACCGATCACTCACCCACCGCGCCTCCACTCCATCTCCATCGCCGCCCCACTTCCATCTGTGCCATAATAGTCTAGCCCCGCCCTTCCCCGCAGCTCCTACCGTGATGCATTACGCGAACGGCAAACGCACACTCGCACGCAAAAGGTCCATTCGCTTAAAGAGAGGCTGGAAGAAAGAAAAGGAATCTGGGTCTCCACTTGCCCTTCGTGTGGGGGGGAAGGGGGAGGGGTGGAGGGAGGTGGATGGATGCGACCTCCCCCCCTCGATTCCCCTGTCCTTTCTCTCTATGGTATCCCTCATTGGACCCCTTGCCATCCCCCTCTGCCCCCTCCCCTCGGCTGACCAGGTAGATCCTATTGATTAGCGTGGCATGTGTAGGTGGGGACGGGAAAGAGCGTGCTTGTTGTCTTCGGAGATGTTGGGGGGGGGGGGGGCATCTTTGTGCGTGGGAGTGGGTTTGTTTGTGTGCTTGGGATTTTCTCTTTTAATTTCTTTCTTTCTTTTT
>NC_051408.1:31286517-31286661 GCF_015228065.2 Penaeus monodon
GGGCGAGGAGCGGAGCTGCGTGAATGGCGTGTTTCTCCCCCAAACACGCCGTCGCACAGTGCACTTCTTTCCCTTTGTTCCTTTCTGTCCGGATAACTAAGGAATTGAGTGTGTACACCGTAGGCATCTAGTACCGTGCCTCGG
>NC_051408.1:31287294-31287612 GCF_015228065.2 Penaeus monodon
AAGGTTCTCATTGGACGCACGGGAGTGGCTGGGTGAATTCATTCATTCATGAGTGGAAAAATGAGGTGAATGTGGTGAGTTTGGGTTTTATATTTCGGAGGGAATTGGTGATCGGGGAGGTGAATAAGTGGATAAGTGGATTTTAAGGGGGTTAAACAAGGAACGCCACGCATTTCTTCATAAAGCCAACCTGAATGTGAATGAGGAGGTGGTGAGCGAGTGCGTATCGATGCGTACAAGCCCGAGATACAAGCGGGGCTCCCGAGCGTAACAAAGCGTGGCGTGGTGATCCCATAGGTAGCGGGAGAGAAGGAGGTG
>NC_051408.1:31287742-31288121 GCF_015228065.2 Penaeus monodon
CAGTTCATGTTGTAGTGAGTCATAAATGTCTGTTTTTGGAATATTGAAAGCTGTTTGCAGTTGGAATACTGTGGGGAGATTATGACAGCTGTCACTTCGTTTGAGTCATGGTGGATGTGGTGATGGGGTTGTAAGCTTATGCGTGTGTTGATGATTTATTATTTTTTCTTTATGCTTCATAAACTTCTGTTTCATCTGTTTCGTCTTTTTCTCCCTTTATGCCCTTTTCATCCTCTTGTATTTCTCCTTCTGCCTGTCTACTATAGGAGCGTGCTTTCCTTTGCAGCGGATGAAGAGGTATGTTCCTTCTCGGAGGTGGATTGGCCTCTCTGCCGGAAGTAATTGGTTCAACGGTAGTAATAGTCCCGCACCCATTCCC
>NC_051408.1:31288210-31288835 GCF_015228065.2 Penaeus monodon
TGCCCCACCCACCTTGCCTTGCTGTTCCCGCGTAACCAGCCGATTTTATCCGTAAATTGTGTTCTCTTTCTTTTTCTCCACATCAGCCGCATCCTTTTCCTCTTATTTTTAGTTATCATATTCCTGTGTTCCTCTCGCATTTTCTTTAGTTAAAAATAATCGGGCCCAAAATGAAGAAAAATATCACCTAAATTTAATGTAGCTTATCAATAAGTATTTTTGAAGTGTTTTGAACGCATTTAAAACGAGACGCCCGCTCGCTCTCTGGGGCGCAGCGGTGAAGATGCCGTGACTGGCAAAAATCCTCCGAAAGGAACCCAAAACACGTTCAGAACTTCATGCAACCGAGATTTTTGGACACAGGCGCGACGCCGAGGAGGCCGTGACTTGCGTCGTCCTCTCTCGGCCTCTCTCTGCCAGGAAATGACGGCGAGATTCCCGCTATCTCGGAGGGGAGGAGGGGGGGAGGCTCCGGTGTCACGGGCCGACGGCGCAACGTGGCGGCGGCTCGCGGGTCCAACGCGGTGGTGACGTAACTTCCAGGACGAGGGAAGGGGACGGGCGGCAGGGGGGAGGAAGGGAAGGGAATGAAGAGGGAGCCAGACAGGACGTGGGGATGGGACAT
>NC_051408.1:31288942-31289154 GCF_015228065.2 Penaeus monodon
GAAGAACGAAAAAGAGAAAGAGAAGGGGGAGACGGAGAAAGGGAAGGATGAAGGGGATGAATGGAAATATTGGAATTTAGAAACAATCGGTGAAGGAAACAAAAGGTGGATGGTGAACAAGGAAGGAAGGGGGGGGGTGAAGGTCAAGTGGACGAGTCATCGTCAAGGCTTAAGTCAGGGCACTAATTTAGATTAAGCGATCTTTGATTGGA
>NC_051408.1:31289250-31289886 GCF_015228065.2 Penaeus monodon
CATTCTCTTCTTCATTCTCCTCCCTCTCCCTTCCTAAAAGTATGTGTTTGTCTTCCAGTGATTTTACCACCATGTCTTTCAATCCTTCCTCATTTTCTTTCTCTCACTTAAGCTCACCAAGTAGAAGTGCAAAGTTCTGCCTGCGTACATAGTTGTCTGTGGTGGGTCTGGTAGGCTTGCGGTTGCGTTCCCTATCTTAGCACTCACACACGCACGCACACAAGCTCCTCTCTCTCATTCTCGCTCGTCGGGTTGTCGGCACACACGCGTCCCCTTGGGAATCATTTGGCCGCCGGACGCTGCAGGGAACTCCGGCCGACGCGCTCTCCTCCGCTGGGAAATCTTCTTGCCCCGAGAACACTGCGAGGGTTGCGGTGAATGATCTGAATTGAGTATTGGATCATAGAAAAAAAATAAGAAGTTAAAAAATTAGAATGAAAATACCGGAGGAAATTATTTGATTTTGATAATTTTTTTTAGAGGGTAACTACGCTGATGGCAGAGTCGGTTTCCCCCATTTGGATGAGTGAATGTTTTGATGGCCTCTCTATGTAGAACGTGGGTAGGCCGCTCCCGCCGTCCTCCTCCTGTTGTACGGATGATGAATGGACGGTCATGAGAACCTGGTCAGCATCA
>NC_051408.1:31289939-31290095 GCF_015228065.2 Penaeus monodon
TTCCACGCTCAGCCTACGTGCGCCCTTAGCCAGCATCGCCAAGCGTGAAATTTGTGTGAATTATTGGCGACGTGGCGACCGGCGGAGGCAGCACATCTCGGTGGAGTGAGACGCCAGAGGGATGAGCGCGCCAGGTGGAGGTCTGGCGTCGAGAGT
>NC_051408.1:31290209-31290484 GCF_015228065.2 Penaeus monodon
ACTGTTAATAACCTCTTCTCATTCGGTAGTTTGGCTGTAGTATGGTTTCCGCCTCTTCTCTTTCTTTCGCGTTCCTCTCTCCCTCTCATTCACATCTTTCCTACTCCAAAAAAAACATATGATTGTCAATGACCGATTTTACTGTTTTTTGAATTCAACACGATTACTTTGCTGATTTTCCTGAACTCTTTTCATGGTCGCCGGATTTTACGGTCAACTAGCAATAAATCTTTAGAACGGATGCGGAAAAAAATAAGAACCGCCGATCTGACCAC
>NC_051408.1:31290827-31291155 GCF_015228065.2 Penaeus monodon
CAATTGGGGATCAACGATCTATTTTTTGTGAATGAGAGAAGATCACGTGTTGTGACAGTTGGATAGTGAGGGCCTCCCCCTCCCCCCTTCAGCCGCGCCCCCTCCTTCCTTTGAGACGTGATGGCGGACATTGAACCTATGTTATATGACAAGGAGCAGGATTTTTGTGTGGCTGAAACAGTCTTTGGGGGAGTGGATGGGCGGGGGAGGAGGAAGTGCGGTAGGGTAAATTGTTTTTGTTAATTTACACTTTGTTAATTTCCTTTGTTGAATGTTTTCTTAGTTAAAATAAAGAGACGTTCAGAATAAGGATTCGCCATCGTAGTAT
>NC_051408.1:31291407-31291751 GCF_015228065.2 Penaeus monodon
ATATGGATATCTAGCTTTTTTATGATTCTTGATTTTAACTTTTCCATTTTTTCTCAATTTACAGGTAAGCCTTGGCGCGGTCCTCTCCAGCTGTCAGGGTTGTAGTAAGTGCGTATATCTTTGTGTGTCTTGTGGTCAAGCTATATATCAACCTGTATTTAGCTCCATTCCCTTCTTTCTCTGAATGAATGTGGGCGTTGCCTCTTCTGCCAAGCCGCCACCTCATCATCGGATTATAATCACAAGAAGTCTGGCGTAAATGATTTTAATGACCCAGATAATCGCGCCCGTTCCAAATGCTGGGTGTGAGTGTAGTGCCACGAGGAATGGGAGGACGAAAGGAA
>NC_051408.1:31292065-31292518 GCF_015228065.2 Penaeus monodon
GGAAGAAGCTATAAAAGACGTAGGATGATTGTATATCTAAAGTCTACATTGTAAACATACCAAGAGATGACCAAAGAAATACACAATGAGAAACGTCGCGCAAGGCACAAATGGTACCTCTACCCCCTCCCTTTCCTATCCTCCCCCCCTCTCCCCTGGGGATGGTGGCACTCCTCGTCACGAAGACCTCCGTCGTTTCCACTTTTGGGCAGGTAGGCCTAGGCTAAAGAGCCTCACGCTGATGGCTGAAGGATGAAGGATGAAGGATGAGGGTAAACACTAAGCAGAAGAGTATCCTGACGCGATGGGTCTTGGTAAACGGAGATAACGCGAGGAATCTTATCGGTAGAGCTGATAAGATTGCAAAGGGGCGATGACAGGAAGATTCGCACAAGTGATGGATATGAGGTAGGAGTAGAAGGGTGAGGAAGAGGGGAATGGAAGGAATAGTGA
>NC_051408.1:31292610-31292699 GCF_015228065.2 Penaeus monodon
GAGGATACAAAGAGGGGAATAGGTAAAGGGGAAAGGGTGAGGCGAAGGCGGAGGAGGGTCGTTAGGAGAGGGGATCAGGGGAAGGGCAG
>NC_051408.1:31292745-31292982 GCF_015228065.2 Penaeus monodon
TCGCGGCAGAGATAACCCCGCTCAAGGAGCCGCTGTCCGTATATGACGTTATGGGCCGTAACGCGAGGGCTCCGGCTGGCTCTGCGTCTCAGCTGATCCTGGGGAGGCCACGGGGGTAGGAAGGGGTGGGGATGGGAAGGGGGATGGGAAGGAAGGATGGCAGGTGGGTAGGGCAGTAAGGAGGGAGGTAAATTGTTAAAACCGGGAAGAAGGGAGAGGAAGGTAAGGGTATGAGGC
>NC_051408.1:31293019-31293224 GCF_015228065.2 Penaeus monodon
ACGAAGATTAAGGCGGTGGTAGATTGTACTTAGGGATTTCATTTGTCAGTTGTGACGTCATCGCTTATTTGCCTTGTCCGCGGTTGTTGTTGCTGCGCCTTCCTGTCGACGGTGACCTCTGACCTCCAGCGCCTCGGATGACGGTGATTACAACATAGATTTTTAAATACCGGAACCCTCGTAATTATGTCCGGCGTCATCTGTG
>NC_051408.1:31293601-31293830 GCF_015228065.2 Penaeus monodon
AAAGGACGTCGTCGTCTGTTTATCTTTTCCACGAGCTTTTTATTATCACGGGGACTTTTATCTTCATTCCACCCTGAAGTTCCCTCGTAGTCGCTGCTTTAAATGTTCGTCAAAAGGCAATCGACGCCGCGGAGGAAGTTCGGCGCGTCTGGACAAAGCACACAGGACAGGGTGTGGCCGGAAACCGGGAGTTCGGCGTCGGGGATTTAAATAAAGGACGACGTACTAG
>NC_051408.1:31293965-31294564 GCF_015228065.2 Penaeus monodon
CACCCACAGTCGCATCCGGCACCTGCTCCTTGCTTATGTCAGTGCCCCCCCTTTCCCCTTTCCCTTGTCCTCTCGACCCGGGATATTTATTGTTTCAGTGTGGAATAGCATGCTAAGTATTTATACTTCCTGAACAAATAAAAGAACAGAAAACAAAAAATATAGTTCTACACTAATATTGTCTATGTATATTGCCTACAAACAAACAAAAAATGGTAGTTCTTTCTTGGTGTTTCTGCATATTTATTCGCATGTGCATGTGTATAGATAGATAGGTAGATCCACACACACCTAGGGGTATGGATATGAGTGCGTCTGTATACCGTCTTTCGTATGCGCCTGTATGTGTCCACAAAGAAAGAAGTGCGTATGGCTTTTATGGCGTAGAGGAAGCGCTAGGCTCACTGATGCTTGGGTGGAATCTTGAACGTCTTATAAACTCCCGTGTGTTCTTCGAATATATTTTTCCCCTATTTTCCGTCTCACTTTTTTTTTTTTTTTTGCTTCTGACGTTATCTATCCTTTCCTTGCTCATTAATTTCCTTATAATCGTCCTCCAAATACTATACTACTGCTGCTGCTGTTGCTCTTTCTCCCCA
>NC_051408.1:31294753-31295496 GCF_015228065.2 Penaeus monodon
GCCGCTCCACTATTGCTGTTTCTACTGCTACTCGTACTCTTGCTACTGTTACTTTCATCCCTTCAATTTCACCTACTCCTCCCAAGTATCTGTTTTCTTGATGTCAGTCTTATATTTTTTTTCCATCATGTTTAACCGTACTTCCCTTCGTCGGCTCTCTCCCACCCATACTTCCTTCCATTTCTGTCTTCATCTGCGGGGGTCCCAGAGTAGCTTATCTACCTGCTTCGTCCCGTATCTACCGTCCCTGAGTGTTTTATCTCCCGCATCTACCTGGCTCGTGTCCCCGCGACCTCCCGAATGCGTGTGGCATTCCTCTGTCTCCCCGACAGGGCAAGTTCTCGTGCGTGAAATGTCGTCGTAAATCTTGCATGCGTGTGCGTATGCGAGTTCGCGAAAATGACTGTTTTTTGCTTCTCTTTTTGTTTAGTTTTTAGTTATTTGGGATTCCTTGTTTTTTATTTTTTATTTTAAATGCCTTTTTTTATTCGCTTTTTTATTTGCTTATTTTTATTTGAAATTCCTTCTGTCGCTCTCTGTAACTGTGAGGGAATCATCTTAATTATGTAAATGTGAACTTGTGTATTGTGGTCGATAAAGCTGTCACTTCCGTAAAGGTTATAAAACTTTTATAAATGGTAATGATATCTGATTCTGCTATGTTATATGTATCAGCTAAAGGGGAATTTGATGGCTCAGATTACAATAGATGGTTAGATTCGTTGGTTCCATTTTGTATGCCG
>NC_051408.1:31295646-31295867 GCF_015228065.2 Penaeus monodon
CCCTTCCGTTTGTGTTAGTAAGTATTGTTCAAGACTGCTGAAGGATCTACCTTTCCGTCACAAGCCGCGTAAGCATCAAAGCGGCGGAATCAGCCATCGGCCGTGAGTTGTGGTCGCTGTCAACTTTCCCAGCAGCCACGGGAGACAGTTCCTCACCTTGTATCTTCATCAGAGTCATCTGGCACTGTTCGCACCTCGTGACTCACTGCCTAAGGAAAAGG
>NC_051408.1:31295954-31296045 GCF_015228065.2 Penaeus monodon
CTTAATATTCCTCAAGCTCTTCCCGAGATAATGTTATACGTCGCCTCGACTTGTTATGGCTCTTTGATTTCGATGGCCGAAGGTCCGGCGT
>NC_051408.1:31296091-31296519 GCF_015228065.2 Penaeus monodon
AGCTGGCTTGTATTGTGTAAGTTTTTGAAGAATTATGGGGCGACTCGGGAGGGTATGGTAATGCGATGGTGGTGCGTATATTGGTGTAATCAAATTTTTGTATTTGTGTAAAATTGTGTGGTCTTGTTAGGCTAAAAATGTGAAAGCAGTTGGGCATCATTGTACTGCGTGATAGCATTGGCGCGAAGTGTAGTGGAATGCTTCGCCCTCAGGATAGTAACGATTATGTTTTTATACCTTTAATCACAAGCAAAAGAACATGGAGGTTACATCTCACACCGGATGCGCTGAAGGCCTGATTTGCATATTCTGTTTATGTCTGGAGAATTTTGCCAGCATTTTGCTTCGGGGGTTAGCGTTCTTGGAGACACGGAATCAGACGTGCATTTAAAAGTGATTAATTCAAATCCCCTGATATCCAAAGCAGC
>NC_051408.1:31296640-31296952 GCF_015228065.2 Penaeus monodon
AAGAGCAGAAAAAGAGCGCATGTAGAGAGCCTTCCGAAACGGCGTTGTGAGGTCTCGAATCTTTTCTTCCTCTTGCCTTCGCCTCTTCGTACCCCTGCCACTAGCTAACCCCCTAAAAATGGCCAACAGCCTCTTCTTCTCCAGCATTTTCTTTCTTCCCTCTTTTCCTCTTCGCCTTACCCGTCTACCTGGCTCTTAGAAAGTGAACAAACAGTCGCTGCGGTTGTTATGAGAGCCCACAGAACAGCACGGGGACAAGCCTCGCCGGCACAAAAGGAGCAATTTCGGCTCAGTGGCGTCTCCTGACCAGCA
>NC_051408.1:31297167-31297491 GCF_015228065.2 Penaeus monodon
GGGGAATCTCCTTTGAGTATCATCGAGAGGCGAGAAGGATCCCCTTGGAGGCTTCCTGTGAGGGAAGTATCTCGTTTGTCTTTGATTTCACGTTCTTAAGCTGGAGCAATTCATCTCCTGATCGGCGTAAAGTCGAGGGAGAGAAAAAAGGAAATGAAAGATTAAACGTTTGCTGTTGTTCTTTCTTCTCATTTCTTTAAAGATCTGAAAGGAAAGACAATTTATTTGCTTTTATCACAGAAACCAGTAGAATGTTTTCTTAACACGTAAAAAGCGGTCACCTCGCTACCAACGAGTGTTGGTTGGTATTGATAGTGAATAAAG
>NC_051408.1:31297875-31298127 GCF_015228065.2 Penaeus monodon
TAAGATATGAAAATAGAAACGGGTGTGTTTATGTGAACGAGAAAGTATGGGAAGGAAGACAGAGACAAAGGCCTCTAGACACTCGAAGAAACGTGCGGCTGGTCACATTAGAGGTTGACCCTTGATGCCGCAGTTGCACCGCGAACTCATAAGACTTTCTGACCATTCGGCTAAAAACTTGTTTTTCCAGTTTCCGTCAAGATGCTTATACGGAAAACTTTCTTTTAAGTCCCTGCAGCTGTTTTGATCAAC
>NC_051408.1:31298420-31298732 GCF_015228065.2 Penaeus monodon
GGCCTCACGTGTAGTTCCATGCGATTTTGAGTGTTAAGCCAGACGATCTTCGTATGACTCAGAAGCATTTGATCATCCATAAGAGCTAGCGCGGAATAAGAATCCGTTAGATTCTGATCCTAATCGACTTCTCTGAGATTCTCCTTGATTTCTTTCTTCAATTTTTCTTCGGGCGTTCGTAAGTCCCTCTCGTAGCGTAGTAGTCACGGGCTCTCGAGTTATCGGGGGCCGTGACACGTCCTCGCTCGTGTAATGCTTCTGGAGGAGGCCACGTCACGATCTTTCTTCTTCATATCTACGTCTGTCAGGATT
>NC_051408.1:31298809-31299786 GCF_015228065.2 Penaeus monodon
CTTATTCACGTTTTTTTTTAAGATCGATGAGCCTTGCCCCAGCAACAGAAAGAAAAATATTGCGTAAAGCCCACGTGAAGACCCAGCTGTCGCATCCCTCATCCTTATAAGACGATGCCTTTGCTCTCCCTTGCTATTTTTTGTTGCTGCTATTTACAGGGCGGCTGATTCACCTTTGTGCCCCGTTAACCCTTTATGCTATAAAGTATATACGCAGCCTTTTACTCCGCCCTTGCGGTGTACTCGCGACCACCTCTCTTGCGACAGTTTAAAGGGCGAGATTGGGAAGGTTTCTTTGCTAGGTCAGGCGGAAGGGGGGCTGTGCAGTTGGCTGCTTTGAATGAAATGATGTATATGTTATTTTTTTCATTTGGTGCGTGTGCTGGGAACGGGAAGAAAAGGTGTAATAAGCTTGTGAAGAATGTACAAGAGTAAGAAGCCATTAGCATGGGATTACTGTGAATTAGTGTTGACTTTGCAAGCTTTGGGCGATCATACAATTTTTTTTTCCTTTATTTGGTTTAGGATTAATGTCCCCTGTGTTAATAGAACTATCTATTCTTATAATATTACATGCATTTCAGTTTGTGCTACTTCTTGTGTTTAAGATTTTCTAAAAAGGTATTTTTATCACGAAAAGGAAAAATAAACAGATTCGATCATTTCTTGGGTGTGAAAGGATCATTTACCGCGATCTCTCACGTTCTATTTCTGGAAGACCTTTCTTCCACGGCGTCACGTTCTCCTTGGTGCTTTAAAATGGCTATATTCTTTTTCGGTGCCTTTGCTGTGGAAAATTTACAAAGAACGAAAATTGAATTTCTCTCGCGCGCATTGCCTTTTCGCGGAAGAAGTCGCAACAAACCGGTTCGATTCTCAAGCGAAAGAAAATATGCACTCCGTTGTGAGAACGAACGAAAGAGAGATACCGTCACTCTTTCTTCTCCGTGACTTAAAGGGCAAGTGCCTCAGAATTC
>NC_051408.1:31299812-31300116 GCF_015228065.2 Penaeus monodon
CGTATGGAAAGAGAAAGGTGAAAGGAAGAAAAGGAGAGAGAGGGTGAGACCGGAGCTTTTCTTCCTTAATAAGGTCGTAAAATCTCCGGCCACGGTGATCGGGAAAGGAAGGATCTCCAGGCATCCGAAAGAAAGTGCACCTTCGACGGGCAGGGCATGCCTTGGACTTTTTTTTGTGAAGATTTCTTTATGCCTTGAGGTTGCGTGGAGGTAGGGGGAGGGGAGGGGACGTAGGGGTGACTGTGACAGGTCAGTAGTGGTCAGTATTTCGGGAATGGCCAGGGCCTCTTCGGTGCAGGGGAAA
>NC_051408.1:31300228-31300767 GCF_015228065.2 Penaeus monodon
CAGGGTAGGAGGGGAAGTTAAAGATGAATGTTGGATGGAAAATTAAGATGGAGCGAAAGTCACCCTGTCAGCCAGGTGAGCGAGAATGTAATCGAGGAAGCAGATAATCACGAGCTTTGTTCGATAATCGAGGTGCGCATCGTGGAAAAGGGAGGGTGGGTGGGGTGGGGGTAACTGTTATCTCAGCTGCAGGTCTGCTGTTCATTCACGCTTCCGCTGGCGAGAAGAGGGAGTGTATCGTCGCATTTTTACTGTCATTCATATCCTTAGTGCATTCTCCTCGCCCGTGGGGAATAGGGATGATGATGTCATCTATGGATATTAATACGTAATTTATGATATATCAAGTACTGTGTAACATTATTATATTTATAGATCGTATCTGTTAATGATAACGATTAGTGATAAAGTAAAAGAAGTTTCTTTTCGTGAGTTGAACATTACTTGTGAGTTTAGGCAAGACATTACTGCATTTCAAGCCCCGCCTAGGATGACGTGGTCCTCTGTACGCCCGTAAGTGGTGTGACTCACAGCCTGGT
>NC_051408.1:31300805-31301318 GCF_015228065.2 Penaeus monodon
TACACACCCATTTATCCTCATCCTTATCCTTTGCCTTGCTCGACTTGATTCCTTTTAGTATCCCCTTCCGTCACCTAGTCTTCTCTTTCATTTTGCAACGTTCCTTCTCCTCTTCCTTTCCTCCGTCAGTTTCCCCATTACATCTGGCCCTCGCCCCGTCCGAAATCACGGTCTAGGGGTCATTTTCTTCGCCCCCAACCACTCTCTCCCGGAGCTCCTCGCACGGTTGTCTTCTTGTCCTGGGAACTTCCTGCTCAGCCGTGGCTTCGCGAGGACCCGTGACTCCGCTGAAACCCCGACAAAGGAGACCGACGTTGCCTCCTGCCTTCCATCCTCGCGGAGATCCCAGCCTCCGATAACCATGTCACGGAGATCACGGAGGATTGTGTGGTCGTGGATGCGGGCAGCGGGCAGTGTGTTCGGTGCACTGACTGCTCGTGACTCTTTGGCAGAGATATAAGGTTCTAGGGGACCAGGCAGAAAGGCAAGGGCGGGATGACGGAGGAGGTGTTT
>NC_051408.1:31301504-31301606 GCF_015228065.2 Penaeus monodon
CTCAGGTGATTGTCTGCGGATGAAAGTTCACCAAGGTGGCGAGAGTATCATACTGATGAGATAAGGGCGAGATGACGGCGGCCGATAACCGACATGATGTAT
>NC_051408.1:31301674-31303591 GCF_015228065.2 Penaeus monodon
CACTTTAGGTAGCGTGTATCATTGGTGGGATGAATAATGGGGTTTGGGGAAGGCTTTGTTGAATAGAGGCGATGATGGATGATTTTATTCATTGTGACTGATGGGTTGTTGAGGATATGGAATGGGTATGGGGGCATCGATAGGTAGTCCTGCACGTGAAGGAAGTCGTTCCATGACGAGAATTAAAAGATGATTGATGAAAGAAGCCGGGGAAGTGCTGAAATAGAGTAGAAAGTAGATGCTGCTGTTGTATAGTGTTGAGGAGAAGGCTTGTAGAACACACCTAGATAGGAGGCAAGATGTTTAAAAAATTATACAAGGATGCCAAGGGAGGAGGCGAACACAAGGTATCGACGGGCAGATGCCCAACCCCTGTTATGTATGGCAGGACTATTTGAAAAATTCAACGCATTTTAAAATGGGAAAAAATACTTGGTCATGGATGAGGTCTTATGTGGTAAGGATTAGGAAGCAGTTATGAAAAAAGAAATGACAAATGGAATTTTTATGACGTTAGATTAAGTATGACGATTTTTTATCGAATATTCAAAGTGTTGGAGGACGAGAGTTCGAGAAAAGGTCAAGGTGATAGGCGCAGTGATGAGCGGAGGATAGCATATCGGACAGTGGAATGACCCATGAAGGTCAGGCCCAAAGACCCCCTGTCTTTCTATTTCCATACAAATATTCAGTAAAAAATAGATAAAAAAGAGACAGGAAGAGAGAGAGAGTGTGTGGACGATGGGGAGGAATCCAGGAGGAGTGCTAGACAAGGTGTTGATGGCTCTCACTCCTCTGAAGGTCATACTCGAGAGAAGCTCATCAGCCACTGAAGGACGTTCTCCATAATGAACACCGCACTTAGTTGGCTGGTTCACGCGAAGGTCACACTCAAGCAGTACTCGGGTTCTGCTTTGCTTATTGCAGTGGATGTTAATAAGCGTTGGCGATAGTATTACACACCAAAGAAAAAAGTAAGAAAATGGAGAAAAAATATCACATACACAGATAGGTAGAGAGGAGATGGAGAGGTAACTGCAGAGTCAAAAATAAAGTAATGAAATAAAATAAAGTAAGAAAACGAAGCCACACCTTGCAAAAGAAGAGCTTGTCAGGAAAATTAAATAGCGCGTTAATAAAACATTACACCCCGTTTAACCCCGGCGACCGAAGAGGTTAAATCTTCCGCCGCGGAGAAAACCCCTCGGAATTAGCATGCTCAAAATTACCTGCTATTAAGACGAAGGATCTCGCTACCCTCTTCTTCCTGTCAGTGGCGGCGTTTTTGTTCCCCTTGGAACGTGCAACTTTGGCATTTAAGGCCCTGGCGGTGACACTAAATTATCTTGCGAAATTGCCCGAGATTTTGTGCAGGCGTCGACGCACTGCCTCCGTGTCTTGGAAGGAACGGGAGAGAAAAAGTCGCTTCATGCTTGACCTCTTCTGCATTTTGTCAACCTTAAGGTGATTGTACTTTGGATGGCAGTAGACGTTTTTGCTAATTAGAAAAAAAAGAAATTATATAGGATCGCGGTACTAAAAGTTTTTGACATTTGTTTAATGGTCTTTCTAATAGGAATATGAGGTAACGGAACTGTCTGAACATGAATTTGGCATTATTATTGTGTCGATATTAATTAATCATACATACGAACGAACGAATATTAAATGAAAAGAAAAAAAAATACATAGGCGTATTAGATGTATGAGAATTACTGGATGGAGAGAAAATATGTAATTGATGCTAAAATAATGTAAAATCAAACTAAATGACCCACTATGTCTCCAACTTTTCGTCCGCTTCGGAAGAAGGGCGCGGCAAACTGTTGGAGATCGGACTAGCATTAGCATAAAGTGCGTTACTCACCCGCCCTTCTCCAGGCTGTGACTAGGCATAACACCGAAAACCTGAATTTA
>NC_051408.1:31303830-31303933 GCF_015228065.2 Penaeus monodon
AAAAGCCCCGTATAATAAGGTGACGGCCTTCGCGAGGTGTTTACATGCTGGAGCCGTGTAATTAATTATCGAAAACTTTACGGTGTCGGGGGAGAGGCATCGT
>NC_051408.1:31304075-31304300 GCF_015228065.2 Penaeus monodon
GAGATACATAGATAGATTGCGTGCGTTCGTGGTTGTGTTATGGCGTGGGAACTTACGAAAGCAGTTTAGTTTGAAAAATGAGTCCATTTTTTTATGGCAGGTTGAATTTTTTGTTTGGGACTGTTCATACTTGCAAAAAATCGAAAAAAATTGAGTTGCATTCACTGCCACTACCTTTTTTGAAAACACTTAATAGCAAATGTTTCGTGAATTTTAAGATTTAAT
>NC_051408.1:31304383-31304772 GCF_015228065.2 Penaeus monodon
CACACCATCGTATATGCTTATCCTGAAATGCATTAGATTGAGAATCAAGTGCTCTCGCGAGACACGAGATGTTTGCTTTGAAAGCACAAATGCAACAAATACTGCGAGAAAGGAAATATTAAAAAAAAAAAGAAACGGGAAGAGGCTTACGCAGCCTTCGCTTATTGAACATTCTATATCATCCTGAATGGTGTCATTTGCATATTTTACCAACGTCCGGCGACAGCGCATCGTAGTGAATGTTGAATACAAACGTTGTTAATTTCACTGATATTCGTTTCTTGCGTTGGCACTGTAATATATGATATGGAAGGATTTTTTTTTCATACAAATTGAAATCAAGGATTTCCTTTTTTCTTTTTCATTTACACATTTTTCTTGACATAAAC
>NC_051408.1:31304879-31305087 GCF_015228065.2 Penaeus monodon
CGAGCGAGCGAGCAAAAACGTAAAAGAAGAACAGACGGGGAGTCGGAGGGGAGGGGAGACGTGCGCACCTCCTCATTAGGAACTGAGCGCATTTGCATTTCCCTTATTCTTGAGTGTTGTGATGCTGTATACGTTTACAGGGGTAATGGGGTCGGGCGAAGAGTGAGTGTTAAGGTGTAGGCTGAAAGATCCCTGCCTTAGGGTGCTG
>NC_051408.1:31305123-31307848 GCF_015228065.2 Penaeus monodon
CTGACAAAGGTCCTTTTCCCGTGGCTCTTTGGAATATATGCATTTTGCTGATATTTGGGCTGAGTGTGGAGGGAAGGAGGGTGGGATATCGATGTTTCGCTGTTCAAATCGTTGTCGCCATTGTTACGTCTTGTTTGCATGTTATTGGTAATTCAGTTCATGTTGTTTCGAAGGTACGGAGAATCTTTTAGGCTATCTTTTTCTTATATTATAAGTGAAATAAATTGTAAACATGAGTAAAGGCGTATGCAAAATATAAATATCGTTTTCCATATCAATGTCCCTTCCTTAACAGTAGCGGCAGACTTCACAAAACATGCTCGCAACGCAGAAAGCCGCAAGTTCTCAAGAGACGTCAGCGGGAGGTCATCCAAATGGTGCTGTCGAACGGCTCAGGGCAGCCCTTGCGGCGCCTAAGAGAGAGAACATGTGCCTCCTCGAAAGCAAGAGCGGCACCGGGGACGTTTAGTTAATACTTGCTCTCTCAAGGGCCCTTTAGTCTTTATCACAGGGACGGGATCCCTCTCGCCAAGCCCTCGCGCGGGGGGAGGGCCTCTTCACATCGGTAATAACTAGATCGCATCGCATTTATCACTGTTGTTCTCCCGAAGATGTTCTTCGTCTTTTATCCTTTTCGTTACCTGGGGTTCACGAACGGCAATACTCCATCGGCTGATCTGAAACCTCGTTCCCTTTCGGTGATTCAATTACTGCAGTTTCTTAGCTGAACACATGGCGTGGGTCCCCAGAGGCATTGGAGCGGTCATTTGTGAACTCTTGTTTACAGGCGCAGCTGTCATGCCCAGTTTGTAAACAAGATTATTTGCGGGGAAAAAATAACAGGAAATTGCCAGCGGGGCCTTCGATCGATCCTTCATCAACTGACGGAGAGAGGGACGGTGGTGTGTGAGTGACAGGTTTCTTTGGTTCAATCGCGGGTCAGGCAGGTATGAACGATGATGTCGATTTCACTGCACAGACAGGCGCCTTAATTAGATTTGTACCTAGACTGACAAGTTGTCTGCAATTCAGGGTAATATTTGTTTTAAAAAATTGGTTGTAAGGTAATACTTTAGGGCAAGAGTTGAGGGAAACATCAGTGTGGAAGAATATTATAGTTAGCAAAAAAAAAGAAAAAAAGTCAGCAGTGGTGTTAACAACAGAGAGACAAATTAACGATGTACATTGGGATCAGATAATGGCGCATGCCGAGAAAGGGAGTCACACCTTTTCTCGTAGTCTCGGGGTTACTGTATCACGACTTCCATCATCTTCCTTCTGTCACGAGCTGGGTGGAGTGCACTCCGGCGCGGCATTCCTCACTTATCAGGGTTTACTAAACGGAATTTTCGTTTCTCTAATGGGGTTGCGCCGGGAGATTCTGTATTAAGATTACTAGAATAATTTTTATAAAACGTAAATTGGTATCATTGTTTTTTTCGGGTGTGAAACAGTTGGCCCAACACTAACCCAAGGTGTGAAATAAACGCGTCATTTGGACCTAAATCCATCAACCGAAATCACACCTTCGGAGCTCACCCCTATACCGGGCGTCACCAAGTGACAGGCGCTGGACTAAGGGACGAAAAAACGCCAGATAGTTGCTGACGCCTTAATCATGGCCGTGTGATTCTTGCACGAAAGAGGCGGCGTATCTAGCGAAGCTTTGGATTGGTATCACGCTCCTTGTACTTACGCTTTTGCAGAGAAGTCCCTGACAGGCAAACTGTTTCGGAGCCGGATCAAAGCGAATGCCGCCTTTCCGTATTGATTCTAAAGCAACAGTTGGGACTTCGGGAATAATGATCATTATCTTAATGGAACATGCTATTTTTCCCATAGACTTTCTTGTTTTCCCCTTTGTAAATAACCAATGGACTATCCCGTGCCTTCATTACCCAGGGTACTTGCACCGTCGGTGACAAATGTATATGTGGAAAAGGAGCACAATGAAGCGCTCTGGAGGCTCTGTTCTCGCGCGAGATTAATGGTAGGTGAGAGACCAGCGCCATGTTGTGGTTGACGGCGAGGGGGTGTACTACATCGGCAGTCTGGGGTGCAGATGGTGGCGAGGGGGATGCACACCTGACGACTGCTGTGACCGACTCTCGTCCTTATGCTTGCGCACGGAAGGATCGTTTTTGATTGCAGTTTCTTTTTTCCCTTTTTTTCTTTTATTGGCACATTTTAATGAGTCTCCTTTATCATGGATTTTATCGTTACTCTTCATCGGGGCGACAGTTGGGTGAGCTCGTGCGACGGATGACGGAGATCGTGCTCGTAGATGTGGATTTTGGTGGCGAACACTGATTGGTGTAAAAGATATACTTCGTGAATTCTTTGTCCGGAGATTCCTAGGTTGACGGCTGCTGGTGTCATCGTTTTTGCTTTTCCATTATCATTCTTTTATGATTAATTATTATGGGATGTTCTGTATAGTATTTCGTTTATTTTTATTGTCATTACCGTCCCAGCGGTGTCACACGTACCTATTTTTACACGTTAATGAAGAAGAAGCGGATGAACGAAGGCATTAATAACACACAAGAGAGAAAAAAAGCGATAATGTTAAGGTAATGTAGGGTAATGTAGGGGAAACTGAACGCTAATGATGGTATTGGACTGACGTTTATCAAAATTAAGTGCTGTCTTATTATTTGCCGATCGTTAAAAGGGGAACGTCACCACTTATAAGTAACGTAATTAACTGTCCCCCCCTCCCCTC
>NC_051408.1:31307989-31308400 GCF_015228065.2 Penaeus monodon
CCTATTGTGCTTGAGGGGGGTAAAAGGAAAAGGGAGAAAGGCTTTATGGCGTAATGGTGAAGAGAACTGGGTTCATAAATGAGTGTGGTTTTGAAGGTAATGAGGTTGAAATGATGTTATGGGCCTATGAGGTTCGGATGAGGCAGTCGGGAGGTTACAGGTTTGATAGGAAGAGTTGATGTTAATGAGTTATGAGATCCTAGATGAAATTGGAATTTAAGAGGAGGGATAGAGAAAGATACAATAGGGTGGGTGGGGAAGAGGTGGTGTAGTGTGGGTTAGGTAGGGAGAGAGGGGAAAGGGAGGGTGGTGGATGAAAGAGAAAGGCACAATGAAAGAAAGTTTGGTACGGGACGCGCGAGACGAGGGAGGAACGGGGAAAGGAAGGAGGATTATCCGCACGTGCCCCAT
>NC_051408.1:31308435-31308663 GCF_015228065.2 Penaeus monodon
TTTAGCTCCTCGAGATTCACGGGTATTTAGGTCTCCATGTGTGTTCCGTTAATCCCTTAGTGGAGTGTGCAGGTAAGATAGAGGTTACTTAGTAATTACTTCGAGGAGGATTTACCACTGAAGGGCGCATGTCCTCCTCCTGTTCTTGATTAATATCTATCTCTTGGCGGGATAGACTTATCCGACCCCCACCTATTTCCACATAAGCCACTATTCCCCCCCCCCCCC
>NC_051408.1:31308750-31309635 GCF_015228065.2 Penaeus monodon
GACCTTCAGCTGCGTAATCTAAGACCCCAAAAGCTTACGTAAAGTAGTCATATTTCATGTAGTCTTTTGTAACAGATTAATCCTGTTTGTCTTATATACGAGTCGGCTTGACTTTTCAAGCGAGGGTAAGCGAGTTGATAGATGAGGACGCCTTGTCTCATTTAATTACATTTTCGTCTGAGATTCCTTGATCGTGTTACTTTTTGAAGTTTATGAAAAGTGAATGTGTGCGTGTGAGAGTGTGAAAGATACATTGTGTTTGTGTGTCCCTTTTACCTTTTTCTTATTTTTGTCCTTTGTCAAAACGGGACAGAGTATGTTCCCTCTCCTGTGACTTAACTTATCTTCCAAGTTGTTAAGCCTTAGAAAGATTGGTCAATTAGGAGGATTATGTTTAGTTAGAACAGATTCGTTATAAATATAACGACCTCTTCGTATTTATACCTATTTTTCATTGTCCTGTTTCGGTTATAAGAGCCTTAAAACAAAAATATAAAAAGAGGCAGTACAACGAATGGCAAGAAGTCATTATTTTGTTATAGATAATTAGAGATAAACATAACTGTAAAAACGCAGACTTGGAAAAAATGTTACTCTAACGCATACTAATTAGCAACTAAGTACCTCGTGTAACCCAAACGATGTGGCCACTTTAACCTGGCCTTTTTTTGCGTGTGACGGGCCAGGATGCTGAGGATAGGTCGCGTTTTCTTGCCTCTTTGCCGCGGCGTGTCCTGCAGAGACACTTGGTGGGAGGGAAGAAGTTATGAAAAGAGGGGAGGGGGTGGGGTAAGAAGAGAAAGGATTAAGTGAAATTTAAAGAAGGTATGGGAAGGATGGAACAAGATGGCGGAGGAACAGGGGCGAAAGTAGGGAATAGGTGGT
>NC_051408.1:31309701-31310328 GCF_015228065.2 Penaeus monodon
AATGACCTACTAAAGAGATTTTCAGAGATTGGGGCCACCGTGTTAGGTCTTCGGAAAAGAGTCGGGGCGCGGGTAGGGAAAAGAACAGGAGATTAAAGATAACAATATTTGGTGTACACAGGGGGGGGGGGGCTGAAGGGGGAAGCTAAAGGACAGAGGAGAGATGGATGAGAAGATGAGACTGGGTAGACACACGTCAGGGGAGGAGAGAGGGGGATGCTAAAGAGAAGCAGGCCTATAGAGGACAAAGTAGGGGGACGGGGCCGGAGGGAAGACCTTATTCCCTGCTGCTAAGTAGATTTTGGTCATAATATGATTGTGATTTTTATATACGTTTTGGGATAGGGGTGGGTGAGGGACTTGTGGAGAGAGATTACGCAGTAGTTTTATAGTTTAGGAGGAGGTTCAGGGAAGGTTAGGGGGAGTGGAAGGGGACGAGAGGGAGAGGTGACTGTAAAGAAAAAGGGGAGGGGAGGATTGGCAGCTTGCGAGGTCGATTTTTTGTATAGTTGAACGCAGGTATAATCACTTTTTCACTCGCTGTAATAGGGGTACATGTTTCAGGAAAGATACTTCAAAAATGTTTTTGTTAGCGTTCTGCGATAATTAGGGTTATGGCCAGGTACT
>NC_051408.1:31310366-31311362 GCF_015228065.2 Penaeus monodon
CGTGTGGGTAGGGTAAGTGAGGCGGGACGGGTTACCTGAGGGAGGGAGGACAGGTGGGCGTCTTTCACCTTTAGTTTTCGTACCAGAAACTCAGGTCAAACTGCTGTGTTGTGACGCCCCCGCACTTCAAACGCCCAAGGAGCAAGATAATCTTTTTATACTGGTTGCTACGCCAACTTGAAATAACCTGTGTAGTTTTTCCCCCTTCATTTCAACTTTTCGTGTGCTCGCGCCCGGGAGCGCCCGCGGGTGTGCAGGTAAAGCAAAAGTTGTACGTAGTAACAGAGTTGTCAAACAGGCAAATGAACAAAAAATTCTTTTCTTATTAATGATATGAATTATATGATAAATGGAACCATGCTATCCAGTTGATCTCCAGAGCTTAAGAGATGAGACAGGAAAGAGGCAATGGAATAGAGCTGTAATAGAAGCCATATGTAGGTGTACAGAATCTCGTTCCCTGGCGACGTCTGGCAGCACGTGTCAGGCCGGCCGGTGGTTGTGTCTGCCTTTTGCCCGCGAGTCAGTGTGCTTCGGGATCGTGACGCGAGAGGGAGGGTATCTCTCCTCTCCCACCGAGTGTCTTCGCTGAAACTATATCTAGTCATATTTACTCGAGATAGAATGGGTTCTGAGCTATTGGATGTATAAAAGAGATTACGTAGAGTTTATAGAGTGGAAAAGATTCTTATATATTACCAGTGTGTGAATGTATACCAGTGAATAATATGCTTTAAGATGCTGGAGTGATGGGAAAGAGCCCAACAGTGTATGTGGTGGCCGTTGCAGTCAGTGGTGTAGTGTGGCCTTGTGGTGAGACAGTGTGGGACCTACAGTGTGCTCGGGAACAATACATCCTGTCGGGATATTTTTGCTGGTAAGTGTCGTTCGCAGGGAAACGTGAGCATCGGCATGCCTGCATGTGGCTTTTCCCTCCGTGATAACATTTGTTATCTTCTTGATTAGCCGATTACAAGTACGTATGTACCTTTAGGA
>NC_051408.1:31311973-31312380 GCF_015228065.2 Penaeus monodon
TCTACTTCATTTGTTTTCTGCGCCACATATCTTCCAGACGCCATTTACCGGTAAATCAGCCCACGGGGGAAGGCTTGATTAATTACGGGAATATTGAAACTAGTCCGAGGGTGATGATGCAACATCGCTCGTTGTGTGCAGGCGACCCCGGCGTCTCCGTCACTCTTGCGTCATTAATCACAGTTAGGCCAGTCGTGCGAAAGAGAGAAGAGGAGAAGGAAGAGGAAAGAGGGCGAACTAAGAGATGGGTTCTCTGAGGTGAGTGAACCATGAACCGAAGGGTAGCTCGGAGTCGAGAAGTACAGCTGTGGACGCTCGTGCTTGTAGGAGAGTGGGAGGCTGCTTGCATAAGAGGCGGAGAGGGGTGGGGTTGGCTGGGCTATACTTGAGACGTTGATATTACTTCT
>NC_051408.1:31312529-31312809 GCF_015228065.2 Penaeus monodon
TTTGGACATTCAATTTTATTGCAAGTATTGAATTAGCAACAGTGCACTAAATGCTAATCAAAGCAGCTCACTCTCATTCACGCCCACAGATTATGAAATCTAATATGAAACACGGAAGTGAGCAGGCTTGAAAAAAAAATCAAGGAAATCATTGATAAAGGCAGTGGGTGCTGTGTGTGGATAGGTGGATGACGTGCGGAAGTGGTAGGAGTGGGACTTAGTGCGGTGGATTATCACAGTAGGGCGGCCGAGAGTGAAATTACCCACTGCTTCCGGACGC
>NC_051408.1:31312854-31313091 GCF_015228065.2 Penaeus monodon
TAGCGGGCGTAGTAACGAAACCCACGGGGGAATATATTGAATTTACGTCGAGGGAAAGCAGTTAGAAGTGAGCATGCAGGAGAGTGGGGGTAATGCTTGTGTCTTTTGTCTTTGACCCTTTTGAAGATAACAATAGTCCGTTAAGGAAGAAGGAAGAAAAGGAGAGAAAGAGAGGGAAATATAAGGTGGAAGCTCTTGGCGTTAAGTTTCCCTCCGGAAGCTGAATACTAGAAGGAA
>NC_051408.1:31313176-31314054 GCF_015228065.2 Penaeus monodon
TTCACACACAGACGCATCCCTTCCGCATCTGACAGTGCATCTATTGTGTAATATCTTAAGAGTATATATAAATGCCATGTGTAGTACAATTCTCCTCAATTACAATCCCATAATGTATAAATAGTAGAATCTTTCGTCCTCTGCCACGCCGAAAGGTCAACCAAGGGAGGGAGGGAAAGAAGAGGGGAGTGGGAGGTCCACAGTAGCTCATACAGGAAATCAATATCTTTTTCTCATTTAGAGATACGCGTCCGACCTCGCGTAAATCTCGATTTTTTCCCTTCTACATTATACAATTCCCCGTAATTTGCTTTCGGTAGGGAGTATGCTCGCTCTGTGTGACACCATTACGACCTTTTGATCTGTGGTTTGATTATTTCTTTGTGACGTGACTGAGATAGGAAGGTAATGATCCGCATCTCCTTGTGGTGTGTTCTTGGATGGGTGAGACATTGGCTCTGGGGAGAGAGGTAGAGAAATAGATTGAGGAGAGAGGAAAGGGTAGGAGACAAACAGATAGAGGCAGATGAAACGAGCGCTGGTGTCTTCCTGGTGGCACAGGGTGTCACGTGTTATGGTATTGTGAACCAGGAACTTAGATCATGAACCACGTTGTATTTTTTATTATTTTTTATCTCACAAAGAACGGCTAATAAGACTCGAGAGAGATAAAGAAGCATGTAATGCAGGTCTCCATGCGTCACGGTTACGCTCTCCTCCATAGATCTCGCGAATTCAAATCCCGACACGTTCCCTCTCGCAGCCAAACATTGAAATTGCAAGCCATCGCGGTCCTAAAATAGCTCCAGGATACATCGTAGATTACGGGTCACGTTTCGAACAGGCAGTGCACCTTATAGTTCTTCGGGCTGTAATAA
>NC_051408.1:31314393-31317535 GCF_015228065.2 Penaeus monodon
TTACGCATCCCAACCAACTTCACGCTTTTCTCTCAGCTCGTATCACAACTTCGAGTAAGCAAGAAAATGGCCACAGGACGCTGTCTTGGTCATTAAGAAGACAGGACTGGTCGTTGCGAGGAAGAAAATGATATCCCAAGACTCCCTCGCTCAAAGTTTTTGGTACCATAAACCTTGATTACGGTGCGGGAATGGCGGCGGGAGGAGAACGACCAACAACCTCCTATTAAAATTTTCGACAGGACGTCTTCGGATACTCATTACTGGTTACGATTGATTTTAATTTGTCTTTTCCTTTGGTCTTTTTTATTTGTGGTTATTTGTGATAACAGAGTCGTGCCCTACTCCCGGGCGAGGCGGTGGCCCCCACCCTCACTCTCCCCTGCTCTCGGATTCCAAGTGCCAGGTGGTGTTTGAACTTGACATTTTTTTCTTGACACTGCTTCCCTTCGTGTGCGGCTGAGTTGTAGTGCATCTCCGTCCCTCTCCCTCGGAGCATCCTCTCCCCTCTTCCTTAGCGTTGATGCGCTGCTCCCCTCTTCTTTCAGTACTTGTCCCACTGTCGAGTCTCCTTGTTCCCTCTTCTCTCCCCCTCATCTCCCCTCTAGCACCTTCCATACATCCAATCATAACCTCCCCTTTCCCCCTCATTCCTTGTCCTCCTGTGTGTGTGTGTTGCCCCTGCAAGACGCCTGCTCCCCCACCCCCTCATTTAGTCCTTGTAGGCTAGGCTGTGCTTTACCAGCTGTTCCCCTATTCTCTCCCCTTCTCTCCGCACTTGCAGTTATCTCCCCACCCCCTCAGCAAATAGATGTACGATCTTTCTCCTCGATTCTCTGTTTCACCTCCAAATGTCACTCAAGCTCGAAGGATCGACGTTTCATTCTCCTCACCCCCCTCGCCCCCATTCCTCTCTTGTCACCCCCTACAATATTTTGAATAACGAGCGGGTATTCGCAGCAGGGGAAGATCGTGAGTATTTGTGGCTGACATGACGCCTGGGATAAATTGTTTACAGGGTTGGGTGGGGGTGGAGATGTGAGGATGACGTCATAGGGCCTAAATGCGCCGTCATTCTTTCTATTAATGTCTGTATAGTTCGGCCGAAGGAAGATCAACGCTAGATGCTGTCGCGTGTTCGTGTCAGCCAGATCGGAGATAGCTTTATAAGGTTGTTTGTTTTTGGTTTTGAAATAAGTTCCTTCTTTAAGCCAGGTGGATAATATGTGTCTAGGATAAAGTGCTCTTTGGATTAGGCGAGAATGGTAATCCAAGAGATCGGCGTATGTTTGTTTAGGATTCACTTAAGCGCATACAGGCATCATATGACGCGGAAGCTCGACAGTGTGTAATCACCTAGAGGGCGAGAATCGTGAGGTCTCTCTTTGTTTTGATGTCATGGATGTTAATCTTCCTTATCTCTGTTAGTGTTGAAAGACTATTTGGATTGTCATGATTATACACAACACCGAATAAAAGATATTTTTTAGAACATGATTGAAATCATGAATCTTGAAACATCATGATTAGATTGTGTGCGTCTAAATAGTGGCATTCACAAGAGACGCGGTGGAGCGAGGCAGCACACGCCGTCACCGGACACAGGATAATCATAATAAAGAATGTGGTGGCACGTCTTGGTGTCTCCTTAACGCCGGCGTCGCCCACGCCTTCCTCGCCCTCCCCCCTTCGTCATCAACACGAGTGATGACGAAAGTAGGCGCGGCGGATGCAGCCTTGCATAATGGGCGAAAGAGCTAAAATTGCGGCCTTTTTGACTGGCGGTCGTTGATGGCGATTGAAATTTGGTTGATGAATACGAGTCGATCGGTCGGGAAACACGAGCTTATTAAAATCGAATTACTTTTTGAATTACAGTTGTTACGTTACCCCTATCCCTTTAATCCAAAGAGTTATGGGATTTCGAAAGGAGAGGATTGAGGATTGAAAGGATTTTGAAGGGAAATTGAAGCCGGATTGTTCGGAAGGGGAAGTGGCCTTGCGAGGTAGTGGTTACTGAAGTTTTATGATCGCGTCGCGCCGCCCGGGGTCGTCACGCCGCCCGGACTATCACCTCCAAACGCTCGCAGCTTTATTCTCTGTCCTCCTCATATTCTGTCACTTGTTGCACGCCACCTGGTTTTAGTGGTAAAGACCCACTCGGAAGTGAATTATGTTCTAAAGCTGGAAGAGGTCACAGTTGAAAGAAGGGGAGGAGGGAAGGGAGAAGGTAACGCCAGCAGGTTGTCTTCACCTTTTGGAAAGCTTTATTGAGCCCGCTGGAGGAGTCCCTGGGGCCGGCGCCGCGGTGGTGTCATAGGGTTGTCGGGTTCCAAAGAGGTTAAGAGATGCATGGTAGAGGGCGTCCTCGACCCCGTGGAGGGAGGAGGCCATAAAAAGAAGTTCGGTAGCGTCTGTCAGTCACTCTACAAAGCCCCGGTAGTGTGCGCCAGAGATCGTAAAGCCTGCCTGATGACTTTTGGCTGTCACTCACGCCGGGCGCCGCTCATGACGCTTGTGCCGGAAGTCTCATGCGTTTGTTTGTTCGATATTTTCCGTTGTTTTCTATTATCTCTTGCGTTGAGTTGTTTATGTTTGCATCATTGTAGGATGCTAGGTTGAGGTTTGCGTGACTCCGTTGCGTGGATGCTTTAAATAGCCTTCGTTTTATTCTCAATTGGCTTAATGGACTGCAGTTTGAAGAAGCTTTGTTCTCTTTAACTTCTTGCCCTCTCGACAGATTAAGTGACCTCAGAGGACACACCTCGATGGATGAAGTCATTAGCGATTGCATTCGGCATCGATATTTAATAACCGTGAAGTGGCTCATGTTATCTCACCGTCCCGCGATCGGCCTTCGAGAGATGCACATCGCCCACAGACACTTATCAGGTGGGATATAAAGTGGTGAGTCACCGTCTCGGGAGATACGCCGAAGTGACTCACAGGGGAGGCATGCAAGGGGCGGCCTCTAACACAACACCATCACAGTTCTGCAGGCCGCTGCTGAAGGCGGTTACGGGCGGCGCGAGGCAAACCGAGACAAAGCCGCGAAACAGCCGTGTCAACACCATGATGGGAAGAGACATTGGGGAGTGGGAATAAGGGAAGTGGGGTAACGATGGGGAGGGTGGGAAATTGT
>NC_051408.1:31317565-31318143 GCF_015228065.2 Penaeus monodon
GTTTTTTTCTGTCGCTTGGGGCACGGCCTCGAGTTTTCCCTCTTTTTTTCTTTCGATTGAGCCCGGGGAAGGAGAGGGGCGTGGGCTTACCCTTGCCTCGGGCTCTTGTTTCCATTTTACGGCGTCTGTCGATGGATCTCCCTTCTCACCACTGACAGATGTCGACCACACGTTCTTTTGCTCTTGAATCACAAGGAGAGAAAGAGAGAATAAACGAAGGAAAGGGTTATAGATATATATTTTCGGTTGCCTCGTCTATAGTTTCTCTCACGTCCATTTCACCCAAATAATATAGTCTCTCCTACTCTGGCGTCTCTCTTCGATCCAGAAAGTGTAAACTATGTCTGCAGAATTAAGGACTGCGGATAAATCCTAGAGACAAATTCCATGCAAACTAACCTTGCTTTACGGGAGAGATCGCGAAACTTGTGTTTGTTTTGTGGCCTTTAATAACCGCGCACCAGAATGTGACGTAAAACAGATGCTCTCTTCCTGCAGTCGAAACCCAGAAAATCTCTCACAATCAAAGTGAGTGACGTAATGAGTTCAATTTCTTTCGTTTACTCGAACATTGGACC
>NC_051408.1:31318253-31319640 GCF_015228065.2 Penaeus monodon
CTAAACCTGTTTCAACAGGTTCTCCCGTGAGAATTACATTGCCGTTGCCCACTTGCATGAGTGAGGGAGAAAGAGAAAGAGGGAAGGAGGGGAGAGTAAACCTGTCTCAACAGGTTCTCATGAGAACTTCGTCGCCCACTTGTACCACTTAAAGCATTGTTCATTCCCAGAGTCATGAGAACTTGAGATCTAAAAAATGCAGAGTGCAATGTTGCATGTTCCACACTGTCATTAATTTTAGTTTTCTCGCAAGATAATTTGTTAAAGGCACTTCATGCTTGCGCTGTGATTTTGATTTGTACGGTACGTAAAGGATAAAAGCAAAGAGAGCATCGCAATTGCAAGGATGTAAGTTGAGTAGAAAAGGCCAAGTATGCGAGTTCGCGGTGACTCACCACCCTAACTTTTCCCTCTTGATTTATTGCGATGGTTTAGTGGGTTGGTTGTTCAGGCTCGTCGTTTCGGCTGCTCGGATCTCGCAGGCTTTGGAGGCGGAGCAGCAGCCAGGCTGAGAATGTATGGAGGAAAATGACAGGCATGGCGCGAAAACGGTTCCCGGGTGAGGCCCCATGCCTGATTACTGGCACGACGTCGTAACGAAGTATGAAGATAGTGTGAGTAATGGTAAGGTTTAGGGATGACAGCGGCCCCGTGCTCCTCCTCTCCTGAACCTAAAAGAGGCCACCTACCTTTAGGCGGTTCCCCCTAATGCGCGACACCTTACTGCCTTTCGTCACCTCAGGGTATGGGTCAGCATTGCTCCCTTCCTCCTCAAGGCACACGCGCACATACGTACATACAAATGCATGCACTTATTATGTTAGCACGCCCTTGAATGCTACCGCTATTACCTTGGGAGTGCGCGCGGTGACGTGGTTGGCCTCCTCTCCCCGGGGGAAGAGGAAGAATGCACGAGTTTGCAGCTTAATTTCACTCGTCACGACATCGCGCGAGAGAGCTCTTCGTGCTTGCTACTCCGTCTATCTCGGCGTGAAAGTTGCTTGGTCTGTTTTGCTCTGATTTGAGTTCTCGGGAAGCTGGTGAGCAGGAAACCTTTGGCTTGAGGTTGAGGTGGTTGTTATCACGTGATTCTGTGTAATTGTTATCAGCTTGGGTGTTTATTTGCTTCTGTGAACAATAATGATAACAATATAATATGTATTATTTTATCGTATCTTAATTACCTTACTATTTTTATCATCCGCTCTATAATGTTTATGAGACTAAAATAAATTGACCGAAAGTACGAACTAGACTCGATCATGATTCTTGTGTTTCCCTTCGCGGAATTGTTCAAACTCGACCAGCCATAGGTTTCACGCCGTCTACATTTCATCCCGATTTGTTTGTGATTTGTTATGCATCTATGCGGGAGGCTGTGGGGGTT
>NC_051408.1:31319691-31320436 GCF_015228065.2 Penaeus monodon
GGATGGTATCCTGTAATAGATTCCTAAGCGTTGTTGAAAGGAATTCGTTGGAGTTCAGTAGTTATGGTCTCTTGGTTCTATTATTAGAAAGTTATGATTCTGTTCCCTTCTGTTCTTCCCTGGCCGGCTGGCGAGGATGGGGCGAGGGGAGGGAGAGGGGGGTAGGGTATTTAAAGAGACATGGTACCACTCCCACCACACTCACTCTCCCCCTTCCCCTCCCATCCTCTTCCCTCCTCATGGACCCCTGCCCCATCTTCTCCCCCGCGCATACCACATGTCTGTGTTTTGTGCTTGGAGGCCTGTGTAGTTATTCTCTCGGATTTATCGTCGTTCTGGTCCGCCTGTGTTTACGGGGCTGGGGATACGCTTAGGCCTACGGAAGAGGCTTGGAGTAGGAATCTGTGGAAAATAGTATACAGGGTAGTATACATATACATACATGTATATGTTTCTTTACGCTCACACACTTTATGGTAGAAATTAGACCGACAAGCGAATTAGAAAAAAACATAGTGTTTGAGTTTTAAATATTTGTCAACGAAAAATACAAAGAGCAATCCTACATCATAATTCAACGTTCATTTGTAGATTTTCTCGCTCCTTCGCCTTTGTTATGATACTTTAAGGAGACCGAATAACCTCAATAACAGAGTTTACGAGGCCATAAAATAATGGGGTTTTGATTGATCTCGGAGTGTGTGCGGCGTGAGGTGCCTTTATAATCACAGCGAACTCTCCCTTC
>NC_051408.1:31320509-31321389 GCF_015228065.2 Penaeus monodon
GCTATTTATATGCTTCTCCGGTTTCTCTCTTTTTCTCTCTCCGTAAGAGAAACAATTGGCGGGGGGGGGGGGGGGTGCTTCCCTGACGAAATAAAAGAAAAGGAGAAAGAGCACGGCTGATAAACTGCATGCAAAGTAAACAAACAAACACAAAGAAAGAGATGCGAGAGAAACAGCAATAACCCAAAGTAATCACACGAGGCGCCACAAAAGGATTGGTTAGTTTGATACAATTAGCTTTCGGTTCGTACTCCAGTGGGATACAAATAGGCCTATCACCCTTTTGTGGGATGGTCCTCAATCTTGGTTCCTGGACTCTTTTAGGGGAAAGGGAGAGTGTAAATTATCGGGTAGGCCTAGGCGGGATGCCGTAAATACATTTGATTTCACGGTGATAAGAGGTTTTAATTTGATTTATTGTCCGTCGTCCTTTCATCGTGGGGGATTTATGATAGAATTTTTTTTTATTAATTTGTAGGAAGACAAATGTTAGTAGTTCAACATTGGGGATTTTTTAAAATATATTTTTAGTAGTTTAGATGAAGATTGATGCTGGTAGTTCATCGTACCATTGCGAAAGAACTATTGTTATCTCATTTTATTTTATTTGCTGCTCTCGAAGAAAATTCGTGTGGGACTTGTACGCGTCGTCGTAAAAACACTTTATGATTTCGGTGTCATTGCTCTGAAGGAGTAAATTTTAATTAGCCCTTCATTAGCATAATTGCAGCTTTTCGAACGCGCATTAGTGAACGGAGTTCGCTAAGCCGATTTCGAGTCGCTCGACCGTACGCAGATTGCCGAACGAGGGAAAATACTGCGAATTTATTGAAATGTGGAGGAAGAAAATTGATGGATAGGAGGCCAAGGACAAGGGTTA
>NC_051408.1:31321438-31321683 GCF_015228065.2 Penaeus monodon
TCCCACCTCCGACCTCACGGCCTTGTGTGAGTGACAGCCGCTCCGAGAGAGATGTTACACCCGCGCGCGACAGATGGGACCGACCGCCTTGGTGTACGTGGGGGAGGAGTGGGATAGAGGGGGGAACTTGGGCTCTTAGTAATTCATATCTCTTTCCCTCGGCCTTTCTGATCTGTTTGTCTGTTTCATTGTCCGTCATTCTACATTATATCTTATTCATGCCATCTCTCCTTGTCACCCCCCCC
>NC_051408.1:31321713-31321808 GCF_015228065.2 Penaeus monodon
ATTCATACATCCTCCAGATGGAAAAGAAACACAGAGAAAGCAAGAGCTGCTCGTTGTGCAAACCAGCTGAGCACTCTCCTATTTCCGCGCGTGTC
>NC_051408.1:31321889-31322217 GCF_015228065.2 Penaeus monodon
ATATGAGATGCAAATGATCTTGTCTCGTGGGTCGTTGTCGACGGAGGAGGAGGAGCGGGAGCAGCACCCCTTATTTGCGGTGCCCCGGCCAGGTCACATGCTCTCCAAGGCTCGGCGCTTAGTCCGGGGGAGTCGTCACATTCCTGCGGGATTTAATGGGTGGATTGAAAAAATGTAACGAGAAGGAAAAGAGAAACAATAGATTAACAAAGGAGGCAGAAGCAGGCGCTTGCATATTTCTTGAGGTGGTCGCATAGCATTGGGATTGTTTATACAAACGATGTCATAAGGAAGAAAAACACATAGAGGCCTCAGCTAGAAAAGGAAG
>NC_051408.1:31322307-31323983 GCF_015228065.2 Penaeus monodon
AACGACCGGTATCGGAAAGAAATCTTCGCGCAAAGAGGTCACGCCACAAGAAAAGGGAAGAAGAAGAGGAGTTGCCGAATGCAGGAAATCACCCCGTAGTAAACTGCGACTTGCCAGATGCATGTGATTACGAATTTAAGGCCGCATTATAACGAGGGAGCGATTGGACATGGAAGATGAGTGGGGACGGTAAAATGTGATGGCGTGGGTTGGGTGATGAAGGGTTGGGGAGGTTGGGGATGGGTAAGGGGTGAGTTAAGCGTGGTGGAGTAGGGGATGTGAGTGATGAAATGTGGACGAGGATGGAGTGGGGGCGGCTTGATGGAATGGCGATCGCTTTAGTGAGGTGGGGAAAGGGTCGAGCGTGAAGGGTGGATAGGGTGGATAATAGGTTTTTATGTGTATTTTTTTTTTTAGCATGTTAAAACAGCAGATGGAATTAGCTTTTTCGTCATTGTTTGGATATTTTTTTTTTACATGTTGAAACAGCAGATGGAATTAGCTTTTTCGTCATTGTTTGGAATATATTGTTTAATATAGCATTAAAGTAACAAATAGTATTTGTTGTAAGCAGCTGGTGATGACGATTTCACCTCAGACTGGACAAAAGCCTTGAATCATTAGTATGATTAATCATTGTTAACACACCTGCGCGACCACGGATGGGGAGGGCGAGAGGGGGAGGGGGCAAAGGCAGGTGTTTTATTCATCCTTTCATCCATGCCAGCCCGAGGTGAATGAACGGCCATTGTTACACTTTAGACTGTGTACCGGAGTTGTGTGCATAAACTGGGTAATTTTGCTTTTGAAAGGGAAGGAAAAAAGTTTGCTTATTAAGGATGGAACTGCCTATCTTGATGATTAGACGAGCAAAATCATCCTTTGTAGACATTTATTATTCGGTTCTCGGAAAAAGGCAGAAACACGTTAGATTCGGATCCAGCTTTTTGTGGCATGTGAGCGGGTGAGCGGAACGGAGAGAGACCCGCCCATGCACGCCCAAAGACACACGCCCGCGTCACATGAAACGGCGGGCGGGCGGAAGTGTGTGTCGTCGGTGCAAAGTCCCCTTCCGGTGCTTCTGGCGAGCGGGACGCCGACTGACTGACTGGTGGTCGGCCCGGCGGTGGATTGGCGTGCAAGACGAGGTGGATGAGGGTGGCTACGGAATGTTGTGATGTGATGACGACGTTGGGCGAGTAGGAAGAACAGGATTTAAGTAAAGACGGAGGTGGTAGATAAAGCCGACACTGGGCGTGCATGATTGCTTATCAAAGAGGGGGCAAGGCGGGGCTGTCGAGCTTGGCCAGACACTCCCACGACGCCTCCCCGCGCGCCCGCTGCCCCGTCCTCTTTTTGGAGAGATCCCGGCGGACCGGCCGGCGTCCGCGTGCACTCGCAGGGCGCGAAGGACCACCTGTTACGAGAGCCTTGCGTCGCCTCGTTGTGCCTGTCTCCGACGCGTCACGTGACACCTCGTTAGCGTTACCTTTTGACCTCCTCGCGGCCGTCGGGACTGGTTCGGAGTTCTTCGCGTCGCTGGGAGGGTTGGTTTTGATTTACTCCTTTACTTCAGCATCCTCTCTCTTTTCAGTAGAGAAAGGTGTGGAGAAAGTAGAAAAAAACTTGAAGTGCAAACACGCACTTCAGTAGTCCTTCGTAGAAAAGCACGAGAT
>NC_051408.1:31324025-31324375 GCF_015228065.2 Penaeus monodon
CGTTCATTCACAGGACGCTTGACGCATGGTGAGCTTCGCTCGCTTCCGGTCGCTGTTCTTTCGCTTTTCTTTGTCCTGCTTGGTTCGGGTCGTGCTGCTTCGTGGTGCATTTTGATAGTGACGCTACAGTGTGGTGGAGATAGCGGTTAAAAGATGGAGAAAATGTTTAAAATGCAATAAATGTAGTCGTATATATATTTTTTCCTTGGTTACAAATTCCCTTCTTCAATAACTGCATCCCGTAAAGTAAGCAAAAAAATTCTGAAATGTTAAGAAAGTACGTGTCAAAAAGTGTGATCCTCAAGCGCAAGATTGAAGCACAAAACCACCCAAGTTTACGTCGGTAAGTA
>NC_051408.1:31324427-31325614 GCF_015228065.2 Penaeus monodon
GTGTAGGCGGGCACCTAATCCATGGCACTTACACACAGACACGCACGAATGGCATGACAGCAAGAGCTTCATGGAATGCTTTCGCGTGCCGTGTGTGTCCGAGCGCGAATCTCAGTCAGGTCAGGCTAAGCGCGAAGCAGTGTAAAACGACCCGCCATACTGTCCTTACGAGGCCGAACAGAAAGGTGGAGTGAGAGGATTAGGCGATTAGATTGGAGAAAAGGAAAACAAACAGATTATAATGCCGAGTGGCATGAGATAACATTCCAGCCGCATTTGAATTTTTAACAAGTCAAGATATTTCAGGCGATTTTTATGCCATGAAAAGAAGAGGTTGGTATAACATTCGTTGTAATATATTTCCTTTTTTTTATTGTTATTTCATTGCCAAACAGACTAGTCTGAGAATTTCTGTCGCAGCTATTAGTGCTGTTAATGGCCCGCGTCATTCATCCACTTTAGTTCCTGCAGCCTTAGTTATTGGCCGGTAAATCTGTAGGAAGTACTGGTTAACAATGTTAGCTTCTCTGTTTCCTGTGTGCGGTTAGTATTATGGGGAGGCTTGGGTGGAAGGGCAAAGGGGCGTGGAAAGTGTGTCAGGACAGGTGAGAGTGGGTAATGACAGAGGCCAGGTGTGAGGGCCCGCACTTTGCCAGCGGCGTTTCGCGTATCGGCCCTCCACGCGACACCAAGCTCCGTGACGGTTGGTCTGGATTCCTTCTAGTATTGCCTCAATTTTTCATGAAACCACTTATATTTTATTATATTTATTTTGGTCTTTATCCTCTATCCTCTTCCTCCCTTTCCAATCGTTGGCGTTATTTGTCCTGTATAAAGCGTGTAAGCCTACCAACGGCCCCAGTGGCGGAACAGGAACCGTCGCCAGAAGTGGCCACTTTCGGGTACGCGGGTTCATACCGGTGCTTGTCTCATCCGGTCGGAGCGTGAAGGAGTTAATGTTTTATTTCTTTTAAGTGGATGTGGGTGCGGGTGGCTTTTATGGGATAAGCGTTGTGCGTCCGGGGACGCCGCGTGTGCGATGCCGTTTATGTTTGGTGGTATGTATGATTATGTGTCCATTGTGGGAGATTAATGATGTGCTTTCTTCCCTTTCCCAGATCCTGCTGAAGGACATCGAGGCACACGGTCCAGTGTTGAAGAGCGTCCTGCGGCAGTACGAACGCATT
>NC_051408.1:31325732-31325877 GCF_015228065.2 Penaeus monodon
GAGCAACATCAGGACGCCGCAGCGGAAAGGACATCCCCAGGAAAGCTCGCTCCCTCGAGAAGCGCTGGCACCAGATCTACCTTCGATCCCTCGAGTGGCACTACTATCTGGAAGGCGTCATCGCCAACTTTAAGGTAGGTACCAG
>NC_051408.1:31326089-31326742 GCF_015228065.2 Penaeus monodon
TTTTAGAATTCGATACAGGAAAAATCCATTTACGTCCCTTTACATAAAGCATGAAACGTCAATCAGTTGTCGCAATCACACAAGATTCCTCCTCCCCCTCCTCTACCCCTTCTTCAGAATTAACATAGCCTCAAGACTCGCGATGATAATGAAAGCAACACATAACTGGCTGTGCTTGTTCCTGCTTCCACACGCGACCGGCACGTGGCGAGGGGTATCCCGTTGCCACTCGATCTGGTACCCACCCGCCCACGAACCTGCACGAGCGACACCCTTCTCGCTCTGACGCCGCCCTCCTCAAGCGCTCTTTTATTCTTGCATTCACGCTCCCGCTTCCGTTTTCTCACGGCCATTCACATCTTTCCTTCATTCATACGCACTCACTAGGGGGTCGTGGCCTTCGAGCATAAACACGTGAGGGGGAGGGGTGAGGTTGTTTTTGTTGCATGTGTTTGTTTGTTGTGCATCTGCCTTGTTTGCTTAGTCGTCGGGGATCCCCTTGATAACAAAAGGATGTGTCAAGCATTGATAATTAGCGTTAGCAGGAGGAACAGGTTTGTTGTCTCCCGTGTGTCGGCTGGGGTTTAAGCGCCATTAAATCGGCCCTGGGGAAGCGAACGGTACTCTTGCTTAATAAGGGGACAGCGCCTTCG
>NC_051408.1:31327089-31327367 GCF_015228065.2 Penaeus monodon
GCCCACCAGTTAAGAAGCAGAACCTTCCCCATCAGTCGGAAATCTATGTAAAGAGTGATCGGCAGACGGTCTCTTTGCATCGTCCCTTACGTTATATCTCGCGCGTGTCAAGGTGTTAAAAAAAAAAAGTAGCAGAACGAGTCAGTCTGTCTGGTTGTTTACAAGCTCTTGGCGACTCTTGAATCAACAACTTTTTGGCTTATTTGCGGTTGTTTGAAAGAATCTTCACCGGAGAACACAACCATGGAGAGAGAATAAACCATTTTTGCACCACCACC
>NC_051408.1:31327594-31328261 GCF_015228065.2 Penaeus monodon
GAGATGATAGTGGCATTTTGGTTGTGAGCGTAGGTGACTCATGGCGGAGTTTCCTTTTTCGTGTGACGGACGAGGGAATGTTAGCCTATGATCAGAATAAAAGAGAAAACAAACAAACAAAAAAATGACATGGATGGTAATACTTGTATTGTTGACACGATTGAATCTGCTTTTGGTGGTGATATGAATATAAATGTGGTAGATACCATTGAAAGTGTTACGAGAGTCCTTGGTGGCTCGATAACAATAGATTATGCATTGCTGATATCACCACTAATAGAAACTTCACTAGTCCCCTCATTATTAGTTCTTTAACAAGCACTTACTAAAGCCTAGATAAGCCACTTGATTTAGCAAAGAGAGATCCCTGTTTTAGGCCTATAGATGTAGAATCTATCATCATTAGAACCAATTTGGGCGAATTAAACCGTGTTCTTTTTAAGTCTGCGCTGAATCCATTGTGCGGGACTATAAATGATGTGGGGATAATGGCTCCATCCGTCACAGAGCCGCGTATGGCATTGGGCCCATTCACGTGGTTAGTGAAAATCCTTTTAATTGACTCCAGCGTAAAACGGGATAATTATCGGCACAGGGGAGGGGGGAGGGAGAAGAAGGGAGGTGGGTTTAGTCATGGGACGTGTGTCATACCGAATGTCGGCACGGA
>NC_051408.1:31328648-31330537 GCF_015228065.2 Penaeus monodon
CAGAACATGTACCCTAGTATGCATGTCCTCGGAAGCCCGATTAGTGTCTGCTACGTCACTCCTATTGATGGTCACCTCTGGCGTTGCTCATGCCATTGCTGAGATTGCGTTTCCCGCTGCAAAACTGTTCTCTTCCGGACTCATGCCAACACAAAAATAAAATACGTTTCCTGCTGGTCATCCGGTCAGCAGAGGTCCGTTGGTCCAAATTTCGGTCCCTTTGTCTGGAGTCTGTTTTCATGTTGAGTTTGTGTCGCCGGTTGCCGTCGCCAACCGATAGACGATTAGATACTGTCGACATTGATAGCGCCTCGACCAGCCAATGCTCTTTCTCTTTTTTTCCCTCCCTTTCTCTTCGCATCTTTCAGACTTACTTTATGGGTGCCTCAATCTTTTGATTTCCTTATACTTAACTCCTGCTCATGTAGTGTTCATAACAGTTAAGAATTCCTCGTCCGTTCCCTTGCTGAGACGGTCCTCGAGTACCTTTAATTAGCACTGGAGTCAGCTAGGGCGGTCCTTGAGTGTCTGTCATTAGCATTAGATGTACTTGTGATAACCATGAGTGCCATCCATGACTTCCGACGTATGGTTCAGCTGGCACTCGAACGGCTCCTTATCACAGGGAGATAAAAGAGTTCTCTATACAGTAGAAGCATCTTTGAAGATATGTGACGTTGGTGTTGTGTGCGTGGCTTAGTCTATGTGCTCTGGCTTGGAAAGCTGGCGATCTGTATGACTCTTCATTAGCAACCTACCGGTGGATGGTGGGTTCTACGAGAAAATGGATAAGTTTATGATGCCAGAGGTGGATGAGTCGGGTGATGGACTTGTTTTACTGCACGTTACTCGCCACGTGGCCATGAGGAGGTCAGACAGAGGCAAGCCGAGCGTCACGTTACTCTTGGGTGTGACCCCAGTTACTCCTATCCCTCTCCTTCGTCCTGTTCCCAGTTTAGTCCGTCGCTGTGTCATGCCATGCCTTTATTCTTTATTTGTTGTTTTCATCTTTGTATCTTTCAGTACTAATCGAAGTTATAAAATATTAAGCTTAATGTGAGAAGGCTTTCGAGATCTCCAGATGAAAGGGATTCAGGGGAAGATCTGGCCTCCAAAGGCTTCTGTATGGGTCTTATAGAGCTTCTGCGTGTTCCTGGTCGGACGCCGGGGTAGCAGTGACTCCAAAGGGGGCTCGGCGTGACTTGATCTCTCGACTGGTAAATACGACACCTCTTGCGATCATATTGTACCTGCCTATATTAGACTTAGACTGCGAAATTGCTTTCGGTGTTTAAATAGTTTTCAGTTTTATCTGCGGTTGACCGATCTCATGTACTTTTCACGAGAAAGATTTAGGCACCCTCAATTTAGGCTTCTCAGCACTCCTCTCCGGCGCTGCGGAACTCCCGTGGTCAAGGAACTTTTGGTGATTAGTCATGGGTCGTGTAGAGCAATAAACTTTTTGGTATTTTCATGCCCGAATGGCGTACAGGTGGGTACAAAGGATACCCTTTACGTAATGTGTTTGTACCCTACCCTAACGTTTAAGAGCTCTCATACATTTGCATGACCCCTTGAAGATTTGCGCTTGTTGAAAGGTCAGCTAAAGGTAGACGTATTGGTATTCTTTTCTGTTTATATTTGACAGAAAGTTGATCATAAAGAGCTTTTGTGCTGGCAGGAAAACGGAAAGCCAAAGAAATTGAGTGTGGGTCATGAGAGGCTCGAGAAAGGATGTAGTACACCGTGGGATGTTAGTTAACACCGCATACTTTTTCGCTGACTTTTTATGCTTTCCGCTGGACACGTGACTCCTTGGTGGACACTCCGGCGCACACCGGATACGGCGACGGACCCATCAGGACGATAGCGTAAAGTGATATCTGATA
>NC_051408.1:31330632-31331013 GCF_015228065.2 Penaeus monodon
AACCGCGAGGAGCGACCTTCCCACGACCTCCTCTCCTCTCTCTCTGTTCCTTTTTTCTCGGTCATTTCGTTATTCTGCTTCTTTGTTTGATATCAATTTTCATTTCCCAATTTCGTTCTCCATTAAATTCTTGATTTTATTCTCGCTTTCTCTCTCATTTCCTCCTTTGTTCTCCCTCCTGCTCTTTCATCCCTTTCTTGCCGTTTACAACTTCCTCTCCATTAAGTTCCAGGATAAGGCACTGATCTCTCTCTCCCCTTTCCTTCCTTCCACGCTTTTCGCAGTTTTGTTGTTAACTTTCTCTGTTGCCCGCTTTAATCTCACTTTCCTCTCGCTTCCCTCTAATGAAACACTTAGATTTTCCAAAAGTTTCTTCTATTT
>NC_051408.1:31331056-31331401 GCF_015228065.2 Penaeus monodon
GGCTGTAGCAATTTGTATTGGCTTAAAACTCATGCAAAAGAGTAAAAAAAAAAAAGTCATACACAAAGAGCTCACCAGCATAGCTTTAGTTTAATTCTTTCCTCAAATATGCCCAGAGGTCCTTTTATTCATTCCTTAATTCACTCTCATCTCCTGCTTTAAACTAATCATTAGGAGCAAGTGGCAATCACCGGTTATCAGTCACCAGTGAGTCCTCAGTCAGTCGCGTTTCCAGTATTTCCCTGCTGCTGCGTCTCGCCCTCATCCGGACAGTCCCTCGGCCGTGCGGGTGACGGGCTGCGTGACGGAAAAGGGAATAGTGGGGTGTGCGGGCGTGTGGGCCGC
>NC_051408.1:31331652-31332383 GCF_015228065.2 Penaeus monodon
CGCGTTTTGTGGATTTTTTATTTACATATTCGCAAGAAGATGGGTAATTGGACGAAGATATCAATAAAATGACTGTGACAGCGGACGATTATCCGCAGGCAATTCATGCAATTGCAATCGAACGACCTCGTGCGGTTTTATGACATCTCTGCAACGTCGATTTTGAATTGTTGCGGTCTTGTTTCCCCGTAACGATGTCGGAGGTTACAAAACGTTCACGGGTCAGTAAGTAATTCTATCTCGTTTTCGCTTCACGCAATAATGAAACGTTCGTGCGTAGAGAAAATCTCCCTTTTTGCTACGGCGTATTTCTCGTTTAATTAATGTCGCGATAATGAGCCTTCTGGGGAGAGTCTCGTGCGTGACGAGTTTTTGCGAGAGGGAGCGAGATGGTTGAGTAGTCGGGGTATATTTAGTTGCAGATGACCAGTGCGATTTGGCATTTAAGGTCATTTTTCATTTCGCCTTCGCACTTTCACCCCTGTTTCATTGCGATGTTGCAACCGCCGAGAACGACAGTCTTATTCTTACGTAATTGAAGAATTTATTATTTTTTATTTCAACTTCCTTTCACGATCTTTTCTTCGGTCTCTCACGTCTTCTTCCTTTGTTTTTTTTTCGCTTATTTTTTATGGATTATTCTTCCACGATTTCCTCTCCAGTCTGTCACGTCTTCTGCTTTGTCTGTCATTCCTATTTTTCTCAGTATTCTTTTCTCAAGCGCCCCGTGA
>NC_051408.1:31332563-31332788 GCF_015228065.2 Penaeus monodon
CGCCCGCTTCCATATCATTAATCACTCCATGTTTACATTTACATCCGCTCTCCCCCCTTCCCCATACCCTTCCTCCCCCCCACCCGCACACACACAGGGATGACCGCAGAAACAAACTGTGAGAAATTCTCTTCCCTGTTTTCTTTCTTTAGCATGGGGTTTATGAGAATGAGACGAAACGTATGGGACTTTCTTTGTCTTCTGTGTGTCTCCCCCCCCCCCCCC
>NC_051408.1:31332944-31333690 GCF_015228065.2 Penaeus monodon
TTGTATTTTCCTTCCTTATCGTGGGACTTACAGTGAATAGAGAGGAATGGAAAGGAATGGGTAGAGAGTGAGTGTTACTGATTGTGGGCGACCTGCCAGAACACGGTGATTGTTAACCCCACAGTTCATCTACTTAGTCCGTGGCTAATGGGAAGGCGCTTAATGGACGAATGTGCTGTTGCTAAGTATGGTGTCAGGGAAGTATTACTGTGATATTTTTTCTAACAAGGTGTGATTGGTTCGGGATTATACGGTGCAGATGCTAAGCGAGTTGATTTTACTTTATAGAGTGGCATTATGAGGAGATTTAAAGAGATTAGGAAATGACATGGTGGATACCGTTCTTGGACGAATCCGCGTGACCAATCGTTTGGTAGGACATCGCTGAGAATTGTTCTATCTCAGGCCTTCATCAGACAGTTTGATGGGAAACTGAATACCGTTTGTAGGACGATTGGGGGGGGGGGGTGTTGTAATGCTATTGCTTAACGGTTGTGTGGCTGGTTACTCTCGTTTTATTTTCAGGAAATTTGTTGTATTCGAGGATTCGGTTATGGTGGAGTTTGGTCTGTCACGAGGCTGTAACGCCTGTGTTTATGCACATCTCTGTCCTTAATTTCGGAAAAAGTAGGGCAAAGGCAAGGGCGCTTTCACTTCGCACCTCATTCGTTTTAAAAGTCTGCTCGTAATAGCCCACGTGCTTCCGTTCTCAACTTATCCCTGTCTTAACTTCCAGCCACCCTTAT
>NC_051408.1:31333742-31333867 GCF_015228065.2 Penaeus monodon
TACCCTGGAGGCGTTGCCAATTAGTCAAATAGGCTGGAACGGAAGCGGGGGCGACTTCTGCTTCCGCCATCCCACCCTGCTCCAGGATCGCTAGCCAGTTCCAGGACTCCCATTACCAGCCACTC
>NC_051408.1:31333992-31334589 GCF_015228065.2 Penaeus monodon
GATTGACCAGAGTCTGCCAGAAATCCGTAAGGAGGTTGGAGGAGGTTGCTGAGCAGGAACAACAGATGATAATTATTTTGTACTCTGGTCCGAATTGTCGTAAAATATGTTGGTTTCGGGTCACTAACTTCTAAAAAGATTGCTAGACTGGACTTCTATTTGGTATCCAAGAATGTTTTTGATAAAACACTAAGATTTTAGTTGCAATAATAATTTTTTATGAGTTATGCACCAGAATCCATGAAACGTAGCATATTTTTTGCAAGCGGAGAGGTTTTGATATCGTTTTTTGAAATTTGTTTCGTGTCTATTTTACTCTTTTGTCTCCCTATCTTCCTCTTATCCTCTTTACCTTCTTTCCCCGTCTCGCCTTCCCCCCCTTTCCCTAACTCCAGGAAAATGACCGCGGGAAACAAAGGGAAGAGTATCCAAGCACCCCCTCCCCCGCCGTCCCTCCCCTTCTCCTCACACTCGAACTCTTGTGCGGGATCTTACATTGCGCCCCCAGGGTGTGTGCCTCGTGGTGGGTGCGTGGTATTATATGTGCGTCGTTAGTGTGCTGTACTCATTCCTGGAATTTTTTATCCTCCCTTCCGT
>NC_051408.1:31334708-31335144 GCF_015228065.2 Penaeus monodon
AGTGCATTTGTTTGTGTGCTCGTTTCTAAAAGTGCAAGTTTATGCATCAGTTGCCTTTGTTTCTTGACCAGCTTGAACATATATAGACAAAGGAAGAGAAAGAAGACGGGAGAAGGTGATCAGGTGAAGACCACGGTCAGACGTAGAGAATAAGATTGAGCTCAGGACAGGGTAGGGCGGGTATGGGAGGGGGTGTAAGCGGAGTCAACAAGGCCGCACGGGTTAGTAGGGGGGGAGGCGAGTGACCACAAGTTGCATCATCAACCGCACGACCTCCTCGCTGACCTTTGCTGCTGCAGGATACGAGGAGGGGGTGGGGGACGTGCTAAGAAGGTATGCACGTTCTGAGGGACATGCGTTCCCGTAGATGTATGCAAATGATATGCTGTTTATTTTTGTTGATACATTTGTAAATGCTGGTACACGCGTGCGCCCC
>NC_051408.1:31335181-31335731 GCF_015228065.2 Penaeus monodon
TAATAAAAACGCCGTCACATTCATGCTCACAGGCAAAAGAGCCTACATCACGCGCGTGCTTGCGTCCAAGCGCTCACACTTAGGTCTTCTCAGTCGAGGTTGCTGAATGACTTCCCTCGCGAGTCGACCTGCTTGGCGAGGGAAACGAGCGGCCAAGCAGCGCGAGGCGAGGCGTGTGGTTGCGACCGCCGCTCGTTGACGCAGCTGTTGGAAAGAACCGTATGTATGCATTGACACATTGCATAAAGATACCGTGCGGCAGCTGTTCTTCGCGGCCCGTTAGGATATGCCCGTTTCGCTCGGTGTATTTTCGTTGCTAGTATTCTTAGTGTAATCAAAACTAGGTCTGGTTATTAGAATTTGAATAATTAAGAGGATGATTGAGTTTGGACACTTCGAGTGAGCAATTTGAAGGTGAATAGTAAAGAGTATAATGCGATTATGGTTAAATGAATGATGGAAATGGGTGCATATTTTTTCTATAATTACAGTGATAGCAATTTGGAAATGCAATTACGAGTGTCAGTAGGCATAAGTAGTACTACTGCTC
>NC_051408.1:31335829-31335992 GCF_015228065.2 Penaeus monodon
TGTTCTTGATTCCTTGTCTCGCCCAAGCGCCAGAATCACAATTATACTGAAATAAATTATGGACAATAAGCCACTAAAGAATATTATTGATTGGAGGCAGACGCCACTACGCCCCCACTGATCACCCCCCCCCCTCCACTTCGATCAGTAAATTATATAGGGC
>NC_051408.1:31336077-31336428 GCF_015228065.2 Penaeus monodon
CGCGTGCGCGCGCTTTATTTGTTATTTGTTTCAGTAACAGTTCCTGCTGACCTACTGTTTGTTGTTATTATATATCGATACTTCTGGAAATGGAAATGGATTAGACAGTCGATCCATAACGTTACTATAATGTTCCGTACATAACCGTTGTAAGCCACATTTCCTGCGACAGACGACATAAAACACGGTGAATATCCGTTTCCTGTTTCTGTTAGGGAAAATTTAAGGCCTAGGCAGATTAAGTGGTCTTTTAGCTAGGCCTATAGTCGTGCCGCATGCCACTTAAATGACTATATGATAGGTTAATAGCGTAGCATTGTGTAATTACTAATGGGAAATGGGCGTGCGTTT
>NC_051408.1:31336538-31336943 GCF_015228065.2 Penaeus monodon
GTTTGGAGAGGTGAATACTATAATGATGAAATTAAGTACCCTAGGAAGACAGGAAGAGGAGGGGAGGAAGGGGGGGGGACGTATCATTACCACGAGTATTGAGAGTATCCATTCGATAAACACACATGGGAGCCTCTCGCCCGAAGCAGGAGCCATCATTACGGTGTTTCGGCATCACTCGTTACGGCAGCGTGACGCCCTCGGCTGGTCACTCCTCGTTACGGCCGATTAGCTCATACTCACGTGCCTCGTTATTGTTGTTGTTGAATGTATTTGGGTCAGTTTTCTGAGTTTGTTAGTGGTCGTTTCAATGGTTGTTTTTACGAGGTTCGGACGGCAAGGTTATGGTCGTTATTTTACAGGTCGTAAGGTAGTTTGTGCATCCGTTAGCATCAGGAGGGTCGG
>NC_051408.1:31337144-31337655 GCF_015228065.2 Penaeus monodon
CGGGGGGATAGAAGGGACAAGCACCGAGTTACGTAGCAGAAGGACCCGAGGACCACCCACCTCTGCATTCCACACCTGAGCTCTTCCTAAATGCTAAAATCGCTTACGGGATAGAAGAAAAAGGCGAGTTCAGACTGATTAATTCCGGATACCACGAGTGGGGAAAGATTAGTACTACAAAGGGGATCAGATTTCATGACTTCCAAGCATGAGTTACTAATGAGTACCTTTAATTAGCACGTGCGCTCATTAATCCGCCAGATGCGGGGCGTGGGAAGGCCCGATTAATTGAAAATAATACTCGGACTTTCTCATTACGTGTTATTTATTTGTCAATGGAGCGCGAGCATGGACACGTTTAATTGTTTCGTGATGGGGGAGGGCGTGTGAGGTGTGGGGGCGAGGGTGGCCATTAGTAGTGTTGAATCAGCGGTCGGCATCCAAAGGTGTATTAATCATACACAGGGATAGACCGCGAGTTATGGTGTTCCACGTGTTAGGAGGAGATTAG
>NC_051408.1:31337796-31338014 GCF_015228065.2 Penaeus monodon
AAAGCTTGTACCTATCATCGCGCAGAAAAATCGATGTACAGCCATCATCAACAACGGCGTATGGACGTTACGGAAGAAGGGGTATTACCTTGATTACCCAGGTTCTGGTTGTACTCACGTGTATTTTTACAAGATGACTTTGTTCAGCGCTGACGACATTCGACGAGGGAAAAAAAGCCGACATGCCGCTACCCAACCTCGGGGTAACGGCCTCGGCA
>NC_051408.1:31338054-31338170 GCF_015228065.2 Penaeus monodon
GTCCACTCTTCCACTTGCAACTGTGGGTTTTGACTTTTTCTTCTTTTTACGCTTACGTCACACACGAATGAGTGTTTTGATATTTTTGCTATTTCTTTGGATAATCATTCGCAGAC
>NC_051408.1:31338193-31339288 GCF_015228065.2 Penaeus monodon
GCCTCGAGTCTTATATTCCCAAAGGCTTTCCTGGAGATTGAGTTTTGTTGCGAGCGGACACTTCGTCATTATTGCACGAAGGTCGATTTCTCTCCACCAGTACCTTCTTGCCTTGTTTTGACGACGCCTAAGTGGTGCCTGCGGTTACTGCCGGGTCCCGAACGACCGCATTGCTTATATTAACCGATACTAATTAGGATTTGTTGTACAAGTGGGAAAGACCGCCACCTCTGCGTGCGTTTGTAGGGCTGTGTGGGCAGGCGCTTGTCTGCGTGCATGTGTCGGGAGAGGGGGAAGATGAGGCAAAAAAGAGGGAGGTGGAGATGTATATTGAAGATAGAAGGAAGAGGGGGAAAGAGGGGGGGAGGAGGAAATCATACATGTCATTGGGAAAAGGAAATGGAAAGCCAAGATATCGCGAAAACAAACCATAATATTCCGATGCATCTTTATTGCAAATGAGACGGCGCTGTGCTAGCAGATGGGCTGGAAACTTGACCTCGTGGGCGTATTGGCAAGCTTGGAGTGACCCTTCTCATGGCAGCGTGGGCGCCTTCATGCCCAAGATGACTCAGGGATTTCCGTCCACGGCCATCCTTCTCTGTCTGTCATAATTTTTGAGATGACGACTCGAGAGGGATGAGGTTGGCTGCAGAAGGGGATGGCGTGTTATTTTATGGTATTGTTGTCAGCTTTGTTATTGTCATTGACGCTGATGTTTATTATGTTTTTGCTTCTATATGATATTGTTTAAAGTTTCTTTTCTTTTTTTTATATTGTGACTAGTGTTTTTTTTTGCGTTGCGGTATAGGAAACGAGGCACTAGAAAGTTCAAGGCAGCGCTGAAAGTATCAATTACGCCGGTCTTTGTTTCTTTGTTCTTTCTTGACAGGGAAGGTTTGGTAAAAAACACATTAATATAAGGGGAATCGGACAGCGCAGACCCTTACCGAGGAGCCACAGGAAATAACATCTGGCCGTGAGAGGGAATCCACCTACAGCCACCCAGTCTTGGTTTAGAGGGTCCTATGGCGCTCGTAAATGGAAGAAACGGTGATGTTAATTGCGCTGTCGACGCCGGTCGCACGGGTGTGT
>NC_051408.1:31339699-31340209 GCF_015228065.2 Penaeus monodon
GCGACGAGGCAAAAGACCGGCTCCTCCGCCTTGCCTCAGCGAAGACGGCGTGCGAAACGGAGCGTCGGCGGGTGTCTGGTTGCCGAGCGGTCGTGCGGTTGCCTGGTGGAAGGTATTGTTATGTAACTGAGGACCGATACGTCGAAGGTAAAAAGTCGAGGCGTAGAAGAGAACGAGGATAATGGGCAGATTTTTGTTTGTAAGTCATTTAGTATCCGAGGGTACAGTGATTACGGTAAGAAGATCGAGAGGTTCGGTAGGCCTATGTATTTTAAGCGGCCTATCAAATTTTCCCCATTGTCCCCATCCGTACGTACCCCCTCCTTAATGGTAATATGCAGTCTTTAGCGTGACTGCGATGACAGGCCATCAGTCTCACTAGAACAGTTCGAGGGGAACTGCAGCCCCCTTACTCCCACCCCTACCCTTCCCCTGTGATTGATCACTGTTAGGTATCATAGATCTATCATCTGTAGGCTCAGTTCCCGCCGTCAGTAGGCTTACCCCCAC
>NC_051408.1:31340385-31342287 GCF_015228065.2 Penaeus monodon
TTCTCTTTGTGTGAAGAGAAACAGATAGAGATAGAGATAATTCTCAAAGAAACAAACCCCTCGTATACATAGATAACAAAGGGCAGAGCCAAGGGAAATCGCCTCGTGACAAGTACCCCCCCCTGCCAACCCGTCATAACACACCACCAACACCATACATTACCAAGCCAAGGCAGGAAGTAGCGGCAGTGGCAATGGCAGGGTTGTTCTGCCATAATGCCATACAAACCCGGAGGAAACTCGAGATACGGCGACAGCGCGCACATCATTCATTCTCCATTCTCCGTCCCTTTATTCCTCTCCTGCGCAATCAGCACATTCGTTACCGTTCAACAATCTATCGTATGCCACCACTCCGGGTCGCGACTTCCCGCCAGCCCCTTCCTCTGCGCCTCCGTCGTTGCGATTGAATCTTCCCTTTTACCGCGACCTTTGACCTCCGGGAAAAGTACATCCAGTCGTAAATCTTTCGTAACTCAAGTCGGTAAATAGTCTGAGGATAGTCGCGGGACTACTAGGCCTACTGCTAGGAGGGCGGGTCGCTGTAGGGAGGAGGTGGGGCGGGTAGGCGGTGTTCTGCTACCGTTGTTACCGTCCCATTAAGTGTGATTAAGCTACCTGTCATTGTATATTGTAATTTGCAGGTCCGCTTTTGACTCTCGGTGAGTGATGTTGGTTCATGAAAAATGGCTTGTATAGTGTATATACATTTTTTTCGTCTTATTTTGTCTCCGTCCTGCGTCATTGATGGGTCTACGGTATTTCATTCGTCTGGAGAAACTGCATTATAATTTAGTTAACGAACGTTGTGTCTTACTGACGACCTCAACGCGATTTTAGTTTTATTTTCGTTCCGTTTCTGTTATGGAGTATATGGTTTGAATTTGCATCGTAGTTTATTCGAAAGTTGTAACTTATACCAAAGGAAAAGTAACGAACAGTTAGAGTGGCGAATGTGAAGTGCAGTGCGTTGCTCTTACGTTTAAAACATCTGCGTATTTACTTTTGCGTTCCTCTGACATACATTTGACGTCATAGGCCGCCTCAGGTCATGCTTGTCACGCGCTGCTGACGTCATAAGGGCATTCCTAGCTCCACTCGCCCCTCTCCTGATTGGTGCTTCAACGGAAGCAACGACGCCGTGACGTCACAGGGGGTAGAAATGGTCAGAGTTGACATGCGCGTCATGCAGGCACCCAAGGATCTTGCATGGGGCTACGTGCCGGCACAAGGCGAAGAAAAACGCGTGCAGAATATTTCATGTTGCTTTTGTATTGACCGACCGTGCCGTTGCCTGAACTTTATCGAGCGTGGATGATCCGGTGTTGTATTGGGTATCAGAGGCGTATATTTAGGTTTCTTGAATGTTTACGAGGTCAGCCTGGAGGAGAGGAGAGGGAGAAAATGGGGGACCGTGGGGGCGGCCAAAATATATTCCCTCTCCTTCCCAGACATTTGCTGAGGTCCAGATGTGAGAAGGATAAGGCAGGGGGTAAAGGGGAGAGTGGAAGGAGACTCCTCAGATCACCTAACCCCACCCCCTTCCCCCTTGCCCCCTCCTCCTTGCGTCGCCATCTATCAGCCTGTATGTTTTATCACCTTTGCGAGCCGTTCTCGATCCAAAGACAAGACCCGAGGTTGCCCAGTCGAGGTTTGGAAGTAACATCGATGGTATTGTTAGTTATAACGTATTTTAGTGGAGATGGACACTTGATGCATAAACAAAAGACCAAAAGGAGCAAGAGCAGAGATGTAGCGCAGAGCGAGATTTGGCAAGTATTATTATGAACGGAGGAGAAGGTGAGTAGAGAGAGAGTTAAAGATGGAGAGTATTGAGGATGAGAAGACAGACGATTTCAAGGATATGAAAACTAAAAAGAATGGCAATAAAGGTAGTAACTG
>NC_051408.1:31342405-31344540 GCF_015228065.2 Penaeus monodon
GGAGGTGCGATTCATATGCCTCCCTTGCCTCCACCTCCCCCTCGTTGTGTTGAGTCAGTGGAGTCTCCGGGGCAACAGGACTGGTAGCCAGGCCAGGGCAGGCCAGGGCGCCCCGGACCGGTGCACGCGCCGGCGACAGCTTTCCGTAAAAGTCCAGGAGCGACTTAGACCTGTCCGCTGCCTGCCCACCCGGGCTCGGACAACACATGCGCCGCCAGACTCGGGGAATATGGAGGGTTTGCGACTGACGCCAGCGGGTGGCCGGGGATGTCAGACACGTCACTTCTCTTACATATTCAGGCAGTTGTGTTTCTTCTCATTTTGTTGGTTTCACTGTAGTTCAGAAAAGCTAAAGAAAAGGCTGGGAAAAGTGAGAGGTACCATTAGCAAAGCGTGGGAGTGAGGGGGAAGATGATTTGTTCTCGCGGGAATGGCAGCGCCTTTGCTGTTTTGAGACCCGCCGTCTCTTTACTAAAGGAGAACCCGACGTTCGCTTTTCTTTTGTTTGTGTTTGCTAATTCGCCGGTTTGCTGAATGATTTGCTAATCGTCTCATTCGTCTTCGCTTTGGGAGGGAACGCATTCTAACAGGCGATGCTGTTGCGAAATGCCGAACAAGAGAGGGAGATGTATTTATTACTTGTATGTGTGTTCGTGCGCAGCAATTTGGATTTTGAAAAGATCGGGAGAGAAGTGGGATTAGAAAAAAGCAAAAGAAAACCTTAAATGGTACTAGACAGCAACATTAACACTGACAGCAGTCGACCAGCCACCTTTACAAGACAGTGACGCCTCGAGAGGCAGGTTGACAACCTGTCGAGGACGTGACATAGAAGGGACTCCTTGATTGTCATCAGGACACCTGCAGGCGAGAGAGGAAGGGGAAGGGAGGGGGCGAGGGAATGCTTTTGTTCCAGTGGACAAACGACAGGTTCTATAATTGACACTGAAAGGAGCCCTGTGTCTTCGCCTCACAAGAGAAAGCGAACGCGAAGTTTAGGGTTTTATTGTATCGGGTACTTGATGTCGCGCGCAGCTGGGCTTTGTATCATACTGTTTCTTTTCTACTATGCATGGGTCCTCTGCGTCCACTTAATTGTTTGGGATAGAAGGGAAGGGAAAAGGCAGAGAGGAAAGGGGAGAGACAAAGGGAAGAAAACTAAACGGGATAACTAAGAAAGATGCTGAAAGAAAGAGAAAGAATTGAATTTATGGCATTGTAGTAGTAACGATACAGACCTGCTGAAATTTGTGTGTTCCATTAAAGCACATTCCTACAGTTTCCTTGCCCATTCCGGAAAGTGATTTCGTAGCGTAATGGGAATATGTGTGGCTGAGTCGACAGAACGGAGAAAGGGTTGTGAGAAAAACGAAAGAAATATGAAAATGGAAAAGAGAAGGGAGGGAGAGAGGGAGGGGAATGACGTAATCCCTGAACCGACGGAGATTTATCTATACACGTATGAGAACTCCATGTCTTCTTTGAATTAGTTATCCCCATATCCCAGCGCTAAGTGTGTGTGTTTGTGTGTTCGCCATCGCCCAGTCCTTATCTCACCGTCACCTTCACTGATGACAGTTGTAATTATATATGATAACATGCCCCTCCACCTCCATTTGTAACAATATGTGATAACATGGCCCTGCACCACCGCTCCCCTCTTTAACCTTCGCCGAAGGGTATGTGGAAAGGGAGAGAAAAAGGGGAACATTAATACGGCCTTTTGTATCACAGCTCATGATAAGGCACCTAAGCCGTACGGTCGAATCCTTTAATATCCGGTACTGCAGATAGGTTATAAGGGGATAGATAGAGAAAGACATTATCGCTGACTGCATTCCGCTTTTTAATTAAGTTTTTACTCCCGTCGCCGGACATGGGCGAGGGAGGACTGTCAAGCCAGTACAGAATAATTACAGTGTCCACGCCAGCCTTGAATCGCGTTCGTGGGTCAAGCTGTTTTGAAATCCGATCGCGGGATCAAATGCTCACGGGCCTCGGGACTGATTCAGCGAGGAGTTTTTGGTTGTTTGTTTGCCTGCGCTGCGCTCGGGGGGGAAGGAGTGGGTATTGTGTTGCGTTTGTAGTGCTGTGTGGTCTGTGTGGAGTGTGTGTCTGGTGGTGAGGGGTGGGGT
>NC_051408.1:31344580-31344908 GCF_015228065.2 Penaeus monodon
CGTGCGTATGTGCATGTGAGTGAGTATGAGAGTACACAGAGAAAGAGAGGATGAGTGAGTGAGAGACTGTTTGTGAGAACCCACCCGCTCCTTTACCCCCCCCCCCCCCTCCTCATGCCTCCGTTGAGTGATGCTGCAGCCCCTTATGACTCATGCTTTATCAGCACCCGCTCTTGAGCCTCGTCTAGCTGACCGCCACGTCTGTCTGTATGCGTCTTTCTGCCTCCTTCTCTTTCTTTGCCATGCACGCTTACTCTCTCGAACACGTGTAGCAAACAGATTCATTCAAACTGTTATAATTGAGTAAATTATAACGCTTCTGCAATAA
>NC_051408.1:31345046-31345483 GCF_015228065.2 Penaeus monodon
ATATGAAGAACGAAGGTTAAGGGAGTCATATTAATAGTCTCGCTGCCTCGGGTGCTGGCTGGGCAGGCCGCGGGGAACGTTACTGCCTCAACCCGTCTCCGTAACGGTTACTCCTTCACTTTTTAAAATCTTTACAGTCATTCATTGTTCATCGCACGATTTATTTTACAATATGTATATCTCATTTTACGGGATTTCTGAACATGTCACCCCGCTTTCAAATTTGATTGCGTAGCTCATCGCCGGGGGGAAGGATGACGTAAGCAAAGGGAAGGAGCGTTTGAAATGAGTTTGAAAATTCGAACCGCCGGGAGAGCCGACAGCAGGATGTGTTGTGATTATGTCCACGTGGGTTTAAATTGGGGTTTGTGGTGTTTTTGGACTCTTAGGTTATTGTGGTTGGGTACGTCCGGAGAGGATTATAAAAACGGGGAGTA
>NC_051408.1:31345634-31346489 GCF_015228065.2 Penaeus monodon
GCAGACGGAGGTACTAATATACCAAATTAGAAGCTGTCTGGCTCGTCATGAAGCGAAATAGTATTAACAAGTCTGCTGAAGTGTTAATGCAATTGCTTCAAGGAGCACGTGAGGGGTGTGTTTTCGGGGGCTGAGGGTGAGGGGGTGTATGGAGGTACTGTAGGTCAAAGATCGTGTAGCTGAGGTCGCCCTATTCCATTGTCGTGTAACTGAAGAATAAATTAGGTAAGCGTCGAGAAAATGCTCTGCTGTAACTAGCTCGTATTATTGCACTTAGTGGGATTTCGTCCACAAAGGGAGACTGGGGACTTCGGCTGCGTTTATTTGTTTTTGTTTTCGAGAGTTCTACGCAAATGTTGCTTGGGATTCCGGGTTTAAAATCGCATTAGGCATCTTAAGGTGTCTTGACGACAGGGCGTGATTGTTTATGTATTTATGTTTTATTGCACGATCATGCCGGTCGCTGGCAGATAAGGAGGGGAAGAAGGAGGAAGAGGAAGAGAAAGAGAAGGTAAAAGATGGTGAAAAGGGGGATAGAAGAAGGGGGTGGACCAAGAAGGGAAGAGCATCGTAGGTTCTCGTGTGCTCAAGCTCCTCGTTTTCTGTGAGTTGTTGAAAGAGTTCTTTTTACTCTTTGTTTGGGTAGATTCGTAAATACAAGTTCTTTACTGGCGGCGCCCAGTGCCGTCGTCCTTAGGGAGATAAAAAAAGGTTCTCTGCACCTCTAATTGCTCATTTGCTTCATAGCAATTACGAAAGACTTGTGGGTGTATTTGTTGGTGTGTATGGTTGAGCATGAGTGTTATGAAGTTTTATTGTTGAAATTGCTCTTGAGAAATGTGTTGTGTTGCAGTG
>NC_051408.1:31346590-31347635 GCF_015228065.2 Penaeus monodon
AGCTAATCCGTATATTTTCTTTCCCCAGGTGAGCGTGCGATTCATACCCTTGTAAACTTCAACTGGTACACGTAAGTAAACCGGAGTTGTGTTGGCCTTTTAATCGTCAGTTTTGGCAAATCAGTTTATGAGCACAAAAACAACTTACGATGTACCCAGGGGGAGTGTTCGTGCAAATCAGAGAATGCAGTGCGCCCGAGAAGGAGCAGGTTCAGTGAAATCGGACAGGAGTCGGTGATAATAACAGTTCAGAGACACGAAGCTTTTTACATCGGATGTAGGTAATGAAAGAATCACAAAGGCTTTTGGATGTGGACAGCACGTTTGGTTAACTCTCTCTTTTACGCGGGTTAATTGTGGGAAAGTAGGGGAAGGTGACAGAATTTAGTATTGCAGTCACGTAGAATTGGTTTTACATACAACGCGACAACTTTGACGGCAGAAAAAAAGATGGCTATCTAGACTCCAAAATACAAAATTTTTCACTTAAAAGGGCTATCCTCGTTGCTTACAATTTCACTGTTGCAATTTTAATTACTTAAAGTAATTACAGTGGCAATTCCTAAGTTTTTTTTAGAGGGAGAGGGACCCGTGGTGAGACAAATCATCAAAGGGGGTTGCGTCAGGCAGGCAGTGAAGTGGTCGTTTGAGGTCTTGTTGATACACAGCTTGACTCTTGTAACGCCCGCTGTTTTTATCCCCGTCTCCTCTCTTTAGTTTTTCTTTATCTTTTAACTTCACCCTCTTCGTTGATGCTGCTGCTGCTCGTTTCTTACTCTCCTTCTCGATGGCAGAGTTAGGAAAGAGGCCGATTTTATGGGAGATCATTATACAGATTGTGGAGTGCTGCCAGGTAGCGTGAAGTGGCTAAGCGCGGATTAGCACAATTCTAGCTCGGGAAAGTTGTCATCGCGTCTCTATCTACTTTCCTCTTATCGCGAGCGTCATGGCCGTTAACGAGCGGTAATGAGGTAGGTGTCTCTTGAAGGGGGGGGTGAGGCGGGCGTGTTACCGTGTCCGTTCCCCTTGACCACTCAGAGTACCT
>NC_051408.1:31347770-31348519 GCF_015228065.2 Penaeus monodon
AACTCGCCTCGGGGTACTGTTGCTAATGCGTCTACTTCCTTCTTTCGTTTTTTATGTGCCCCTCCGAAGCGCTGACGAATCGCGAAGACCCGTGTGACCCTATTAAATCAACTTTCTAGCAACGTTTACAATAGAAGGAGATGGAAAGAGTGAGAGAGAAAAAAAACAACAACTCCGCCTCCTGTTTTTACCCCTCGACGCCTTGCCCAGCCACCTTCTCCCTCCCCAATCCTCCGCCTTATTCTCCACCTACACAACCTCTCCCCACCACCCCCCACCCTTCACCCCCGCCAACGCTTTCAGATTCGGCCACAGGAAGTCGGCACCCCGGGCGATGTGACCTGCGGGGAGGTGTTGCCACTGATTTCTGAGGGGGCGACGCAGTGTGTGGAGGGACGTTGTGATACTGCACCTGTTTTGCCTTTTGGAACAGTGATCTTTTCTGACTTCAGACGCGAGGAATATTTTGGGGTCGTGTCTGAAGTCGTCGGTTAGTGGTAGGGATTATTCAGCTGCGACCTGGAGATTTTAATTTCCTGGGGCCTGGAATTAGTACCTGAGGTCCATCCTTTCCTTCCTTACCCTTCTTCCCTTATACTTCCCCACCACTCACGCCCCTCCGCCCACCCGCCCTGCCAACCAGACGACCTTGGTCAGGGGGATGAAGCAATGCTAAGTTTCCCTGTTGATGTCTCGTGTGTCGCTTATATTACACCTTCCCTTTTCTCCCTCATCTCTCCTCCTCTTGC
>NC_051408.1:31348680-31349487 GCF_015228065.2 Penaeus monodon
TACAGCCAGCCATCCATGACCGCTGGGCCGAGCAAGCAATCATACTCCCTGTCTTTCTTATCATATTTCCTCTCCTTATTCATAAAGCCTGTGGATATATGGTTTAAGTGTTATCGTGCATGGAGAAGGTCAGATATAAGAAAAGGTTGACTGTTTTTCTCTGCTTCCTCCTCGACCGCCTCTTGCTGCTTGCCGTTTCTCTGTGGCCTGTTTGGTGCTCTGTTGTGTTTCGTTTAATTTCATATATTTATTGCCGTTTTCTCTCACCAGTACTCTGTATCAAACCCTTCCTTTGTGGTCTCTTCTTGGTGTAGGTGGACGTTGCAACAGGAGAGAGTAATGTTCAATCCCCGCCTGTGTTTTGCGTGGGCGTGTGTCAGCCGAGGCGCCGCTGCTTCGCCGGGACAAGTTTTTTCCCCTCCCCGCTGGTCGTGGCGGCGAGCAGGACGTGGCGGCTCCGTCCCGAGTGGGGAGGGAAAGAAGGAGAGAGAAAAAAAAGAGAAAAGGGGAGGGAGAAAGGGAGGGAAGAAGGGGAAGGAAGTCAGAAGGGAAGGAAGAGAAGAAGGGAGGGAGAGTAATATTTAGGATGGGAATATATATTTAGATTGGGTTACGCGGAAACGCATATGGAGGGAAGGGCAAGAACAAGAGATGATGGAGATGAAGGCGAACAAGAGGGATAGGAAGTGGAGGAAGAAGGTTAGAGTTGATAATCTGTAAATAATGATAAGGCAAACTCGCAAGAATATCTGATCCCGAGCCATCCCGACGCAGATTACACGCTGTCGACCGATCTCGGCAGACCGA
>NC_051408.1:31349509-31351199 GCF_015228065.2 Penaeus monodon
ATCGCATTCCATTGTACGGCATGCAACTCCGCCGCGATCTCCCGGGACCTTGATTGTCAACTCCGCCGCGTCGTCGGCAGCCAAGCGTCGGCAATTGGCATGTAAAGGAGCTTTTGTTATGCTCGCAGGTGCGGGGCCTCTCACTACCTGCTCGGCCTGGCAAGTGAACGCCGACACGGACTCCCGTTCGGCTTAACGACGCAGAAAGGTCGTGGAGTGGATAGCGTGCGGAAGCGTAGACGTACAAGCCTTTCAAGTCGTAAGTAATCAAACGGTTCACGACGCGACGTGACGCTAGAGTGGGGCGAGGTACTGAGGAGCGACTGCTGCGACGCGTTTGAGCGATTGGACGCGGAGGCAGATGAGCGAGTGTGGAACTGCCGTCATCGAGGGAAAAAAGCTTATGGCAGTTGTGTAGAGAGAAACGTGTCTAATTTGTTTATGATATTCCTGGTATTTATGTTTCAACAGTCGAAAGTGTGATTTAAATAGGGAAGCTTGTACGTTTGGAGAGGAAAAAGCTCTATATATAAAATCGTTGATGCACCGTTCTTTATATCGATGCCAGGCATGTGGCACCAATCCATCATGTCACGCGTCATTTTACTCCGCACGTAATTGACCATCGTGATTAAGAAGGACTACGACTGCTGTTGAGGGCGGAGAAGAGAGGCAGCGGGGACATTGCGTACAATCTGTGGTGATGACAAGACCAGCGTGCTGGTAATGACGATGTGTGATGAACGGGGAGATTGCGGATAGGGAGGGAATGCTGTGAATGTGGCGGCGGTGTGTCGTGTGGGTACCTGTTGTTCAGGGATTACCGGCGGGTCATGCCTCGTTTGTTACGTGTGGATTTCAAAGAACTTCTTTTGAATTCTAACTATTTCTTTCATTTCTCCTCCTAGTACACTGCCCTTTTGAAACTTTATGATAAGTATTGTCAGTATTTCTGTAGATTAATTTTGGTTTATTTATCTTGTATGCTTTACTTAGTGTTTAGAAGCTGATGTCATCTCCGTTCTAGTGGCAGCAAAGTCTAGTGTGATGCCCATGTGTCACGCTCGCTATATCACTTACGCGCGCCAACTGTCGGTAAATTGAGTCAGTGTGCCACGAATATCCCGTCTCTCGCCCTTCCCGTGTGCCTTTGTGCCTGTTACCTTAGTCGAGTGCCTGCCCCGAGTGCCAGATTTAAGCCTTGGTGAGTATGCCCATGCGTCTTGCCCTTCTGTACTTGCGCATCGGCTGGTTTCCATTCGCTGTATGGCAGCATTGCTTGTAGATAAGAAACAACATTTAAAACTTGAATGAAAATCCAAAGTATGTCGAGGTTGTTATACAGGAAGACGATCTGTTTAAATAACGTTCGATGACAATTAGAATGTTATTTAAGGACAAGTAAGATGAGACAGCAATCGTATTGGCATTTAAAAGGAACTACGGATGCGTAGGATTATAAGGTCAGTTGACATTTCCGCGTATTACCTAAGGACACTTTTATCTTGTCGAGGAAATATAATATCAGACTTATAGGTCCTACTTATAATACTAGTAGCACATGTCGCCAATCGTCACCAGGGGGAGGAGCCTCGAGTGCCTGGGAGTCATGCTGACTCAAGGGGGAGGAGTCGCTGCGCTTTGTCATGGCACCATAGACAGGGTTTCCTGCGTGGTTTAAGATAGTGTT
>NC_051408.1:31351369-31351589 GCF_015228065.2 Penaeus monodon
TTTTATCTCGTTATTTCTTGCCTTAATGAACAACAGATGCCCTTCCGTGTCGGCTTGTCAGAGGGGAGTCGGAGTCACGGCCTCCTGATCGCGGTGTCGTGTGACCTCGACCTGTTGTGTCTGTGCTGCACGGCGTTTGTCCGCGTTGGCGTGTTTGTTTTCATGCTCACTTACACGAAACAGGTCATTCACCCTGCATGACCCGTGACCCCTAATCGGG
>NC_051408.1:31351628-31351890 GCF_015228065.2 Penaeus monodon
GAAGGGTCAAGCGGTAGGAGAAAATGGGATTGATACGAGGTGAAGGACCTAAGCGATGTCGGCGCCCCGGTATGCCGAGCTGTTGCTTGCCCCGTGGCGGCAGCAGGCGCGGGCGTTGGCTTGGAGGAGGAAGAGAATACAAGGTTGCTGGTGGCGTTGGCGGAGCTTTAACTCTACCAAGGTCAAGAGGGGGGCGGGGTGGGTGCGCATGGGTGTAGGATTAAGCAGCGGGAGGGGAAGGCTAGTTGTGTGGCGTCGGGTG
>NC_051408.1:31351946-31354007 GCF_015228065.2 Penaeus monodon
ACAAGGGCTTGGGTGGCTCCCAGAAAATCCGTGTCTCCTCCAGGACATTATCACTATGATCATCAGTAAGTACTGCCTGTGCGGCCAGAAGGAGAAGGGCGCCCAAGTGACGTAAGGTGAAAGTTTCACTGCAAAAAATATACTTTAAAAAAAGTTGCAAAGCGAAGCAAAGAGTACTTCTTGCACTCCTCCCCCACCACTGCATCGCCTTCGGTGATGTCATCCATGGGTTGGGGGGGGGGAAGGAGGGGAAGGGTCACGTGGCCAGTAGCGTGTTGGTCGTTTGAGTTGCTGGTACTGTTGGCGTCGCGTGTTGCCAGTAGCTGCAGGTACTAGTCATGCAGTTTATTATGCGAGGAGGTGAGAAATTGTTCTTGATCTGTTATAATGTTTCCCTCTGCACTGCCGTTGGGTATCATATTTACAATTACCTCCAAAATTACATTTAACGATTACAAGATGTCATCATTTTGGTATACTAGGCAATGAGGACTCATTTAAAAGAAATACCATAGGTGCAAATTGAAGAGACGCCCAGAATGCACAGTTCCTTGTACCGAATGCCTTGTCTTCCGGAGTCACCTGCATTACCTGCCCAGCGTAACCAGCGCGGTGTATGATAATGTAGGGGAGAGCGCAAGCGGCTGGTGTTGCTGAGATGGAGACGCTAGTTGACCGATAACGGCTGGTGTGCCTCGTAATCTTTGTCGGGGGAGGAGGGAGTGATGAGGGGATAACAGGGGTCAGAAGGTGCAGTGCCATGTAGGAAGTAGCATGAGGCAGGCCGTGTGTGGCACTGAGTCACAGCGCGATATTAATGCGGGCTGGCCAAGGTCACTGACCCAATTGTTGTATTGCCACTGCAGACAACCCTTTCGCTCCCCTCCTCCTCCTCCTCCCCGCCCCCTTCCTTCTGCACCCTGACAACCCTCTCCCCTCGCTTTATCCCCTCACCCCGCCTGTACCCTGACAGCCGCCTCCCTCTGCTCTCCCCCTCCCCTCCCTTCCCCTCCCTTCCTTCCCCACCGACGCCAGGCGAGGTGGGCGCGGCTGCCTGTTTTACTTCCTTATCCTGCAAAAGCACTCTGACCCAGGGGGCGCCGATAAATCACCTTTTACATAATAGTATTTCGAAGATAGGACATTCGTCTTGTCCCTTTTTCTCCTTTTAATTCTCCGCCTCATTTTATTATTTTTTTCACTGATCGGATCTCGTTTCGTTCCTACCCTTGGTCTTGTTGATTTTCCTCTTGTGTGTGGGTGTCCACTGGCAGCGCGTAGGGTCAAGTGGCACCCGCGCCGAGCCAAGCGAAGCTGGGCTAGGGTTGTGCCTGACGCCATGCTGGGTGACGTAGCCAGTAACAACCGTATCCAAGGTCAGAAAACATTGATCCGCGTGTATTTAGAGGGCAGAGATCAGCCGCCGGCACCAGGGTTATGCAAGCTTATGTTTTACTGGCAGATAAGCGTAACCACTGCCTGAGGGTCAGTTCTTGTGCGGGATAAGCCAGTTTTGAGGGTCGAGTTTCTTTGGTTCTTGATCACTTGTCATTGCAGGCAGTCGTTGCTCAGGGACAGTTGTTATAGCTATTTTTTTATGTCATTGATGTGATTACCAATGCTTGATAATAGTGCATTTGTGATTGCTGTGCCAAGTGAAATAGTTTACCGTCATTAGTTTGCTCCTGTGTCCTTTGACCTTTTTCACTCGTCTTTGTGTTCGTAGCTCCATCGCCGTCAAGGATCGTTTCTTGTTCGTTAATGTCGCAAGGTAACTTGTTTGTAATGGGGGGACATCACCCAGGGTCAGCCGGTACCCCGTGGCGCTGTGTACCGCTTGTCCAGTGAGTACTTTCAAGGGTCGTGGGAGGGGGCAGAGCACGGGAAGGAGGCTGTGGTGCTACCTTTGGGAGTGCATTGGTCCCCAGGCATAACGCAGAGGGACGCGGATGCTGGGGGCTATATTTGCAACTGTGCACACACCCAAGCAGCACTCCCCCGCCCACCCCCTGCCACCCTCCTATCTCTTCAAGTCTTTGTCCTCCCTTCCACCGAATCTCA
>NC_051408.1:31354101-31355773 GCF_015228065.2 Penaeus monodon
TCTCTCCTTCCCCTCTCTCCTACCCCCCCTCCTCCCGCACCACCAACCAGCTGCGTCAACACCCACTCTCAAGGCGAGACGAAGCGCCGTAGTCGTTTTTGTAGCTGGCCATCTGCTTCGAGTGCGAATATCGGAGCTTCGCGTCACGGCCGGGGGCTTTAACACGTCGTACATCCGCGAACACCTCGTATGCACACGGACACGCCTTGGACACGCCTGTTTCGGAGACCTACGTTGGGCGTGGCGCTCGATTAAAGGCCCGACGGCACTGTTTTCTCACCCTCTTCCATTATGTACTTTTCATTAGATAAAATAATCCCTCCCTCCTATAACTGTCTAAAAAACTGCATTTATTTCTGAGTACATTGTCTGTCCGTTACACCATCTGTCTTACTTTTGACTGATTGTAGTTTTTAATCGATGCTGTAAAAAGCACTGTTAATATGACGAGTGCAAGGGCGGTCATGCAACTTGCATTAGCTGGCGCCGGTTGTATGAAACCTCCATTTGCATAAGCCATCCCCCCGTCGTGCATTCTGCTTGCATCAGCCAATAATGTGCTGGATACACCGTGCCTCTCACTAGTAATTTGCATGCTGCGAGCAGCAGACACTGTAATGATGCATGCGGTTTGCATCACCCGCCCAGTACGCATGCATCTTGCTGTATCAGGCTGCTGGCCACTGAAAACAGTGTGTGTATTATACACGAGTAGAGGGAGATTGGGTTACCCTTTAAGAAGTAAGGAGTCTTAACCGTGGTCTTAACACTTGGGTCATCATCGTAGGGGCGATGGCAGGAGCAGGATTAAGACGGTTAATAAAAGGCTGGCAATAAGTCGGCAACAGTCGTAAATCTATTGTAACGATACACACAGCATCTCCGAACACAATTCTCTTCGGTTATCCAGCGGATAAAGAAATGGAAAGGAAAGTTGTTTTGTGTCATTCCCTGGAATCGTCAAAAGAAAGATTTTCTTTTCGTTTCTTAAATGTCCTTTGACCCGGTTTCTGCTGTTTATCAACGAGTCTATTACAACGAACCAAGCAGCTTTCTGACGGGTTTTCCTCGCCCGAAGAACCGAGCTGAAGGCAGCGCCGTCGGGGATGCGGAGAGATCAAGGAAGGCTTACCTGACACAGCCTCTCCGCTGGGAAACTCCCTCGGCGCGAGATGGTCGGCGCGATAACATGCCTTGCCCTCCTTTTCAGACTCGCCGACAAGCACTGGGAATAGGATACTTATCGGAATTCATTGCCGAGGGATCAAGGGGACGAGTCAGCTTATCTACCCTTTGAATTGGATTGCATTGGATTTTTCGTGTGTCCATGTTGGATTTATTTTGTTGATATTGTGAAAGTTTTTAGGAAAGAAGAATGGTTCCTCTTCCGTTAGAAGGAGAATGAACAAGTATTCGATAAAAGGAAATAACTGAAACACGCAAAAAGGTAATTTGGGTGAGCGTGATATGGCTGGAATCCACGCCTGACACCGGGAATGCAGCTTCGACAGATTCAAGAGCCGCCAAGGCTTATCCATAGGCCTACTCGTGTGCCCAGGACGTGGAAATTTGAAGAGAGGGTCTGGAAAATTTCCTGTAGGGAACGCAGGGAGGAAAGGAAGGGGCGCCTCTTTGCTTTAGTCTTGCGTGAGTGGAGGATGAGATGTTCTAA
>NC_051408.1:31355885-31356123 GCF_015228065.2 Penaeus monodon
AATTAAACCACATCAACGCTAGTCTTCCCTTCCTTCATCCTCCTCCCTCTTCCTTGCCTGTGTTTAGTGTGTCTAAACAGGGAGGTAAGAGGAACAGAGCGTTGCAGGAAAGGTGGCCTTAAGTCGTTTATGGCGAGTCGCAACCCTTCCCTGCTGGCCCTCTGGCGCCGTGCCAAGGGAGAGGGCCAACCATAGCTTCCGAGTGCAAGGCAAAGTAAGAGGAAGGGGTGGGAGGGGG
>NC_051408.1:31356233-31356375 GCF_015228065.2 Penaeus monodon
GTTAAAGGAAAGATATTTACTTTACCGTGGCGCGACCTTCTTTGTGGCTTCGAGCGCTTCGTGGCATGGCTGACACTGCAACGGGACACGTGATTGCAGCAGTGACAAGTTTCAGAGATATTGTGTGTGAAGGTAGTAAAGA
>NC_051408.1:31356722-31356825 GCF_015228065.2 Penaeus monodon
GAGTCGTTGAAAACGTCTTTCTTCTACTTAAAGCAACTTGAGTCGCGCCCGCACTGTAATGATTGCATAAATGGATAAGTTTCTTAAGCACGTGTAGTGCAAC
>NC_051408.1:31357060-31357428 GCF_015228065.2 Penaeus monodon
CATTGCTTGGAGGAAAAGGGCAGAGTAGAGCAAACGAAAAGGAAACTGCACATCTCGCGTCAACAGCGTAGAACACCGCAGAACGGATCTACGCAATTGCAGCATAATGACGTTGAAATCGACGCAGGAAGAGCAACAGGAACTCACGTCGTATCACGTAACCAAAGACAGATACCCACCCCTACCAACATCCCCTCCTTCCCCGAGGCAGAAAAAAAAATAATTATCTCTGCTAATTGAGTCTGGGAAAGGCCCGCATAAGGCAGCGGTCACGTGATATTCGATAATAAAGGCAATTATATGATTAACCAACTCTAATAATCAAACGTTTGTGGGTCTGTGATAAGTCATTGTTAGCCATTTGAGGA
>NC_051408.1:31357715-31358629 GCF_015228065.2 Penaeus monodon
CTGAGACTGAGACTGAGGTATTCAAATCTATCAATCCAAGGTGAGCAGAGGGAGGGACCTTTACGGGTATATATATAGGCAGCATGTGCACATATGGAGACACTGGCAGTGTGAACAACGTGTACGTATGCACACTCGTGTAGGGCAGGACTTGGCAGCAGATGCCCTGAACGCCACGTGGTGTGTGGACCCTGCCCGCTCACCTCGCTCTTGGAAGCATCGGCCGCCCATGCCTTCCCAAGCCGCTCTCCCGAGACGCCCAACTCCCTCGCGATTTCTTGGACGTTAATCCAAGCTCCATATACATCTCATCCCTACGAATCCTGGAGCATCACTTGACTTGGTTTGTTCCCTCTTGCTCCTAATGAACGCCTATATGCACGCAGAATTGATCGCATGCGGGCTAGGTAAATGGAGTAATAATCAGGGCTTGTGCCAGTGTGGCAACTGCGCGCGCGCGTGTAATTCAACGCCCGAAGAGTTACCATTCCGGAGATATGATTCATCCTTGAGGGTGCCCAGATCACACTTGCTACTCCGGCGCCATGGCCACCATCACACTTCAAGTGGTATTTTGCTTGCATTCATTGTGATGCGATGGGGGGGGGGGGGTGTCATCTCTTTTCGTCCTTTGTTAGATATTTTTTTACGTATTTTGTATATCATTATGTGGTGTTTTTTCTGTTTTTCTTCAGTAGGAAGATTGATCACTCATAATTAGTTGTACTTAATTAAAAAGTGTGTTTTCAGCCCTTAACTTCTGGAAGCAGCTGCATCTGATGTGTTTGAGGACGCGATCGGGAGAGCATTTTGGCGCGAAGTTTTTCCCGCGCTTTTCCCTATCTCCCTTTCCCTCTCTCGTCTGAGCCGCCGCGCCGTCGGGCTTTGTTGTTCCCCGATACCTTACGAGTGGC
>NC_051408.1:31358716-31358976 GCF_015228065.2 Penaeus monodon
CTGATGGGAAAAAGTGACGCGGGTCTTTTTAGGTGTGGTATAGGCCATTTCCTTTTTTTCCACCATTAGCGGAGATAGACGATGCTGCCGCTGCTACTTAGCGGCTCGAGTGTTGATGCATCAGCTTGGTGCGAGAATAAACAAGTGATTATGACAGTAGAAGAAAGGGTGGAAGAGAGGAAGAGAGGGCCTCCCCTTCGCCAGAGGAACTTACCCAAGCGTGTTTGTAAATATGGGAATGAATCTTTTTCTCCCTGGCG
>NC_051408.1:31359054-31359478 GCF_015228065.2 Penaeus monodon
TTTTCTCTTTTTCCCTCTTTTTCTCCTTTTCATCCATCTTATATCTTCATACTCATATTTGTATTATACTTTTTAAAATATACTTTTTTCTTGATTTATTTTTCAAACCCGCCCTTCCCATCTATCGTATTCCCTCTTCCCCACTTTTATTTTCACTTCATCTCTGCTCATTTCCTCCTTTGTGCTCAAGTTATCGAGCGGAGTGTTGACCTCGCCGAGTGGGTAAACACACCTGCTTTTGAAGGGAGGAGGAGGGCGCGTAAAAGGGGCATTCCGTGAGGCGAGAGGCACAATTACGTGATGTAGTCACCGTCTTGTCTACTCTTCTGTCTTTCTCGTTTTCTGATCTTTTTTTTGTTTACTTTTTTTTCATTCCTTTTAATCTCTCTCGTTTTCTTTACTCTCTGTCGTTCTGATTTTATCA
>NC_051408.1:31359826-31360854 GCF_015228065.2 Penaeus monodon
TGTTTGTATGTGTGCACCAGTTCGGCCGTCGTGTGGAAACAGATGCAGGACAATAGTGGCCGCGTCTGGCTGTTTAAGTGTCGTTCTGTGTACCGACGTCGCAGAGGGGGTGGGTGGGGATGGAGTGAGGAGAAGGGGCGAGGGAAGGGCGGCTTGCGAGGCCTAAATGGAAATAAAAATAAAAGAAGAACAGATCCGAAACAATCGGCAGGCTCGCCCGGAATGCCGTGTTAGGATTTATCCGCGGCTCGAGACTGTTAATGGTGCGTGGCGCTCGCACGGCGCTGGAGATGAAAAATGGGGAGAGAGGGACAGGGGGAAAAAAGTAGCTGATGGAAGTCACCGGAACAAACGGGCATCTATGCCATCTTCGAACGAGGGTGTTATAATTTCCTGCCGGCGGATTGGTGACGATGAGCGATCGGGGGAGAGAGTAAAAGAGGGGAAGAGGGGGAAGAGTGGACACGGAGGGAACACGGGTAATTGGAGCCCCTCCCCCTTCGCGTCCCTTGTTCGACGTCAACTTGACAGCTTGTTTGGCCAACTGATGCCCCCTCTGACGTCGCCGCTGGCAAGAGGGGCGTTAGTGCGATATTGTCCACTTTTCGAGTAAGAGATAGGTGGTGGGCGTGGTGGGCTTGACAGAGGGTGGGTTGGGTGTGCGGGTGTGTTGCAATGGTCGCTTAAAGGGCAGTGCTAAATGGAGGGCAGCTGGATTAATTTGAATTACCATTCTGCTAACGTGGGGTAGCCTTTTTTCATTTGCTTTAGCGTAAAGAAAGTGTTTGTGTACGATGATTTTCCGTTTTTATTACGTTCAGAATATGGATAAAAGTTTCACGTCAAGAGTTGAAATTGAATAGCTTGCTGATTCATTCCATCCCCGAAGATTAGAGGAAGAGAAACGCCACAGACCCGGCGCGGTAGGGTACCACACACAGTCCCCCCCCCCAAAAAAAAAAAAAAAACTTGTGACAGTCTAGGAAAAAGATGCAAGATCATTATTATCTTCAAACCTTTTTGTCCAT
>NC_051408.1:31360878-31361373 GCF_015228065.2 Penaeus monodon
ATTGATTCCCATGTCTGTCTTGGCTCCTACTACAAAATCGATAGAGGCAAATGTAGAGCCGGTTTATTCTAAAGTTTATATCACCTCCTCCCCTTCTGCCTTCCCTTGTTTATATCGCTTCTCCCACCCCCTCTCTCTGCCTCCGCTCCGGCCTTCTGTTAAATATATAATTTCCGGGCCAACCTGATACAGAGTGACCCATGAGGTTGACCTCCACCTCCCAGGGTTGCCAAAGATATCGAGAACCTTGTAACTTTCTGCATTGAGGCTGCAGGCGACAGGTTTGTGGTTTATAGCTACACCTGCTGCACTGATGCCAGCACTTCTGCAGTCCGCGTTGCTGTCACAGATGGCGAAGGAGTTAGGCAGAGCTACTACCCTAAAACAAACTCTTATCCCAAAAAGTCCCAACTGTAGGAAAGGATTGAGTTCCTAAATAAGCATGGATGACTGGAGGGAAGGTGGCTGTGCTCTCCGGCCCTCGTCGTTCAGTCT
>NC_051408.1:31361414-31361917 GCF_015228065.2 Penaeus monodon
TGTGTCATCGGCTGGCCCCGGCTGGTCCCTTTGTGACAGATTTTAGGAGAGAAAGAAGAGAGAGGCGGTAAAAGACAGACAGACGAAGAGATAGACATCCACAAACAACAGACACCCACAGATACTTTCTCTGTATTGCGGATAATCTAATATTTTTTTCCTGAGAAGAGAGAAAGAGATCAATAAAGTATAAAATTAAAATCTAAACCTGCTTTCTCGTTTTGTATTGTCAACAAAACGCGAGTGTTTGTCCTTACGATTAAGGTCAAGATTCAGGACGCGGTTTGAAAGGCCGTTCCCACGTAAGGGTTATCGCTGGATTCTATTTTTGTGTGCCTTTTTTGTCCTCGTCCGATACCCAACAGACAACGTATTGAAACGTTCGATAACCCATTGTAACACGACTTTAACAGGGTACGCTTTTGACAGCTGGATAATAGCACGATGTTGGATCGTGCGAATTCGAAGGACACGATTGTGGTGGAGGGAAGCAGGGACGAGAG
>NC_051408.1:31362196-31362361 GCF_015228065.2 Penaeus monodon
GCTGTATGCACAGAAGAAGCCAAGGTCGAGGGAGTCCTGCTGATCACACCTGGCGAGACTCTAGTGCATGTAGTTACCGCGAAGTGACAGTTGCAACATTTTTTTCGATTTTTTTTTTACATGATGAGGACAGCACAGCAGATGAGCTGGGATAAGGCGGTTATT
>NC_051408.1:31363048-31363272 GCF_015228065.2 Penaeus monodon
ACCCCCACCTCCCTACCCATACCCTAACTACAGCTCTATCCCCTCTTCCTTCTTTCTCACCCCTATCTCCCCCACTCTCACCCCAAATCCAGTTCCAACGCCCCTTTCTCCTCATCCCCTAACCGCCACCCTCATCCTCGCCCCCAGCCCCATGCACGTGGCAGGTGTGGAGCACGTGTAATGATCTGGATTACGGGTACGGAGGGGACACGTGTTCTTCGTCC
>NC_051408.1:31363329-31363644 GCF_015228065.2 Penaeus monodon
GGCAAGGAGCACGACAACCCCCCCGGCGTTTCCCTACACCCGCTGCATCGGATTACACGCCACTGATCTGCAACAAACATATTCAAAATTACGGTGGGATCCCTGTTCGACGGAGATGATGACAGGATGCCGGGAGGCTGGGAAGAACCTGAGATGATGAAAGGGGACGAAGATGCGGGGATGCTTTACGTATGGTTTGGGTTCATATCTGTGGTTTGTCCATGTGCATGCGTCTGTACGTGTGTGTGAGAGTGCGAGAAACGGACGGAAGACAGGCAAACATGTAGAAAAATGTTGGGGTCGAGTGAATGTCAC
>NC_051408.1:31363762-31363829 GCF_015228065.2 Penaeus monodon
ATTTGTCTTTTCGTCAATTTAAACCCGCCAGCGAATGAACCAATAAAGGGATGACTAATCACGCAAC
>NC_051408.1:31363860-31364075 GCF_015228065.2 Penaeus monodon
TCATCCCCTCTTCAGGTACGGTCGAACGGCGCAAGTGAGAAAAGGTATAATTGAATGAATCCCCGTCATTAATTGCTACCTGGGGCGAGGTTGATTAGCATTCCAGACTTAATTGATTTCGATTCTGACGTGCGTTGATGCGTCGCTGCTGCTTGGCCCGTAATTACCGGCTTGTGGAACGTATGTCTTTGCGTTCCCGTTGCAAAGAAGATACT
>NC_051408.1:31364223-31364647 GCF_015228065.2 Penaeus monodon
CCAGGTTGATCTAGCAACAAGAGAGGGCTTTTAAGCGACTCTTTCTCGAAGAGTGTTTTGGTGTGAGGGCGTTAACGTGTCCTTTTTGCTCGTTAAACGTGGAGCGCGAGGGATGGGTGTCCCAACGAGGCGGGCGGGAGATGACGTTTACGATTTTGTCATTTGAGACTTCATTAACACGATGATGATGGATCGTTTTTATGCGTTTTGTTGTGTTGGTGTTTTTTTTTTCAATCTCTCTCTCGTCTAGTTTGTTTCTAGTTCTCCCGTTTTTCTGTTCCTTGCACGCCGTCTTCTTTTTCTTATTTCTCTATACTCTTTTATCTCATGCCGATTTGCTTCGTTCTATCTGGCAAATTATGTTTGGATGATTTGCTTTGACCCTGGAATTATAAGTCTACACATTCACTCCTTTTAATTTTAC
>NC_051408.1:31364751-31365419 GCF_015228065.2 Penaeus monodon
ATGGCCCCTTTCCCACCCATGAAAAAACGACACAAGTTAGCTGAAAGTTAGAGCCCTCGCTAGTGTGTGACTCCAAATTTAATGCCAAACCCAAATTGTTTACGTAACATGGGAAATTTGTTTTTACTAACTTTCTTTTTTTCTCTTTCTCTGACAGGTACGTGTTGATGCTGTAGCATAGCGTGTGACTTGTGTGCTTCAGGCCTAAGTGTGAGTAGTTGCCGCTATATTTGCCTCGTATTTTCACTCCATTTCGCTCGCAGTTTTGAGGGTTTTGAGGGAAGGCCACTTAGCAGTGTTCAAAGTCGTTCTCAAAGGGCGTAGGGCATGTTACTTTCTAGATTCGTCCTCCCAGCAACGTTTGACATTTCGTCGAGGAATGGGCGTTCACGGAGATCGAGAGGGACCGGTGTGGGCGTGGGTAGGAGGTCGAAGTACCCAGGCGGAACCTCGGCCTAGGGTGAGGGAGGGCGTGCCAACATGCAGACGCACGGCGGTATGCTAGTTAACATTCGTCCCATATTCCGGGGTGTGACGGGATGCCAGCCCGACGGACTGACTTACCCTTTATGGCGCGGGAAATAGGTAAATGAAGGCTGGGCTGAGGGAGGGGGTGGGGCTGGCGAGGAGAAAATGGGGAGAAGCATGACATTCTCTACCTATCTCTA
>NC_051408.1:31365947-31367919 GCF_015228065.2 Penaeus monodon
CTGGTGCCCCAATAGTGAGCGAGGACTTGGCACCATTGCCCTCATTGTCGCTACCTTGGCTGTCCTTGCAGCTCTTTGTGAGAGGGGAGATTTAGTATAATTTTGACCAGGAAGCGAAGTGTACGTCTACCTTAGTGTCTCATGGCTCCTTCAGGCACAGTGCCTTGGGTGTGCCGAGTACCGTGCCAAGCCTTTGCAGACAGTCTCGTGATGTATGGCATCCTGGCGTTTCTCTTCGTCTTTTTACTATTGATGTCATGGGTGAGTGTTCCTCTCTAGTCTGCCGTCTTACCTGTAGTGCGGTGAATATATTTGCGAGCGCTGCTTTGTGTAGGAACGGCATGGGGAGTGCTACTACTGCAAAGGAAAACCCGCGAGTAAATCCTCCAAGAGGATTACATAAGACGTCTAGAGTGCTTGTTAACGCATGAATTATATCGCCGTTGGATGCGGGTGCTTGGCGGGTACTGACATTAGGGCACGTGATGTGATTTGGTGCAGGGGGTAAGTAGGCTAGAGCAGGAGGGAGGGGCGCGCATCTTAACCTTGCCTCTACATATTTTACGGGGCGATAGCATCGGATGGAATAGGGCTAAATATACGAAGGGAACTTGGAAATCTGACAAGAAGGGAAAGGGTAAAAAAATAAGTAAATAAAGAGAGGTACTTAGATTCGTTTCACCGCGTTTAGACCCTCAACTAGGAATCGCCGTGTGCTTAAAACCTTTTTTTTCTGTGGAGGATTTGTGTAGGCCGATTAGTGTGAGAGACGGTGAGGCACGGCGACCGAGTGGACTGCTCCTGCCGGGTCGTGGCGCCGGTCAGTGGCCGCGCGAAGGTCAGAATCGGACGTGAGAATGAGTCGACGGGGATCGTAGCGCGAACCTGTCAAAACGGGAGCTTTTAAGCTTTTTAAACTGCGGAAACAACTAGTTAGAGCTGTTTAGATTCGAGGAGTTACGAGGGTGAGGGTCACCGTGGCACTGTCGAGTAAAGGGAGGCGCGTTGGCGCGGTGCCATGTTGATATCTGGCCGTGCCAAAGTCTCACGTCAGCGTAGAGTATTTACACACGCTGACGCCATCTTTGTGTCTTGGACGCCCCCCCCCCTTCTTCTTCCCTTCATCCTGATCCTTCCGTTCACTCCCCCCCCCCCCCCCATCCACACTGTCTACAGGACTGAAGGTGAATGTCCTGAAAATGGCTTCATGTAGTAGACAATCCCGCTGTTGATTAGTTTGCAATGGCTGGAAAGATTGCAGTTATTGTGGCGTTTGAAATTGCTTGTCCGCGCTCCGTGTCGATAGTTCGAAAGAGATGCGGGGAAAATTGCTCCTCCACCCACCACTTTATCACGCTGTATCTCGTCTCCTCTCTGATAGTGGCGCCGCTTTTCGCTATCTCACCTTTCGTCGTCTGGACGTCGTCGCATATGCTGTAAATCTAAATCTGCCTTCTCTCAATTCCTCTCCCTTTTCCCTTCTTTCCTCTCTCCTCTATCTCTCTCTTGTCCTATCCTTATCGTCTTTCATTTCCTTTCTTCCTTCTGTGGTCATTCGTCTCGCTATTATCCCTTCTCTTCTTTATCTCCCTGTTTTTTACCCACGCGGACTGACCTTGGTCCCACGCACATAATCGAGACCTTGCGTGATGTGCGGCATAGGGATACGCACAGAGCTTGTTTGTGGCAGAGAGACCGTGATTGCCGTGGGCTGTGATGCTGACGGAGAGCCTGACTACGGCACTCTTCTGTCTCTTCCTTGCGGGGAGGAGGGAAGGAAGAGGGAGGGGGAGGACGGGTCGAGAGTCTTCGAGGGCGCTGGCGTTGCAGAGGTAGAGAAGGTGCCGCATCTTCTCGTGCAGCCGCGTGGAAGAAGGGGGAGGGGGGGAAGTCTACACACGCAACCCCATTGAGGTGTAAGGCGCGCGGAGACCAAGGTGGCTGGTGTTTTGCGAAGCAGGTTGCGGGGTGT
>NC_051408.1:31367972-31368077 GCF_015228065.2 Penaeus monodon
TAATAGAGAGGGAGAGATTGTGGATAAAATTGACCACTGTCTTTTGTCGCGAAAGTATGCGTTATTAAGTGAAAGTGCTACTACCTTGGAATGGGCGATGATTTT
>NC_051408.1:31368253-31368323 GCF_015228065.2 Penaeus monodon
TGCACATTCTCAGGCGATAGAGAATGGACCAACTGAAAATAATGTTGACCATAACGCCCTCTGGCCGTGA
>NC_051408.1:31368385-31368477 GCF_015228065.2 Penaeus monodon
CTTCCAGCCACCAATTAAGGGGAACATTATCCCTTTCCTTTCTTTTAGTGAGGGAGAGAGAGTGTGGTGAGTGGGAGACAACATGTGAAAGA
>NC_051408.1:31368708-31368852 GCF_015228065.2 Penaeus monodon
GTGTACTTTGTGCGACATGTAGTTAATGTCTATAAACACCGGGCTGTAGAGGCCATTGTGGCGGGGGATTCTTACAGCAATTTATTTATTTCTTTGTTGTTCTTGTTCTCAGCTCGTCCCGGATGAATGACGTGCGTTTTGAAC
>NC_051408.1:31368916-31369058 GCF_015228065.2 Penaeus monodon
TCTCCTATTGTGTAAATTAATGTATACGTTGAGCTTATCGCCGGTCACTACACCAGAAAGCGTACCCACGACATGCCCAAGCCCGAATGGCCACGGCAGAGGGCGGCGATAGGCCCGGTGGTCGTCTCCTGGTGCGAGCGAG
>NC_051408.1:31369093-31370550 GCF_015228065.2 Penaeus monodon
GAGGAGGCTTCTCGGGCTCCCTCCTGGCGAGGCTGTTAGCACCTGCAGAGCTCCGTCACCCTCCTCTCTCACCCTGACCCTCCCTCCAGCTCCCCCTCCTCCCTCTTAAGACAAACCGCAGGTCTGTTCTGAGCTTTTGCGGTCGCGGCCTATTTGTCGAGTATTCCTTGACCTGCCAGGAGAGTCTAAGAGACGAGGCCTCCCGAGACGTGCAACCTGAGAGCTGAGGAGGATAGAGAGTGATGCTCGATTATGGCGAGCTAGATTTAGCTGTTAAGGACGTCTAGCTGTCTTGCGGTGGCCATAGGATATAAAGAATCCCATATAAGCCTCCTTATGTGGAAGAAGCTAAGCCTTTTTTCTAGATTTTGCTGTAACCAGAGACGACCAAATATGGAATCGCAGCTGGATGTTAGTGGCATGACGCCGAGGGAGGAGTTTATAGGCCTATGCGGATTTAGAGAGCCAGAGGCTTGTATGTTATTAGATCGTTTATGTGATAGCTAATGCCCAAATTTTACGATGGCAGAGGTCCGTAGGCGGTTACACACAAAATGGAATTTTATGCGCATTGGTTATTTCTAAAAATACTTTCAAGGATAAACGTAAGTGCTGCACATAAACTATTAGGGCCAAAGCGCTTGAATATTCTTTAAGAGCGATTATTTACTAACAAAATCGACGGCCAGTTTACCGCATCACTGTTTTCCCGTGGCAAGGTGAAAAATGAAAAACTCAAGTTAACGGCCTTGTGGTCAGGAACAGTAAACGTCCTAAGGTCAACATAGAAATAGACGTAAATGTAGACGTACCTCCTATGCGCTCCAGGCCCCCAGTTGAGCCCGGTCGCTACCCAGTAAGCGGCAGAACTGTATAATTTTTGAGCAGCCCCCCGTGCCCTCTTTCCACCCGCTGCCATTAGCGGTAATCGTGGCTCGGCGCTTCTGCCATCCCGCTCGGTCGGAAGACGCTCAATTACAGGCGGCGCTTTGTAGAGCAATCACAACCTTCCCGTGGGTGATTTAGTGCCCCTTTTCTCTTGCTTGCGTTTTATGTTTTCTTTGCGAGATGCTGGGGCCGTTGGGGGAAACAAATAGGGTCGATTTATCACACCGCCAGGTATAAATAGCCCAGAAATCGATTGGCGCGGGAGCCTGACGCCATAACACAACCCGGCTCTAGTGGAATCGTCGTCGATCTCCAAAAGACAAAAGGTCAAACGCTTATTCAATAACGCTTCTAACAACAAAGAAACTGAAGCATTACGGTCTTTTCGGTGACCTTATCATTTCCTTTTTATCACTGCTACTTTGTGCTGGTTTCAGGGTCAGCGTGTGTGGAAATGATTTTGCTGTTATTGTGATAGTAGCTTTGTTGATGGCGATGATGATAATAATGATTAGTCTTTGTTATTTTGGTCACTAATGATAGTTTTTGTAATATCCTTTAGACTGCAT
>NC_051408.1:31370592-31370974 GCF_015228065.2 Penaeus monodon
TCTCTGTTGACAATCATGTAACGTTTCTTCCTTTTTTTCTGTTGCAGGTAAGACCGTGGAGCAAGTGACACCCTGAACGTAGCCGCGTCAGGTGAAGTAAAGCAGCACCGAAAAGATAGAATAAGATCATTCTAGAACCAAGAGTTGTTTATGACTGTTATTACTTCGTACCATTATTGTTTCCTCTCTATTAGCATGCGCAGTTAACTGTAGAAGTTCGGAGTTATCATTGTGGCGCCACGGAAACAATCGCGTCGGAAGTGACTGACAGTGACTGAGGCGATGACTGACTGCTTTAAGTAGTGGTATTGCATTTGCAAGCTGCAGTGGGAGTTGGTTGTAGTTCGCAACGGGATTCAATAGTGCAAGTCAGGTTCCGGGT
>NC_051408.1:31371016-31371093 GCF_015228065.2 Penaeus monodon
GTTATGAGGTCATAACCTAAAGATGTTTTCCCTTCGACGCAGCAGGGGGAGAAGTATTGCTTTTGTTTTTTGCTGTG
>NC_051408.1:31371215-31371465 GCF_015228065.2 Penaeus monodon
ACCTCGATTTACCTCATTACTTTTTCAGCAACCGTTTCCTGTCACCTTTTCAACATTTTCTCGCCTCACTTGTCTCCCCCTCACGTAAGTAGGCCCAAAAATCTCGAGTAGCTGCCGTGTGATTGCACTTAATTGCTTCAGAAAGCGAATAGTTTCAGCCTTCTCTTGTAAATATCTTGAGTTTCACTTCGTATTTTTTCCTTAAGTGTGTCAACTGAAGGGCGAGGGGAGCACGACGTAGGTCAGTCTC
>NC_051408.1:31371882-31372186 GCF_015228065.2 Penaeus monodon
GTAGTGTTTCAAGTGCGTGCACCGTGGTAATCGATTATTTGCCAAGGTAATGAGTTTAGAAATAGTGAGTGGCGGGTGTGCCATTTACTACATAGTTAAACACTTGTCTGTATGGCAAAATACGGGGAAAATACCACGGAACAAAACCTCGCGTGAGTGCACAGATTGCGTCCTCTGGCGATTGCCTCTTCTTTCTCCTCAGTTTTTCTTCCTCTGTTCTTTTCTATAGCACTATTTTTTATCTCCCTGTTTTTTCTACCAGCTTTCTTCTCTTTCATCTCCCCCCCCCCCTTCTAGCTCTCTA
>NC_051408.1:31372214-31372619 GCF_015228065.2 Penaeus monodon
ACCACTCCATAACCCCAATATCCTTATCGCGATAAGAGCTTAGCCACTATCGATATCAGAAAAAGAATAACTGCAAACAAGCTGATTAACACCCTCGATTTCAATCACGTCTACCCCCCCCCTCCCTTTCCCCCCAGTATCTTTCCCCATCAACCGACACCACTTCAACCAATGTTTGACGGACGAGTTGACAGGCGGCGTGATAAAATAAAGCATGGAATGGGGTCCGCGAGGGGAGGTGAAATGCCACGGAAATGTACGAGGGCTGTGTTTGGGCCCCGCGTCAACAAAGCGGGCGGCGGGCGAGAGGCGCCAGGCGGCCGCGAAGGAGTCCTCGTCGTACGGCCGCGATGAAAGATTCATGGCGTAAATGCGGGGCGTCACGGCGGCTGTGTACGCTGCGTG
>NC_051408.1:31372665-31373106 GCF_015228065.2 Penaeus monodon
ATGGGATAGGGGTGGATTGATATGAGGGATAGGGGTGGACTGATAGGAGAGAGAGATGGGATGGGGTGGATTGATAGGAGGAGGGATAGGTGGATATGGATAATTGATAGGAGGGATAAAGTGATAGGGAGTAGAGGAATAGGAGAAGAGGTAGAGCGATTTGGAGTAGAGGGATAGAGAGACGGGTTGGTAGGGGATAGAGTAGGAGGGAGGGAGAGGTAGACGCAGGGGACAGTTCGGCATACGAAACATGGGCCTCGAAAGACGTTGTTGTATGGATGTGGGAACAGGATGTCCTCCCCCCTCCCTCTCTTTCCCCCCTCCTGTTCCCATGCGGTTAAGAGGACACTTGGAAGGATTTGCGGCCGGATATCGCGACACTTTGTTGTAGACGAGTGACACTTGGCGCTTCCCTGTGTTCGTTCCAGGGTCCACTTAACG
>NC_051408.1:31373363-31374626 GCF_015228065.2 Penaeus monodon
CGCACCGCAATAAACTTTTTGCATGTAACTGTAACCCCAGATTAGATAGTGATATCGAGAATGTTTAATTGTGTTATTATCAATTGCTTTCCACGCGCACTGTCACTTCCAACCCGTCACGTCTGACCTCGCCGTATATTAAACACGTTTTATTTGCGATAACCGGTGTTCAGACGTCCATTCCATTCATCCAAACACATAATCGTTATGGGAAAGTTTAATTTTATGTAATCTTTTTACAGCGACATTTTTTTTGGCTCTTTTGTTGTTTATTTTACTTTTTTGCTTTTTATAATTATTTTTGTGATGTTTTTAATGCCATTTCAATAGATGAATCCCGCAAAAACTGTCTTCACCGTTATAGCAACAAGAAAGTATCATTGTCGCTCCACCCACTCGCGGACGACAGGTAAACAAAAAACAAACAAAAGCAACGAATTACTCTTGATCCCAAACTTTCCTTCCACGTGACTGTGCTTGAGGAGAGTGGACTTTCCGTGACTCTCCTCGTGTAGGGGGTCGTGCATGAGAAATGAATCATGGAATGGGAGCCCTTGCATGATGACCTTTTATTCATGCGACTGCCAGTAGGGAGAGAATAGTTAGCCCATAGCTCACGGCTTATGAGCTGGGCTGCGGGCGTCGAGGTGCCAGCGGTGGGGCGGAAACGGGGGATTTTCGGGGTTTTATTTTAAATTTATTCGGAAGTTTATGCCAGTGAACAGTATGGGGCTGTAGCATTAGGGAAATGAGATAGAATGAACAAAGACTAAAACAAAATGTACTTATTTCATATAATAAGGGGCAAGTATAACTACAGCAAGACTCATTGGGACTCATGGCGCCTGACAGTCACACCCGCTATGCAATATTAACAGAGGCAAATAGAAATCCGCGATAATGTCGTATTTATGAGTCTGCGGACGGATGCACTATCGTTGACAGACGCCGTGTGAATGCAGCGGACAAAGTTATGTGGCTCCGGACTCGCTTTTAACGCAGTGTCCCCCCCCCCCCCCCTGTCTTGTTTCGTGTCGCCAATGTTGGAGAAAAGATATTTCGTGCGTGTGTAATTTCGGGATGACTGTTTTTTTTAGATATTTGTTTTGTTGTAATCCAGTCATCGTTTTTTTTCTGCTGATTTCAGTTTTGTCAAATTTATTTTTTTCTTTGTGTGATATTGTCTCTCATGGGATTGTTTTGCCATTACTATAAGTGTTGGTCGTTTTTAACGCAATTGGACCGCGGCCGTTAATAGTATCG
>NC_051408.1:31374646-31374846 GCF_015228065.2 Penaeus monodon
GGACGAAGGTATGTAGTTCCCTTCGCTGTGTCATGGAAACTACACCACGACTCATTCGGCACCTCTCTCCCTCGTCATTGTGTGACAAGTAGCGCACCGTGACAGCGACACTCCTGCGGCCCCGTCACGTCCCGAGGGCGTGGCGGGACGTGACATGGCGGCCGACGTGACCCTTCTGTACTGTGACACCGATCTTGGAA
>NC_051408.1:31374960-31375225 GCF_015228065.2 Penaeus monodon
ATTGTCACTTCTCTCTCTGCCCGTTCTTTCTCATTCGCGTTCATTTAAAGTGGACTTGAGTGCATGACTGATTTGCTGGAGAAGGTGGATGTGTTAGCGAGGGCACGTGATGGAAGCGAGGCATGACAAGGCATGACAGGTACCTCCTCGCCCCGCTTTTTCGGTGAAAGTGCACCTTTCCGCCCACGTGTACTCCACACTCCCAACGCCGTCAGTCACATCTACCTCGTGGTGTCCCTTCCACCTGCTTGCGTCTCCACTGCCG
>NC_051408.1:31375492-31376119 GCF_015228065.2 Penaeus monodon
GCTGTCGCTGTTTTCACAGTCATCGCAATGGCGGCACCATTTGCCATCGCGGAGTCGTCACCAGTGACTCGGCGTAGCGGCGGCGTATAATTCATTGATCATTTCACATCGTTGTCTGTCCTTTTTGTTGTATCGCCACATAGGCACTTGTTATGCATTACGTATTTCAAAGTCTGGATTTAGATTTAGAATGTATGATTATGGAAAACATCTAGGGAAAGACTTCATTGATTTTTCTGTTATTATGTTGAACTGATATGGAGCTCCCTGTCCCCTGTTGCCATGGCTACTCAGAGGCCTCCGCGATCGCTGTCCTTGTTCTAATATGGCAGGATGCTCGATGCATTAATCTCCCAGAGTAGGAATAAGGATTATGGATATCGTCTTGCAAATCCTCTCCCCCTCTATTTCATCCTCACCCCCTCCTTCCCTTTCATTCTCTCCCCTCGGTCTCCCCTCCTCCCCTTCTCCGCCAGACGTCTTCTCTCCCCTCTTCCTGTTTCTCTTCCGCGGACTTGCTCCTTTTCCCTCGCTTTTGAGGAAGGCCGTGTCCTGAACAAACTTATCAGTAGCCTCCCCGCCCGCCCTCTCTTACTTCCCCTTCTCCCTCTCATCCGTCTCCTCCTC
>NC_051408.1:31376268-31376819 GCF_015228065.2 Penaeus monodon
CCCTTTCTCTACCTTTCTTATCTGTTCCTCTTTTCCTTCACGACTTCCTTTCCTTTTTCAAGTGTTTCTATTTCCCTTCTCTCACCTATCCCTCTTAGATCACGAGGAGATTCGTTATTTTCCATGTGATTTTACCGTCATTTGCATAATAACCGGGGCGATTGGACTCCCGTCGAGGCGCCCTGAGCTTTATTAGGATGTGCGGGAACCTCTTCATATGCGCCGCGACCAGCTCGAGACGTGCGGGTCGTCGCGAGGAGTCGTATCGCCGGGCAGGGTCGTTGCGAGGTTCGTTTCGGGGCGTTTTCTTTGTCATTGTCGTTGTTATTTTCTTGTTATCGCTGTTGTTGGCACCGCTGCCGCTGCCGCCACATTTAACTGCCGGAGCCAACATGTCTCGATCTTTGTGCATTGCCTAATGTAGATTGTTAATCAACGGGGCGTGTCGGCGAGGAGGGCGAGGGGAGAATTATCTCCCTCCCCTTTTTTCTCTCCCCTTCGCACCCACCCACGCGCTCGCAATTTCGCCGTCGCCTTGTCGCCTCCCTTTG
>NC_051408.1:31377167-31377558 GCF_015228065.2 Penaeus monodon
CCCCTTGCCCATTTCCCTTCCTTCCCCCTCCCTCATATCGCAAATGCACGGCCACGCCCATCCTAATGCAGGAGTAAAACAAAAGTTATCTGCAAATTGCATTGCAAAATTGAGTTTTCTCTTACATGGAGAGTTTAGTCTTATATGATTGCCATGCCAGGGACGAGGCTTCAGGTCCTGCCTTCAGATGTGAGATGTCATGTCATGTCTTCGAGTTTCTCTTTATTTTCAGTTTCCTCGTCCTCTTAATTTCCTCATTCTTCGATTGCCTCTCTTGTTTCATTTCTTTCTCTCAATCCTTACCCTCAGTCTTTTTTTTATCAACCCTCCCTCTCTCCCTTCTTTCTAATGCATCATTGTTGATGTTTCCACCCTCGCTCTTTTTCTCTAA
>NC_051408.1:31377749-31378145 GCF_015228065.2 Penaeus monodon
CTTTTTTATCAGCCCACGTTTACCTTTTAAGCTTTTAATCTCTTATTTTGCCCTTTCATTCTTTCGCCGCCCATCGCGCTTCGATCGCGGCCATCGCTATCTTGGCAACACCGAGCAGGCCTCCACGCCCTCCACTGTTGTCCGCCCGCTCTCGGTGGGCGGCCGCTCCACCCACGCTCTCGGAACTTCCCTCTACTCCCTCAGCCCCTCTACCCCTCCACCCCTCCACCCTCAACTCTCCATCCCACTCCCTGTACCCCCGACCCCATCTGGTCCCCCCTACCCTGTGCGAAGGAGGCGCCACCTGTTTCGTTTCGTTTATTGAATCATTATTTGCGGTCCATGGGGCGGAACTAGGGGAGAGGAGACGGAGGGGGGAGATACGGTGATATATTG
>NC_051408.1:31378175-31378293 GCF_015228065.2 Penaeus monodon
TATTGGCGAAAGAATAATGTTCAACAGGAACGAAGGGAGGAAGAGGGGCAGTAGTAAATGGGGAAAATGGGGAGAAAACGAAAGAAACGGAGGGAGACTTTATTAATGAATTTACTGC
>NC_051408.1:31378739-31378993 GCF_015228065.2 Penaeus monodon
TTTAACAATTAAAGTGGCAGTGTTGGATTAACCCCGAAGCCGTGAGAGTCTCGGGAAAAGGAAAAGTGACGAACAAAGACAAGGAAGAAACGTGGGAGAGAAGCACAATTTACGAGGCAGAAAATCTTCCAAACTACCCCCCCCCCTCCTGCGCTCCAGGAAGATTGGCACGACGGCTCTTAATTGTGCACATCTCCATAAATGGTTGTCATTTAGTGGATCTGCCTCCCCCTCCCCTCCTCTCCCGTTCCCCT
>NC_051408.1:31379088-31379368 GCF_015228065.2 Penaeus monodon
TCTCTGCCCCTTTCTCTCGCTTATCTTCTTCTTCCATTGTCCTTTCGTTTTATACGACGTCTTCCATCCTCCATCCTGATACCCCCCCCCCCCCCCCGTCTTAATCTACATTCCACTTTCCGCTTTCTACTTTCCTCTCCGCTCCACGCTCTTTCATATTTTTCATAGCCTTCCACTGCTGAGCAGATGACCTGGTAAATAGTTTTTTTATGATATAGCCTGACAGTATTTGGCGATAACCTAGCTCTCCCCTTTTCCTTCTCCTTTACCTTCCTTGTTC
>NC_051408.1:31379578-31379932 GCF_015228065.2 Penaeus monodon
CATCCACCGCATCTAGTGGCGGTCATCGTGGGTGAATTTCTGCCGCGGCGGCGTGGGGTGAGACGAGCTGGAGAGTATATAGAGGAAATAGATAATAAAGTAGATGAAGAGAAGAGCGATAGAGAGACAATTACCGCGGAAAATTGTTAGAGGGAATAGGGGAATTTGTCAGAGGATTACGGGGAGCAGAGGAGCAGCTAAGAACCAAGGAGAGGGGAAGGAAGAACGGATAATTAATTCAACGGAGATGGAATGTTATGGGAAATTACTGTACCTGGCGGCCATCAGTTCAGACCAGCAATGACAAGGGTCAACGGAGAGAGATGGAACGGGGGGGGGGGAACATAAAGATAC
>NC_051408.1:31379995-31380302 GCF_015228065.2 Penaeus monodon
ATAAAATTCCAGATCGCAAGAAGAAAAAGGAAATGGGGTAGGTTCTTTCCCAACAGCTGTTCGAGTTCCTTTCACAGCGAAGCATTTAACTCGCGAAACCGTGTGTGTGGCGAAAAAAATATCCTTAGAAGGCCGATAGCCATGTGAAGGCGGGCTCAGGCGAGATAATGGTGCGAAGAGAATATAATTTGTACATTCCATCCGCCCTGCCCGGAGAGAAAACACACACAGCCACGCGCGAGTCCTAGTGCTTGCACAAACGCGCTTGGGCACTTACACTTGTATTTTAACATGGGTATTAATCTAA
>NC_051408.1:31380436-31380603 GCF_015228065.2 Penaeus monodon
CACAGACTCAGTAAAATGTAAACAAGATGATCGTGTTAAGACTTCTAGAGTGACGACACCTGTTTCCCCGGGAGAAGAAAGGTGAGCTCTGGTTGTCATGGTGATGATACTTTGTCACGTCCTCTAGCAGCATGCCCTGCCGCGCCCTGATGCTGCCACACACCGTC
>NC_051408.1:31380694-31381036 GCF_015228065.2 Penaeus monodon
CTGTCGGTTTCGCATCGTTTACAATAAGCCTGGATCTGCTTTGATTTTTGTTTCTTTTCAAGACTCGGGGGTTTGTTATAACCCTTTTCAGCGTCAGTAATGCGACGTATCTTACAACCCCATCAAAGCTTGGTAAAAAATTGGAAAGATATATCAGATGCTAAAATGAGCCCCCTCTATTCCCAAAACGTCTCGCGTCATTCCCAAAAGGCTCTTTTTGAAGTGGTCCGCCATCTTGGGGTGCATCAAAGGCACCGTTTTCCTTTGTAACGTGAAGATGGTGGATTGTGTCTCGTTTTCTATGGGGGATTTCCCTTTCAGCCGTTTTCTTCGGGGGTAATC
>NC_051408.1:31381141-31382450 GCF_015228065.2 Penaeus monodon
CCTTCCCCCCAAAACATGCCTTTTACAGAATCCTGATGTTTGTTGATATTTCGTAATGACAATAATATCTGTGTTTTTATTGTGAATTATTGTAACTCCTACGATCGATCGTTTGTGCCTATTAATGAACTGTATTGAGCTTCACAAGTTTACTTGAAAAGAGGACAGCTATTGATTTCTCTGTCTGAAATATCGTACTACTTGTTAATGGTAATTAATTTTTGAAAGGAAGTAAAGAAGGAAAATTGAGAGACTCAAGACGGAAAATAAACAGACAGAAAAGAGCCATGGGAAGACAAACAACTGTCATGGTAGCATTAATGGCCAAGCCGAGAGATACGGCGCGTCGTTCGGGAGTCCACTTGGGAGGTAAAGAATGCAGAGCCTTTCCTTTCACTCGAGCGAAGGGATTCGACTGCGAGTGAGTTGTCGAGAAGAGGGGGGGAGGGAGGGAAGGGAAGAGGATGGGTAGGATGGGGGGGCGAATGGAAGAGGAGGGGGAGGGGGAGAAAGAAAAGGGAAAAGGAGGGGTAGGGGAGAAAGGGAGCTGACCAGATTGGGTAGGGAAGGCAGGAAGAGGGAGATGTAGAAGATTTTAACTTGCTCTTCTCGATTTATAGTTATTTCCTTATTGTAATGATAGAATTTGCTTCTAGAATATGAAAAAAGGAATGTTGAGATGAAACAGAGAGCACAAGCAGGTAAACAGACAAATGTTTATTCTCCGTTCCCCCGCCGGCTATTGTCGTAGACGATCATAGCAGGCTCTCGAGAAGTCTTATTTCCGGAGAGAGAGAGTTTATCATTCCACCTCTACGTCCTTTCCTCGCTTCCCCCTTTTTAGTCCTTTTCGTATCGCGGTTTGTCTCCAAGATGAAAAGGAATTCATTAAGAAGGCACGCGGGTATCTCTTAAGCCTGTGTGATCATTGGTGTAAGATTTTAGGATTTGAGCGAAAATTTGTGATATAGATTTTTTTCCCACGAGATTTAGAGATAAGGGATTCATGCATTATTTTTTTATTGTGTGTGTTCGCGTGAGGATACTACCATTGGTCATTTCCTTATATATGGCGGGATAAAGAAAATGAAAATAAATTAGGATTAATTAACCGAATAAGGTTGCTGTATCTACGAGAGGCTTAAAGTGGTTGGCAGCGACGGAACTCTATATATGGTCAGAGTTATGGTACGGGGGCCGAATATAGCATAAGGAGTGTGACAGGCACATTATCTAGGGGTAACGAAGGGACACGTCGAGGTGAAAGTTGTTTGGACTGAAAATAAGTTTTTTTTTTATTTCATAGTAG
>NC_051408.1:31382524-31382626 GCF_015228065.2 Penaeus monodon
GCGGTGCCCTTCCTCCTTACAGGAACAGAACAGTTCCTCGAGCAGCGAGTCTGAGGATGAGCCAGTGAGCAAGTGCCGCCGCCTGTCCACCTCGTCGTGTGA
>NC_051408.1:31382679-31382771 GCF_015228065.2 Penaeus monodon
GCGCCCACCGCTGCCACGCCCACCGCTGGTCACACTACGATTCCAACCTGTCAGAGACAGGTTCATATATCGAGGTAAGGAGTCTAGGGCGC
>NC_051408.1:31382945-31383191 GCF_015228065.2 Penaeus monodon
CGTGCGTGCGTGCGTGCGTGTGCCACAACACACATAAAGGTAGATAAAATGTGATTAATCGTTATCAGCTTTATCACAGTCATGTTGTCTTTAGATGCAAATCAGACAACACGTCACATCAAGTGTTTGTTTGGTGTGAATGGGTGTGCTGAAAGTGTATTTGATGGCGGTAAGATACACAAAAAATTGTTTTTATTTACGTAATGATTTTTTTCACTAGTGGTTAAGGTCTTTTTGATGAATCAC
>NC_051408.1:31383250-31383976 GCF_015228065.2 Penaeus monodon
CCCCTCTTCTTTATTCCTTCGTTTCCATTTTTTTTCTCCATTTCGATTTTTCTCGTTTTCACCTTTTGATTTCCTGGAGTAATTTCATATTTTTCAGTATGGTAAAGGTAGTAATTGTTAGTATTTTCTTTACTTTATCGTGTTTTCATATCTTTTCGCCGGTGTCATTAAATATATATTTTCTTTCCGTTCATCCGTGATTTTAATCATTTTCATTCTGTCATTGTTTCTTGACTTTTAGCTTTATTGTCGTATGTTTCTCTTTCTTTTCTCATATTTTATCGTTCATTTCTGTTTCGATTTTATTTCCGTCGTCCCTGTCTTCATCACTAGCTTTTTCTCGCCTTTTTCACCATCATCGGGGGACAACGCACCATAAGACACCATGCATTGCACACTATAAAGCATCACCTCCCCTATTAGCTGATCATCCCCGCACCATTAGCAGCATATCGTGTTGCAACAGCAGGTGTCGTGTTGCAAGCACAAGCGGAGTTATTTCCTGCTGGTTTTTTCCTATTCTCTCTCCTCACACCGGTTTTTTCCATCTTTCTCCCTCACGTTTGCTCATGTTTATTTTCGTTCTTTTTCTCTTCGCATTACCTCTCTCTTCTTTATATCACCTCATTTGTGTTTGATTTGTCTCCCTTTATTTCATCTCTTCCCTCGTCCCTCACAGGCCTCCCCGACCCACTCATGCTGCCCACACGCACATGAGACCAAGGT
>NC_051408.1:31384011-31384494 GCF_015228065.2 Penaeus monodon
TTCGTTTGAGGAATGCTCTTCCTAACCCCCCTCTTCCCTCCCCCTCCTCCCCTCCCCTCCCCTCCTATTCCTCTTCTTCTGTCCCATCCTACTCCCCCTCCTCGCCTTCCACCCCCAGTCCGCCTCTCCCCCCTCTTTCCTCAGGCCTCCCATCCCTCCCTTCCCACTTCTCCCATTCCCCTTCCTGCATGACCGCATTACGACCTTTGCATGATTTCCTCGCTCGTACTCTCTTGTTTGTGAGCTTGTCTGCATGACCAGCTTCTCTTTTTCTCATGCATCTTTTAATTTTCTTGTCGGAATTTGGGATCTGCACGCAAAAAAAAAAAAGCTCTCTGTTCCACATGTTTATCGCAGTGTTTAATTCCTTGACTATTTGATGATGGAATATAATGTTATTAATATTGTAAATGTACCATTAACGTTTAAGGTTTGGATATAAAAGAGGAATGCAAATTAATGTATACGCTACGATTTGTCAGC
>NC_051408.1:31384543-31385306 GCF_015228065.2 Penaeus monodon
GCATGGTAACATACATTGTAACACGTTGCGGCCGCGTCAGTAACCCATTACCTCAGCCGCTGTAGCGATAACAGATAATGGTTATCGTTTTAATTCTCGTTCTACGTCCGTTGCCTAACCTCTTTGTGTATTTGCGTGATTGTATGCAAGTGGTTGTGTATAAATGTGTATGTTAAGCATGTGTATAAATATGTTTTTGATATTATCAGTGTTTTCTTTTTTATGTACCGGACCCGCAGCATAACTGTTCATAATGTATTTGACAGGTCTTTTGAAGGAGTCGTGCATAAGTTGTGATCCTAATTTAGAAAAAAAAACTTCAATTTCTGCATGAGTTGATATTCGTTATTTGAATACATTAGATCTGATAATTTTAGTATGTACATTGGTTTGTAACCATAATTAGTTCAGGTGATTATAGGTATACCAGCCTTGTTAAAATCAGTTCAGTGTGACAGCATGGTCCTTAGCTAGAAATTATAGTAGAGACACAGCCTTATCTGAGATAACGTGGGAGACTTTTCTTTGAATTTTTAATGTTCATATACTGAATGTTCACTTAACCGCAAAAATGGTGATATCTGCTCGCTTGTCTTTTTAACTTTTTTTAAATACTGCTGTACTTGTATTAACGCTTCCCTTACCTTCCTCCAGGATGACTATGTGTGCATAAGTGGGGGTAGTGAGTGCGGTGTGGCCCCCCCGCCCACCCCCTCTACACAGCCCCCTCTGGAGCCAATGGTAGTCGACCCCCTTCAGCAGC
>NC_051408.1:31385371-31386990 GCF_015228065.2 Penaeus monodon
CAGCCCGAGGCGCCTGCCATGGTGGGAAGCGCCGGTCTGGACACAGTTCGCGCCCGCTGCTGCCCCCTCGCGCCCTCCGACGACCTCGCCGGCGACGACGCCATGATTCACCAGTCCGACAAGTCCCCAACCATCACCGTCACCACCACAACCACCACGTCCACCACAGACATGACTGACGGCGAGATGGAGAACCTGAACCAAGTGAATGGCAACACCGTGGTGTCGCCCGCCAGCACCGAGGATTCGGGGGTCAACCTGACCTCGTCCTACACGGAGGACACCGCCGCCACGGACGCCAGCGCCGGCGTCAGGGACTCGCCCTCGAAGTCGAGCTGCACCAACATCGAGCGGCCGTCGCCCAACTGCGCCATCTACGACTTCAAGCACCAGGACACCGACACCGAGGAGGCCGCCGCAAACACCGCAACCAGCACTGACACTGCCGCCTGTCAGGCCAACCTCAACCTGGTGGAGTGCGACCCTGCCAGGAACCGAATCTACCAGGTGCGCAGACGGGGCGTCAGGAGCGTCGTCAGGACCTCGGCGCGCACACGGCTGGAGTTCAGCTGCGACGAGGAGGTGGACCACGAGGCGCTGCAGAAGATCATCGACTCAGCCATCCTGGACCCCGACTGGCTCAACTCCAACATGCCCAGCGACTCGGAGGCGAGCGCCACGGAGGACGAGGCGCCCCTGCAGGAGCACATGGACACCGGGAGCGACGGCGGCACCCCAGGCCATCCCCACCCCCAGCAAGAGGACCAGGTCGCCGCCCAGAACCAGCCCCTCCACCAGGAGGCCCAGAGGACCATCAGCAAGGAGTCGATCACCCGGCTGGTGAGCGATGCCGAGCGACTGGTTCGCGAGCCGCCTGAGGGCGACCAGCCAGCGCCCATGGTGTCTCCCCGGCCGCACCAGCTGCCGCTCAACATGGGCCCCTGCAAGGGCGCGATGGGCAGCAAGCAGGCCCGCGTGAGGCAGTGGCTGGCGTCGCAGCGCCGCGAGGCCCGCCTCTCCACCACCTGCGTTATGGACTCCTGCGACGCCTCGGGCGAGCTGACCACGGGTGAGAGCGACATCGAGTCGTGCACGTCGGAGGACATGGACGCGTCCACTGCCACCCAACACGCCGTCTCGACGCGGGGCTCCGTGCGGGGCTCGCAGAAGGGCTCCCTCAGGGGGTCCCGGGACCCGCTGCCGTCCACGGACAACACGCCCACCGCGGAGAAGGCCGCCGCCGTGCCGAGCCCGAGCGACGCTGCCCACCCCAAGGTAAGCCTGGCCGAACTTTTGTTTTGTGCAGCTTACAGTTATGAAATGCCTGATTGCTGTGTGTTGCTCTTGAGGCGACGATTTTTTCTCAATTATATTTTCGCAAGCCTTAACCTGTGTAACTTGCCGCAGGTGGTTCTTCGTTCTCGCAAGCGTCGTTCCGGCGAGCAGCGGCCGTGCAGCGTGAGCGAGCTGTACCAGCTGGCTACCCGTCTGGACCTGGCGCCGTTCTCCGTGTCCGAGACCGCCCTTCACAACCTGCTCACTGCCACGCCCGAAACGCCCACCAACGACAACCAGGCCTTGTAAGTGTTTCATGCATTGTTTTGGGGGGTAATAAAGAG
>NC_051408.1:31387237-31387889 GCF_015228065.2 Penaeus monodon
CGATAGTGCTGATGCATAACGTCAGTGGTATTATAATATCTATAAAAAGAAAGACTATTATATAATTTTCTAAGAATCGACATATCTACTACATCAGGAAATGCTTGCCCAAGCCCCAGATAACACCGGTAGGTTCATCCTCTGATTGCGGGCATGGTGAACCTTTTGAACCGTGCCTGCCTACCATTAAGCGTGGCTGAGGGCGTCGGGAGCGGTGATACACTTTCACTCGCCGACCTCGCGCTGGCTTTGCGTAATATATTAGACTTGTAATGTGTCTGAGCTTGTTGTTGGTCTCGTAATTCTCTTTCGAGACTCATTGTTCTATTTTCTTTCATTATTTTGTATCGATTTTATGTATGTGATTATTGAACGTTTAGAGAAGTAACGCAGAATAACGGAGCTTCGAAGTTGTTTCGTAGAAATTTTAAACAGACCTTTTTTTTATATAGTTAGTGGAGTTTGCTAAGGCGTAAAAGAATTGAACATCGAGAGAAGTACTGTCGTTTGCGATGCAAATTTCAGTTGTGTGCCAAGCTGATAAAGTACTTCAAAATATATATTACAGCAGGCTTAGATTATTTTTATTCTACACGAATTAAAAATATAGCAACAGATAGAGATAAAAAGTGGATGAAGACACGAGATGATT
>NC_051408.1:31387980-31391776 GCF_015228065.2 Penaeus monodon
TCGAACTTTTTTAAATACATACAGTCATACAGCCTCTTGCTACTACCTTGCGAAAAGGGCTGCTTGCTATTGGCTGTAGTCTATTAACTGTTATTGAAAGTCACGTCATGGATCACCCGATGCTATGGAATTAATGGAATGGGGAATGGCAGGGGAATGATGTGTCTGCTTGTTTGAAAATAGTATGTGTTATGTCTTGCTTGTAGAATAAAGTAGGTTATTTCAAGCCAGTTAATATGATTTATTTAATAGCAATAAAGATTTTATGAATTTACAAAACGTGTTCATAAAATCACCTCAATAATAGGGCAACAACAATGACTGATAGTGGCAAACAAATGCATGCAAAAGGCCATGTTTGCTCCTTCGTGATTTCCTATCGTAAGCCGTGACAGCCTCCATCAGGTTTCCAATTCCATTCAATCAGTTGGCACCTGCAGAGTTGTACATCTGCTGTGCATCTGTTAAGCAATCGCGTATCCGAGCGTGGCCGCGGGTGGTTGTCTCAATAACGCTGTTTTCGAAACCGCCTCGCCGTGAGCGGACCTCCAACGCTTGCCATTTAAATGATGAGATTAAATGTTAATGTCTCGGGTGTTTGTGCCTTGTGCGGATAAGGGGCAAGTCAGAGATTTAGGCGTTGCAGTGTTGGCTTGCGTTTGTTAATGTTTATTTTTTGTTTATTTATTAGCGAACACTTGGACGCCAAAGGATAAGCAGACTTTGATTTACTGTTCTAGTAATATTTGAGTGTCCATTTGCAGTATGATATCCTTACTCAGCTCAGGTAAATGTCAGTGAATTGTTTAGCATAACTCTCCGCAGAAATACACTCTTAAAGACAAGAAATCTTATAGTAAGGTAGGTGGAGAGGCATGCGTGATATGATGGGAGAATCGGATGTCAGTTCAGAGGTCAGCATAGCGTTAAAGAAAACGGGAAGTGCTCTCGGTTGTCAACACCGATAACGATAACATTGTTTATGCTGTCTCCGCCTGGAAAGGTGCAATTGTCTGTCTGTCAGCAAATCTGGGGAGGGACAACTGCGACAAATGTGATGAAATAGAAGCATTGTTCTGGGCTGCTGGGTAGGCAATGCAGATATCTTCAGACACGGAATAGATTGGTTTGAGTTTATTGATACCGTCCAGAAATCAACATATAAAAGTCACATTTGAATGTTTCGTTTTGTAAATTTCGACTTACTGGTTCTCCGGCGTTTCCCAATCCTTAAACAACCCGGCCGACGGGGTCAGTCACTCATCGCTCGCTTTCATCCAGGACTTGGCTAAATACCTGCATTACTGGGCTATTCTTGGACAGACAGACCTCACTAGTGGGTGACGTGGGGAGGAGGTAAGGGGGGCATAATGGAAGCGGTAACTAGGCTGCAGTGGCCAAGAATTCACGGAGCTTGTTTTTTTATTAAAAATATCGGCAATTCTCTTGAGGGAGGGAGGGTCGGTGTCTGTTTACCATGAAATCGTGACGCGAGGATGATTCAGAGATCCAAGGCGGAAGTGCCTTGGGGCTCGGTATCTTGTGATTCTGGCGATCAGGATACTCACGTTAGATAGTCGCGGAAGGAAGTTTTGTCAAGAAATAAACTTCCGAGATTTAGATCAGTTCACGTGCTCAAGTTGAGATTCTTGCAAAGTATTGCACGAGAATTGTGAAATAAAGGAGAGAAGTAGGGCAGAGTCCGCTAAAGTTCATGGAGATTGTCATGAGCAGTGGTGACTCTCTTCAACCGTGCTTGGGAACAGTTAGTTTCCCTCTTGTTCCCGCTCCGATCGCAACGGCCGACTCTCGCACCAGCGTCTCGGCCTGGAAACTCACGCCATATCTCGCGTGATTGATATTTACTGGCCAAATTAATTAGATAATAAGCGGAATGAGTAAGCCGTTGTAGTGTTGTGGCTGTGGGAGCGTCGGGTGTTGACACGATGGCATCACCTCTGTGTTGATAACTTGTGTTAACGTGACTCACAACCCCCTGACACTCGCGCTTAACAAGGCTTTAGTTATTCGTCTATCTCGGCAAGGTCAGGGCGGAGGAGTCCTAGTGCCTTGAAGGAGCGAGAGAGGACGTGTTCTGTCTCGTCTGTATCGAGGAGGGACGCGGCGTGGCATTCCGCAGTTCCGGAGGGAGCGCCGGCTGGAGATACGGACTCCCTCTCGTAGTGTTGTGGCTGCCGACATACCGGGCGGTGCGTAGAATCATGCGAGAGGGGAAGCAGTGAAGACTGCTCTCTTGTTCTTTTGGACGCATTTGGCCGCCGAATGAGATGCTGGCCCTTAGTAACTTCTTGAGCATCGTGGTGTTCGAACCGAGAAATAGGTAGGTGCTCTCCCTGAAACGTAAGAAAGGGTGGTGGAAGTCCTTCCTTGTTTACAGCTATTTATTTTTGATGTGGTGGATGGGGGGGGGGGGGGCTTAACTAACTATTGACATCTTGCTCGGCTGTATTGTGTGCGAATCAGATGTGATGTCACGTTTCTGTAAAAGAACCCAGTTGTCCGGACTATGAACTAAATCCTTATTTCCTTCACCCACAGTGGAGCAGAGACCCCAGACGCGGCTGGCAGTAACACATCCCCTACAGATGTTTCCACGCCAACCACAACCGGGCCTCCGGCCACTCCCGCAACTAACACCACAAACACAACCATCACGACATCAACAACACACCCCAACATTTCCGCGTCTGCCACCATCACCACTTCCACAACATCAACTACGGCAGACCGGCAGTCTCCTGCAACTAATGCCACCGGATCGTTGAGGAGGAGAAAGACCAGAGCCCGTAGGAAGTCAAACCTGTCCTTGGTAAGTGTCGTAGATCTTATAAAAAATGTTGTCCTTGCGCATAGAAAAGGTGTGGATATTTTACGTGAGTCAGTGTTAAAGCGGCAAAAGAAAACGGCGGTCTCGCTAAGTTACCCGTTTTCTTTTAATGTATTCCAGGGGCGACGAACCGATTCCGGATCAGACGGCTTGGCTCTCAACCTGTCTGGAGGTTCTGACAACAACCAAGTGTCTCCTAACCGCCGCCTATCCAAGTCACACTCCTCGGGTTCGGACACCACCTCGCACTGCAGGAGGCATATCGTCAAGAGTTCCTCCTTCTCCGGTGAGTTATTTCGGATTAACGTAGCTCTCAGAGGGGGTATGGGGTGACGCCGCCAACTTTAGTGTGCTGTTGACATAGTTGGTGACGTTCTTGTGGTGGCTGTGCGTCGGCGGTATTCAGTGAGGAAGGTGTTGATGATAATCCCCTTGTTATCTTACCATGCCGTCATTGTGACTTCTTTATGAAGGGACGTGGCGTTAGAAATGGTTTACGTTATTTTCTTTTAATGTCAAGATTACCCGTCCACGCTACCAAGGGCATTTCTGAGAGAAAAAAAAAAGTTTATTCAGGCAGTGTGATATATTTTATCTTAATTCTGATTCTCGAAAGGTCGCATCACTTACGCCCAACCCCCACTTTCAGGCGCGTGCCGTGGGGGCTCGGGCGGCATGACGTCGTCCACCGAGAAGTGCGTCTCAGACTGCGGGGGCGTGCTGGGCGTGCCTCGCTTGCACACACGCGCCCTCGCCGTCGACGACTGCTGCTCTAGCGACGAGTCCCGCCCATCCAGCCCAGCGCCGGCTTTGCTGGAGGCCATCGTGCCAAGGAGCCCCGCCCACACCGCCCGCAGCGCCACCCAGAGCGACCAGGACGCCCTCAACACCCACGAGGACATGAGCTCCCTCTCGGAGCAGGCTTGGGATCCATACCAGGTAAGGCAC
>NC_051408.1:31392122-31393878 GCF_015228065.2 Penaeus monodon
GAAGAACTAATAGCTTTTCCTTTATTACAGCAGGAATACAAGTACTTCAGTGAGCCTTACTCGGAGGACATCGACCAGGAGGCTGCCAGGCGCTTGCTTGAGTTCGGAGACGACTACCGGAAGTACATCGACTCCGACGGGGCATCCTCCTTCTCGGGCATCCCGCACAGGGGTCGCCGTTCCCCTCACCACCGTCGGCTGAGATCACTGATCCCGCAGGGTGCTCGTGACCTGGATTCTGACTCCGACCTTGGATGACCTCCATCATGTCATCGACGAGTCAAGATCCCAGCTGACCGTCACAGAGAACGTCCTCAAGAAATACTCCAACGAGGCTGCTCTGGGACTTGATTATGTGAGTATTTGTTTATGTGCATCTCAGTTACCCCTGAAATAGAGGTTTCACCTGCGCCGTTTTCTTTGACGGCGATATAGCTCTCGGTGGGATGAAGCTTCCTCGTTTTCTTTGCGCTGTATAGCAGTGGGCTGAGCTGACCTTGACACTCTTGAGTCATCAGGGTGGAGATGTAAAGTTCAAGTTATGCGAGACTTTGAAAGTTATTCAAATTTTAGTCAGAGTCACACTTGTGTCAGGTGAATATTTTTGTCTAGTTATACGAAATAATCTCATGTAGCGGTTGTTGTAGTATCTCCAATCACCATTACTTTCACAAATGATGAGGTTAATAAAGCTTACCACCTGACCTTTTTGGCAGCGATGCCATATTCATGTATTCCTTAGGCAGCGTAAGACTTCATAGCACGGAGAAAGTTGAACTCCTTGAGCATGTGGTGAGACAGACATATGTGTCATTGTTGCCAAAAGACTGTAGTTAGTGTTTTCACGCTCTGATCGTCCATTCATTTTTGTTTTGTTTTAAAGGCCATCCATAGATCAAGCGTTGTACACACGGGCTAGCGTAACAGATTTCTGGAATTTGATGCCAGTTTAGTGCATTTATGCCGCGAAAACAAAGCGATGTGGCAACCGCGGCGGAGGCAGTGCCCAGCAGTCCAGCATCAGCAGCAAGGCAGATGTCTGGTCCAGCTGGAAACTGGGGCCTCTGCCAGGCGACGCCAGGCTGGACGCACGCACACCCTCATGCGCTCGGTGCGAATTTATACACGCAAGAAAATAGGGATTGCGTAACGGATTTCGTTACTTCCGGTTACGTAATAATTAAGCCACAGCTTTTGTTTTTCTGTCTTGTCGTCCGGAAGTCGTTTTCCCTCTCCACCCACCCCGCCCACCCAGCTCTGTGGCGGCAGTTGGTGTGTTGATGGCGTGCTGTTTGCGAGATGAGAGGTGATGCCAAACCCATATAAATCGAGATCAAAAGTACAAACGCGTTTTCAAACATCCTTGTTTATTGCCAATGTTTAGTGGACCGAGTGCTGCCATTTCGTTGAAAAGGTGAAAAGGGAGAACTGCTAAGAAACGCGTGCTTCATTATAGTTGTGTTTTATTATTTTGAAAAAAAACTAAAAACAAAAACAAAATAGAAGCTATGTTGTGGAATAACACTGAAGTAAGAAGATACAGATAGACAGCAAGTGCATCTGGCACATTTACACTGCTATCAGTAAGAATGGAGTGATAACGTAGTGAACCTTATCTCTCAACCGACAGGCCGAACTCGTGGCCACAACGCAGACCAACATCAAGTGCCTGGCCGAGATCGTGCGACATCTTCAAATGGAGGGAACACTGGAGCCCGAGCTGCAGGAAGTGCAAAGTAAGTGCGGGATTTGCGAG
>NC_051408.1:31393969-31396251 GCF_015228065.2 Penaeus monodon
AATGATTTTCAAGCCACACTTCGTCACGGCAACTGGTATTCTCCGGTAAAGTATATAATTATTCGTCCTTGAGGTTTGTTGGTGTTTCCCCGTGGAATGTAAAGCATTATATGGCTTTGCTGCGGGTATCTTGGTAAGAATGTTTTCCTTCAGAATCCCTTTCAGTTGTTTATATTGTGTTATTGTATCTGGTGGCAAAGGATATGCTCGCCGATGGTTGATGTTAAGGCGATAGGATTGATGGAAATGTTTGGTGGTACGTTACAAAAGATGAAGTATCACTTTCAAGAAGCCAAGTGTCGAGCGAAAATTGTGAAAACGTGAAGGAACGTGAATGTTCTCTAACTACATTTTATAAGTAGCTACTGACATTTCCTCTTAGGAGGGCAGGGATTCAAACGTGTTGCTAAATAAGCCTAAAGGGACGAGGAGTAGGGGAGGGAGGGGTAGAGAGGGGGAGGGAAGGGCAACGATGATGAAGTCCAGGTGTTTCTCTGTTTAAAGACATGACTCTGAATGTTTTTTAAGTACACATTGAGCAGCGGGTGATCTATGGGGTGTCAACTGAGAGTAGAAAGGGGGAAGTTTATCGTGAAAGACGTGTAAGGGAAACTTGTTAGGAATATCATCTGAAAACGTGTTTTTTGTCGAATTAGTTAAGAAAAACCTCGTGATTTTAAAATTGTTGAATGAATTACTATATAACAGTTCTTTAGCGAAGTCACCCAACGTCTTTTGGCCGGGCCTTGGGGATTTGAAGTTGGTGCCCGAAGAAGGCGGAAAATGCACACGTTTAGCACATGTAACCGGAATGAGGCGACGGCAGATTGGAATGTTTACGGGGGCTGCGATGACAGCGCGGATGAAGTGAAATGTATGCGCATATGCCAGGGTTTATGTTAGTATTCGGATGTGTTACATGGGATTGCCGTAGCCAAGGTGTAAATGGCTGGCCTTTGTACTAATCCGATTTTGTCTGATTACTCGTTACCTGACTATAATTTACCTTCGATGTGTGCACTCAGACATAAGGGATATATATTGGCCAGTGGTAGGCAACGTGATATGTTTTCGAGGAAGAGCAACAGGCGGAATTTCTTCATTATTTTGCTGACGCTGAAGCCTCTGTCGAGTGCTTTGGCGGGCTGTTGTGTCAGCGAAGCCCCGCAATGGCCACGGTCACGGCGGGACAGTCGAGCCATCCAGGGCTGAGAAGGGGCCGCCCAAAGCTCATTACGACACCGCCAGCAGCCACGGCGCTCTGTGACCTGGTCTCGCCCAGTCAGCAGGAGGATCCTCACCCGGAACACACGCGAGACGAACACGGGCGGGTGTGAGGGCATGCTGAGGCGATTGGGTGTGCTTGACTTTGGGAGTGACACTCGATGCCTAAGGCGAGAAACGACCGAGAACACGCTGCTTAGTGTCGGTGGGTCACAAAACAAGGAATTCGAGCATGTCTCGATCGCAGGACATTTGAACTGACCTAAGACCTGTTAAGGCTCCCATACAACAGGTCTCGGAAACCCGACCCTGTGGGACGCGGAGACATGGTCGTCGAGGCGTAAGGACACGAGCGAGTTGGCGGAGAGTGTGGTCGAAGTGGTGACGACGCACCGCGAGGCCGGAATGGGGATTCGGACCTGTAACGCCATTCAAGACTCCAGCCTCGTGTTAGCTGGTACGTGATGACTCGTCGTTTGAAATGAAATATACAGGTGGTAGGAAAATACCTGATCGCATTTGACGCCATTGCTGGTTGACTGCGCTTTGATGGTCTGGGTGTGCAGGGGGGGTGACTGCAAGTGATTTTTATGGTTTTACTTTTTGAAGGCTTCTCGTGAATGTTATGTCTAGTTTCTATACCACATTCATTATTAAAATTGTTGAATGAGAAATGAGAAATGTCCATTTCACTTGGGATGCCAATAACAAAGGCTTTCACTACCCTCCTCACACACTTGTGAACCTGTATGTTACAAACAAAATAGATTAGTATCTTTGAATTTTGGATGTAATCACGAGGTATGGAAAGTATTTCCTCACATGATATAGCCAAAAAGAGTGAATGCGCAATAAACACGTAGTGGCAAATCTCCTCTCTTCTCGGTGATCAAAAATGACGGGAATTCCTTCCCTGATGTGTGCCCGCCTGCGCTGTCAGCCGCGTTTAAGCCCGAAACGCCAGGCACGGGGCACTATCTGCCTCCTGTCAGGTAGTGCCGCCCTGGGCCATAACACTGCCGTCACGGAAATGCCCCCGTGACGTGTAGGGAGTGACA
>NC_051408.1:31396423-31396503 GCF_015228065.2 Penaeus monodon
ATTTGAAAAGGAGACAGGTTAGAAGATTCAAACTGTCCCTTAAAAGCGGTCCAGCTTAGCGTATTTACAGCCGTGACGTA
>NC_051408.1:31396930-31398138 GCF_015228065.2 Penaeus monodon
ACCTTTCGTAGATAACCAGTAAGCATTTATTAATGCCCGACAGTATGATAAGATTACTTATCTTATTTGAAATTATTAGAGAGCGCAGGTAAACTGCTGATGTGGGTATTATAGCCTAATTCTTTTCATCAGCTTGACACTTATGATAAAAGACACATAAATACAGTTAAGATGTTATTATGAAACAACCCCCCTCCCCCCGCTAGCAACAGCCGTAGTATATCGCACACTGGCAACTGCTTCCTGCGTAAGTCAGGAGCTCACCTTTATTTCAGCGTGTGATCAGCGATATCTGCCGTGGCTTCAGTTATTTTGTTAATTAAGTCAGGCTCCCTTTATCCCGTAGACCACGCCCATTTCAGGCCGCGTAAGCCGCTCTTTTGAATCATCCCTACCCCCAGACGCCCAGCCTCGCGACGGTTGTTCGTCGGCCCACCTGTCCCGCCCACGGCCGCCCACGCTCCCCGCGCCCAACCCACCCACGCTCCACTCCCGCACTCTGCCAGGATCATTCCCTCATTCACGGGAATTATTGTTTTGACACTTTTATTTTGCTTGTTAGCTTGTTTGTTTATGCGAGGGCACGAGTGGGGGAAGCGCAGAGTGCACGTGTGGCTGCCATGCTTCACCTTCGTTTTCCTTTCATTTTTGTTTATAAAAGGGGACGCAGAAATGAAGGTCCGCCCACGTGCTCAGATGGAGGTGTGGCCCAGAAGGGGTGGGAAGGGGGGGAAGGGAATGCTGCAGGGGGTGCGGGGGAGAGGACGCCAGGGTAGGCAGTGAGGGGATGGAGAGGCAGGGGGGGGGGGGCTAGGAAGAAAGATCAATAATAGTGGGGGTGCTGCATCGTAGTTTGAGCATGCAAAGTCTGCTCCACCAGTCTTTTCCGGGACGCGACGTCGGCTCGGAGCGTCACGTCCACGCCAGGTGCCCTCGCTTGTGCCTGTGAGTCCCTTCGGCCGCGTCTTGCGTTGTTCGCCTTCCTCAGGGGAAGTGCGGGGCGGTCGTCCGGCGCTGCAGCTCCTCGCAGTGTCCTCTTGTGCACTTTCTTCATCGTCTGCCTCTTCCAGCTTTGCATGATTCTTAGAAGTATCCTTCTCTCCCTCCTACCTTTGTTGCATGATGTTATTTGAGACGCCCGCTGTTGCGCGGAGGATCAGATGTATATATGAAAGTTGTGACTGCAGTCAATCGGCAGTCTTTCTCAT
>NC_051408.1:31398223-31399910 GCF_015228065.2 Penaeus monodon
CTCCCCCCCCTGCCCCGCCAGGATCTGGGAACAAACAGGTCATTCACGGAGGAGCGTGGTGTCTCCCCTCCCTTTTCCCCTCCCGGCCAGGCGCGGCTCCTCCCCCTCTTTACCCTCTCAACCCTCAGACATCCTACACCACCCTCATTCTATAAGGAGCAGCAGGGCCTACCAGACGCCCCATCCTTCCCTGAGCGAGGAGGTCGGTGTGGCCAGAGATTATGCTGATACAGTCACGTGTGTTTGTTCAGCGATGCACAGCCTGGCAGTGCAGATAGAAAACGTGGACCATCACGCGGGTCACTGCCGTTGCAGCGGCTTAGAAGGTTGTGCTTTTGTGTGTGAATAAACGTTTCTCTTGAGGCCGTCGACTCTGAAGGTGATCGTGAATTCGCGTGGTTTTGTGTGCGTTTTTGTGGTGGAGAGGCGGAACGTAGAGTGGCGGAGGTGGAACAGGAATGGATGGCGTGTTGTTGTCAATACGGCGACGGGAGGATGGAATGCCAGACTTCCCTGACACTCGGCAACAACCGAGCAGACGCGGGCGTTGTGCTGCAACATTGCAATACTTTTTATTTCATTGTTAAGCCTTTGAAAGTTTTTCTTGTACGTTTGTCAGTGATTCGATATCAATATAGATTCCACTTATTGTGCTGCCCCCACGGTGGAACGGCGGGGCAGTTGTTGACATGTGATATGTATGGTAGCAACATGGGAGTGTAGAGTGACTTTGAGTTTCAAGTTCGTAGTGAAACCAGTGGAACAGGTCCATGCGCGGTGCGACGCCCCTGGTGTACGACATACTAACGAGTGACGTGTCGACTTTTTAAAGAGTAATATGAAAGCGGACTCGACTTCGCTATTCTGCAATGCTACTTTACTGATCTGGTTTGGAATCTTGTAAAGAGACTGCGAGGAATACAGTTTTTAGGAAAACAGGATAAAACGAAACGAAACTCTCCTATTACTGACATTATATATATATTTTCTATTACGGTAAGGGGAGGAGGAGCGGGAGATGTGACAGCCGAGAGGTACACCTGTGCGTCAATCTCAAGGTCCTAAATCAATGGCTCGATATCTGATGACCTCCTGATGCACCGAAACATCACTTGCATCAGCAACCTTCGACGGAGAGGCAGAAGCAGCACATCACTCCTCGGGATAGCCATGCGCTCACCTCTTCCTGCACATCTCAGAATAGGTCATGACGTCACAGCCTCTCCCTCTTCTACAAGCACAGGATCCTACCCAAGCCTTCGCCACCTGGAATTGCTTGAATTTGCATTCAGCTTCTAAATGCGCGTGTGACGGAATCGTGCTATATTTAACTTGAGCTCTTACAGTGGGGGGAGGGGGGGCTTCGGGGGTCGGTGGGTCGGAGGGGATGCCATGTCGGCGATTTAAGGCCCGTTTTACCGCGCGAGTTGTTTACACTTGCAGAGAAACGCCACAACCTAAGGGTGGGGGAGACATTTGAAGGAGGTAGTGTTTTGTAACAATACATATCCCTTTGGGGGAACTTGTTTGTACTCGACTCCATTACGAGGGCGAGAGGGGACTTGGAAGCCTGTTGTGTGACGGGAGGGGCTCTTCGTCACGTGCTGTGTCTTGGGGCACACCGTCTTCCATCCTTTTCTTTTCTTCTGCAGTTCATCCTAGCGACTTCCATCTCATTCCCCTCCTC
>NC_051408.1:31399961-31400108 GCF_015228065.2 Penaeus monodon
GTGTGGTCTCTCTTCCTAACCCCCCCCTCTCCGTATGATTATCCTCCTTACTTCTTTTTTCTAATATCCTCCCTCTCAAGGCGGACGAATGTGCACCCTGTTATCTTATTCGACTCTGTCGTAATCTAATTAGGAAAAAGTACTTGT
>NC_051408.1:31400158-31403490 GCF_015228065.2 Penaeus monodon
AAGTCCATTACGCAACTCCGAGCAGGTTATCAACACAGTCCCACGAAACCCGAGCCGCCGTGTCGCGAGCGTGGCCCGATAACGCGAGCGCAAGGTGCCACACCGGCTCCTCTTAACCCTAAGACAGGTCGAGCCGCAACAGACCCTCTCGAGAAGGGCATTAGGGTTGGGGCAGGTTCGTTTCTAGGAGGAGTTGGAGGGGGCTCCCTCCGGTGGGTGGCAGCGGTGGTGGTGGCAGCGGGCACTGAGCGGTGCCGGGAATAAACAAGACCATCTTGGTTGTGCCATACCGGGGTGCCAGCCGTAAGATACGCTTAGGCCATGGTAATGAATGTTAGAGTCACGGATAGGACATTTGCAAGGAGGCTTTCTTGTTAGGTGTGTGGGGGGGCATGCATGCTTTCGAGAGCAATCATTTTGGATTTACTGCTATCATGCAAGACTCGTTAATATGTGCTGCTGACCTATTCACTTTTCTTGCTGTAAGTGAACTAGAGTGCAAAGGTCAAGAACGGCGTGAGTGGTTGCAAGTCTCATACAAGAACCCGCCAGGTTCTTGTACACTGCGACGATCGGGCTTGGCAGCAATGAAGGAGAAAAGGATCGGAGAGAACGGCGAGGGGAGCAGACGAGGGGAGGAAAGAGGTACGCCTGCCGCCAGGATGCGGGATGCGTGCCCTCTTCCGCAAGCCTCAAACAATTAATATCTGCGGAGGGAGGATCGCGTCGCCCCTCCTTGTGGTGATGGCTATGGCGAGCAGAGGATGCGGGATGCGGGTACATTTTTCCACTCTCACTCTAGCACGAAGTATAACTTAATCCGCACAGAGATGTTCGCGGGAATCCTCGCAAGGTAACCAGCGCCACGTGCGGGAGTGGGTGGTAGGGGTGTTTCTCGACGCCCGCCCCCCTCACCTCCCCATCAATCTTTTTGCTCGCGGGTAGACGTGAGGAGACAGTTACACCACGGATTATATCACACTCACACTGGGGGAAGAGGGAGAAAGGGTATTTATACACTAGACATTTTCGTCTGTGTGTCTGCAAGCGAGTCTGTTAGAATGTTACTAGGCTTTATTATATCAGAGAAAAAGAATAATTGGCGCTCCCGCATGAGAACCGTTCCTCCCCGGCGTCATGTTCGTGGGGCACAGAAGGGGTCCGTGCCACGCATGAACTATGCGTCATGTTCATAGACAATTTTTAATGTGATGCTTCGTTGAACATATCTTACAGGAGCCTCGAAACAAGGGTGTCGCCGAGGCATTCAAACCACAGGCTACATGATGTCATTCAGATTTCCCTCTGAAGAGGCAAAGGGCGAGGGGCGTCGTCGGTCGCGCGAGGGAGGGGAAGCGAAGGCAGAGGGGAAGGAGTATCTGGTGTGATGGCAAGTAGCGCCACAAGGATGTCGTGAGTCACAAGGCAGGGAGTGAGACACCCAGACTCCCAGCTCTGACCTTGCAGCGGGCCTCTGAATGCGCGAGTTGTGACATGCATTGCTGCTCGCTTGCAGTGCCAGGGCGTGCCGGGGTCGATCTCGAACGCTGTCCTGCGTATCAGTGGCGATGTGCTTCCGGCTCCGGCATGCTTCCTGACTCACTTCCCTTGCCGCCCACCCGTTTTCATCCTCGTACATGAAACCGTTGTTGAGAGAAAAAATAACTCAGTGGCCGGTAGACAAAGAAAACGGGAGCCGTGGGGTATTAGAAGGCACTTTGACACAAAGTTCTAGAGATATTACTATTTTAATTCACCTTAGATGCTTTTGAGTTTCGGAGACTTACGAGCAAACAGAAATTTATACCATGTAAACATGTCCGAGTATATATTGGCCGGGGACTGAAGGGTATAAACTGGCACCCCGCATAAGAGCTGCGGTGACGTCATGGCGGGAGGGGGCGGGGAGCTGATTCAGACCGCATGTGCCAAGTGCGTGATTACTTTCTACTTAATGCGTATAATTGCTTCATAACACGTCGCAGTCGTTGACTTTCATCGTGCGAAGCGATGTGTTTGCGGAGGCTCGTTCCACGCTCGATGCGTAGAAGCGCGTGTGTGGAGGTGACAGGGAATGTTTGAGGGACGCAGTGTTGCCGGCAGCTGGGCACGGCGCCACCCCGCGAGGGTTTGAATCTACACTTGCAGTCTGAGCAGGCTGGTGGACGTACCCTTACCGCCCGCTCCGTGCGCGCCAAAACCAGTGCAGCTCGCGGTAGTGTGATAGTGGTACTTGTAGCGGCGGCACGTGGAGGGAGTGCGTGTGTGAGGCATCTTGAGTGTGAGGACACGCCCGCTGCCGCCGGGGCAAGCTGCGTGGACAGAGACAGGACTCGTCGTTCTGTTCTTCATATGGCCTGTGTGTTTGCTGGCAAGTTAGCTGTGGGGCTAAGGTTATCATCAAATAAGTGAGCGATGGTAAGATAAGAGTGATTGGGGCAGATACGAAAAGACGTTCTTTTTAGCAGTGGACGTCGCCTGGCGGCACTGCTGGGGACTTCGCTCCCAAACAGGACTGGCACTACCTCCCGGAGGCCAGCACTTGGCACTCACGGAGCCACGTGATGCCAGTGTTGAATGTGCTGTGCCTTAGGTAGCATCAGGTTAGTGCCACGCTCGTGCCCAGAACCCCATGACACTGCCAGAACTACCTGAAAGTGTACAAGGCGTCGCCTTTACCAGACGCAGAAATAAAAGACTCGATAAGCGTTACCCATAGTGAAAAGACTTGCCACAAGGGAGACTTCATGTAAATGATCATAGTGAACAGTGCTTAATCAAGTGCGGCAGAATAAGACTTGGGTGTACTGTTGCCGCCCAAGTTACGTAAAGGAATATCAGCAGCGAGCCAGGGCGCGGCGTTGCGAGGTCTCCATGCCAATTTTAGATCGAGTCGCACCTGCCTGCATCCCCGACGCTTGTGGTGTATGCACTCGCGGAGAACAGCGTGGACATGTGTCCTTTCGTATTAATCAGCGTTAGCGGATGGAGTCAGTTGAATTTACCAGAATATATTTGCTTTCGCTGTTGTGTATGATAATTCACCTTCCTGTCCAGTCAACCCGTTTGCAATTCGTATTTATTTCTGATTATCACTTCCCCGTGGGCGACTTGTCCGATCGCCTACCTCCCCCTACCCCCCACACTCACTACCCCAAAAGCTAGCCTTGCCCATGCATCACGCGTCGCCGAGTTGCGTCATTACCCCCCACCCCCATCCCCCCACTTACGCTTCCTTAGTATGTGTGTAAATAGCTCCCTCTTGCCTCCCCGTCTTCCAAGTCTCTTCGAATACTCTTCACCTCCCGCACGAACGCCTGCGCGCGCGTGCT
>NC_051408.1:31403645-31403737 GCF_015228065.2 Penaeus monodon
GTGACTTACACATACAAGCACACACTCTCACGCATTCTTGCACCCCCACAGACATTTATATATAGATGAATAATATACATAGACTCACACAT
>NC_051408.1:31403843-31403920 GCF_015228065.2 Penaeus monodon
ACTAAAACTCAGCCCCTCCCTGAATACACTCGTGCAGACTTGTCATCTACGTGTAGCATACCCTCATGGCCGCCGCC
>NC_051408.1:31403966-31404141 GCF_015228065.2 Penaeus monodon
GACGTCACAAGGCAGTGATTGACGGTTAACGCTCGTTAGTGTTTATGCCTCATATGTGTGGTGCCTAGGCGGGGAGCGGGGAAGGGGTTGGGGGGGGGGGATTGAGGGTGCAATGCCTAATCCTTTGGCGCGCTACTTCGAGAGTTGGGAGAGTGTCCCCGGAGGAGGGAAGGGA
>NC_051408.1:31404309-31408673 GCF_015228065.2 Penaeus monodon
TTGTATTTATTTGTTTGCTTGTTTATAATAGATAACAAGAAACGTTTTAATATGTCAGGGCGCGAGTCAAACGGTGTTTACGTCGGCATGCACATGTGTTAGCTTGAGTGCGGGCATGGCGCGGGCCGAGGAAGGGCATGACAATCCGCTGGGTTTCCGGTATGAAGGCGCTGACAGGCACGGTGGGGCAAGGTGGCACCCTCGCAGCGACATCCGCCTGCCCGCGCCACATGCTTCGCGGGTCAAAGAGTTGCCGAGCGCCTCAGCCGTTAGTTCTGAAGTTATCAACCGTTAAAAGCAATTTAGGAAATGGCAGTAACGCTGTAGTATTATTGTGATTAATGTTATTTATAGTGGGTCGCTGCTGATATTCAGTTTGATTTCGTAATGGGGATACAGGGCTAAGAATACAAGAGAGCCGTGGGTTTTTGCAGGCGTTTTAATGTGTGCATTTTGTTATAGATATGACATGAAGTTAAGCAAAAGATTAGCATTGTGAAAGTGACAAAGAGCAATGAGAGACAAGTGAGCGGCGGTTGGATGTGTGCCTAGCGGGAAGTTGTGTAAAGTGAGACAGAGAACCGTCGCTCGAACCTACGACTATGACACACCGTCGCCAGGGTTCCCGCGCTGCCAGGCGTCAGGGGGACCCCAGCTTCATCTTCGAGGATTTCACGGGGGATCCCAAGGGTCCTGGGCACCCAGGGGCACCGGCCGGCCCCGGGGGGAAGAGCAAGATCCCGGGACCCGTCAAGGACCACCGGGGGAAGTCGAGAGGACCCAAGTCCAAAGGAAAGAATTCGAGGGACAGGGCCCAAGGTGGGGGTGACGCCGAGGCCAAAGCGGAGAGCCCCGAGGGCCGAGGGAGCCCGGGGGGGCAGAGGGCCGAGCCCGCGCCCAGAGCGAAGGAGGCGAGTCCCGCAAGTAGACCTCTCACTAACGGTGTGAACTCCGACGGGAAACCAGCGCCGTTCTCAGAACCACCGAAGGACAACGCTGTTGAAGTGGAATTAGGATCAAATACTGAACCTCTGAAGGAATCGGGAATTGACACTAAGAAACCGTCTTCGGAAACAAATGGCAAAGAATTGAACTCTGTAGCCACTCCGTTGATTGACAATTCAGAATCTCCTGAAGAACCAGAGACTGTTTCCATTGAACCACCCTCTTCAGTTTTTGAGACTGTAGAAGAACCGGTAGATGATAAAGAATTGCATAATTCAGGACTGCTTAATAAGTCTGAACATATTAATGAGGACGATATAAGAACATCAAAGGTTAATGATATGGAGCCTAAGCAGTTAGAGGACGATCGCGCTGAACCTAGTCCTGCTGAACCGAAGCCTGAAGGCGTAGAGATCCTCAACGAAGCGGAGGGCGACAACTCTGAAACCTTTAGACACATTGAAATTAATTACATGGACCCTGTGCAACAGCTTCAGACGATCGTAGAGGAGACCAGAGAACCTGAAGCCACCGGCGCTGAGTCACAAAAGGAGCAGGAGGATAACGAAAGCAAGGAAAGTTCAGAGACGGAAGAGGGTGCGGGAAAGACTATGGGAGAAGACTCAGGGCAGGCGCATCCGCAGTCTGCTCGTGAGAGAAAGACGAAGATCCCAGGACTCTTGAAAGAACCCAATTCGAAGGGCTCGGGGAATAAGGGGCTGCGAGTGACCTTTGACTTGAGTAGCACTCAGGAGAAGGGCGAGAATGTGATTGACAGCTGGGAGGACCTGAGTGATGCGGATGGCGGGGATTTGGTTATAGACGAGGAGGATATCATCGACTGTGGAGTGAAGCTGTCAACAATGGATGATCTTCTGGATCTAGGAGAGGGCCTGGACGTCGAAACCCCACTGATTTCCCCTGAAAGCGGAAAGCCTAACGAGAGTATACAGTGGTTCAGGCCTAGTGACGAGTTCCGGTCAGAGCCTCTCGGTGGAAAAGACTCGAACAAGGCTGGTGATGGAAGTGGCGATGATAAAGCTATTCCAGGTGTGGATGATGTCAGAGAAGGTGCGTCGGGGGCGAAAGATGATGAAAAGAATTCAGGTGACAATACGCCTATTCTCGGGGCTGACATTATCCCACTCAGTATCTCCGTTTATAACGAAGGGAATAATAGTGTGGAAATTCCCTTCATTGACGGTGAAGAAGAAACCTGTGTTGATGACGATGACGATGAATGGGAGACGGAGCCCAGCGGAAGCAGCAGCGAAAATGGAAACAATGATAAGGTTTTGCATGTTGAATGCAGGAAAGAGGATCATACGGCTCCTGATAAAGCGAGTGAAAGAGGTGATGAAAAGGTTTCACAAAGAGAAGAGAAAGAAGAACAGCAGGGAAGCCGGGAGGAAGAGGAAGACAGGACTTTAGTAGACCAGCCAAGCATAGAGGAAGACAACAGCGAGAAGGATGACGATCTAATCACCAAGGAAGACATCGACGTCGTGTTCATGGCACTTGAGAAAAGTCCAGTCAAGGGAGAGACTGTTCCTCTGGCGACACCGGAGATCCTGAGTCCTATTGGGATGGACGCAAGTCCTCCCCAGAAGACACAGTCTCGGGTGTTTGTCGGTCCTCTGCCACGCGCCGAGCGCACGTATGCTTGGGACAGACCAGGGTCACCTCAAGTATCGATAGGATACGAGTGTCAAGAAAGGAAGGCCGCATCTGTCTGTAGTTCTGAGACTGAATCTGACGGAGAGTTGGTGCCGTGTGAGGACAAATGCATTGGCACTGCGGACTTCATGGTGGAAAGTGACTCCGAGCCTCTTGATCTCAGCAGCAGCAGCAATGACAGAACATCGTCAGTTTGTGACACGCTGTCATCACAGAGTCAGGACGCTTTGGAAGTAAGGGTTGTTGGTGAGAATGCAAGTTTGGCACCTGATGATGACGTGCATACCAAAGGTGCCAGAAATGAGAAAGATACTTTAGCCGTTTCCGACGTCCAGCCTGATAGCTCCTCACCCTCGTCTGATGGCCAGGAGGAAGGGAATTGTGTAGGGAAGTCAGAGAGTGGGAAAGAGAGTCAGATAAACGGAAAGAAGAACGGGAAGAAAAAAGGTAAGAAAAATAAAAGAGAGATAATCGCTGAGCCAGCGCCAGTGCCAGAACACATTCTAGGGCGGCCAAAGCTGGTTCGCGGAAGAAGCTGGAAGGAAAAACGAGAGCGATTCATGAAGGAATACCAGGACCCCCTTTCCCTCTCATTTGGAAAGGAGCTGTGCGAGTCGGAGATTGTGGAGGACACATCAAACCTGCTCACAGAAACGTGCACTGAAGCCAGCCTGGAGGCACTACCCAAGAGCTCTTCAGAGACGACCCTGGTTATGCTTCCTTCCAGAATAGATTCTCTAGCAACTGCAGTGAACGAGAACAGCCCCAATACTGCAGCTGATGTTGGTGCTTCTAACCTCCCCGAGGATAGTATCGAAGATGAAGCCCTTTGGATCAGCCGCAAAATCGTCCCACCTCCGCCCAAAGTGGCCATCGAGGTGACAGCTGCGAGTGACGAGGACGAGAGCGACTTCCACAGTGTTCATGAGAAGGAAGATTTCTACGTAGTGAAGGCTAAGGAGACCGCGAAGCCCCTCGAGGCAAAAACGGAATATGTAGGTGATAGTGAGTCAAGTGATGAGGGGCTCCAACTGCCTCATGATCAGAAGGCTCCGGAAAAAGCAACATCAGCATGTGAGGTGTGGGCTGCGAGTACGCCTCTCATTGGTATTTCCTTAGAAGGGAGTCAGTTAGTTAAAGAGAAAAGCCATGACTTATCAGAGAGTCCCATTGATAGTAGTGATAATTCGGCGTACACAGATGCTAAGGATAGTTCATGTGCGGAAAGCTTACCCCATTCGTATGATTATGTTCGGTCTTTCCCGGAGGTTATAGGTACGCAGTCGTTAAATCTCGTATATTCCTATGACACAGACTCAGACTTTAATTCCAAACCAGATCAGTGGAGCTCAAGATCAAAAGACGCTAGTTTGGTTGTGAATGGCCGGGGGAAGAACGAGTTGGAGAAAGCAGGCCCCGACGTGCCTGCAGGAGAGATAGTGTACGAGGGACCGTGTTCTTGTCGCCCAGGTGAGTCTCGCATGGGACCCCTCTTGCCCTCATATCTGGCTCCCACAGTGGGTGTGGGTATGAGTGTAGGTTAGCCAGGACTCGCCGCTCAGTGTTCCGCCTCTCTTCGAAAGTGACCATGACGACGTTTTCTCAGACGACGCCATGAAGTTAGTGGTGGACAGTTTAGTGAACGAGGATAGTGAGACGCTGCAGGACTCTGCGGGCGATAATGACGCGAATGGCTCAGACATCCGCTCGAGGATTAAAGAGATTGTAGGCCCGCGGCTTCA
>NC_051408.1:31408721-31409852 GCF_015228065.2 Penaeus monodon
TCAGGGAGGCGAAGAGCACCTTCTGACAAGTGGAGAGAGTCCTCGTGGAGGGCGAGAGGAGTCACCCCTGCCAGGGTCCTCTCCAGCGTCTAGCTCAGGAGTCCAAGGTTCCGACGAGATGTCCCTCTCCCGCTCCCGCTCGAGATCTCCCGCCTCGAAAGAACCCGCATCCGCGAGTGTCATCCCCGCCCCTTACGCGCAGCCGGACATGATCTACGAGGACTGCCCGTTGCAGCAAGAACTAACCCCAGACAAGATGGACCCTGCAGAAAGTCTGAGGGCGTTGAGGTTCGAATCAGGGCTGGACATGAGCCCTGAAAAGCCCCAGCAGGTGGACTGCAGCTTTAGAACATTCAGGGACATGTATCAAATCAACCCCGTTTACCTAACGGACTCGGACGACCCCGAGGACCCCACCGAGTCCGATACGATAGTTCAGGGGTCAGGGGGTTATGACCTCGACAGGTCCATCACTGTCAATAGTAAGTCTCGCAGACTCTGTGGTCGTTTATGGCTAAGCAAAGGTGTTGTGGATGTTTTGTTTATTATTCTTGCTTGGGGTTAACATTTGGCTTTTGAATGCTGGTACCATTATGCTGGTAACTGATTAAATTTTGTTTATATTTTGTTGAAATTTATGTTCCTTTAAATATGTTATTACTAATATTTAATGTACACAATGGATTATCAAATGTAACATTTTAGTTAAATTCTTCAGATTAGTGATTTCTGGAATCCACATTTCTTCTCTGCATTTCATTTTGGTATGCAAACAATAACAGAATACCTCTTAGTTCTATAGAATGAGATTAGTACTCAGAGCCCTAGTAGTCAGGTAGTGATGCAACTGCAAGCATTTTAGCACAATCCACAGTGTGCTGTGTTTCAGCCTTCCACACTAAAGCACATTTAATTAAAAGAACCTCCCTCTTTCCCCCTCCTCCCTCTGTCTCGCTGTCTTACACTCATTCACACTGGGTGCTTTGGTGGTGGTGTGTAGGCTGGGGATCTGCCTCGGAGGAGTCCCCAGTGCCCCAGGAACTCGGCTCGTCCCCGCCCCTGCCAGGAGCTCGAGGGGCGAGGAAGGTCCCTAAGGTCACTAAGCTTCTCAGGGAAACTCAAGGTTAGCTA
>NC_051408.1:31409974-31410456 GCF_015228065.2 Penaeus monodon
TTTTTTTCACAGTATTAATTTTTATATGTTTACTGATCTAGCATGCTTCGTTTTTTTCTGAATGTTGTTGATATATTGGAACTGATGTTGTAAGCCCTGTGCTATTTGGCAAACATGCAAGACACCTGACAGAAGAAATTAGGTCAGGAAGTCTGTGGCATCTCACTTGCTCCTTGCAGCACTGTCATGCTGTGGCTAAGCTGGTTGCATGACGGTTACGCTGAAACTGAATATGCGTAACGGTGTCTACTATTTTTAATGAGTGTCCTAACATGTTTCCTGCGTTTGTTTCACTGTAATAAGTAAGAATGTAAATGTTGTCTCCTTGTTCATGCTTCTCGAAACTAAATATAGAAGTTTGTCCAGCATGCTGTAATTCCCATTTTCTGCGATGGAGTAACTACAATAGAAAACGGGTATTATAGGGCTAACTTCAAAATATTGATGTCTTGCGCTTTTATACGTTGACGCAGAACGTTGAT
>NC_051408.1:31410545-31410881 GCF_015228065.2 Penaeus monodon
TTTAGCTGTTTTATATAAATGCTTGATGTATTTTGTAATAATTTAATTCTAAGCAAAGAAAACAAAGTTGTCAAAATTCTGTGTGCAGACATCTTACAGTTACATATCTGCACATTTTAATTAATTCACCGCAACAGAAGCATCGAGACTTCACTGTCGAAAGCGAAACCCAAGAGGTAGGGCGCGGCGCGGCAGCCATTGACGACATCGCTTATATATACACTCGTGACGGTGAGGCCAGGCGTCAGAGCCACGCGCTCGGGAGGCTGCTGGCATTGCTGGCATTACTTGAGGCTGATCCACGAGGCCAAGTTTTGTTCCAGTTGCCGAGTGGGG
>NC_051408.1:31411074-31411149 GCF_015228065.2 Penaeus monodon
AAACTCCTTCGTGATATGGGGAAACTTGAGGGAATTAAGGGGGAGTAGATGATTTGGAAAAGGGAAAGTAGAAAG
>NC_051408.1:31411662-31411878 GCF_015228065.2 Penaeus monodon
GTAATGGTGAGAACATTTCTGGAGATACGGTCAGTGCTGGCCTTGGCACGTGTCCGGATATTGCCAATTCTTGGGCGACGCGGGGAGGGAAAGGGGCAGATTCTCCAAATTCAAGTGGATTTCAAGAAGTCACTATGTCGGGGTTTAACTTACGGTTTAACTGAGATCACTTGAGCACTTGGCGCATTTGCGCATATAGCTCCCCTGCACCATTTT
>NC_051408.1:31411939-31412455 GCF_015228065.2 Penaeus monodon
TGATCGATTAGAAGCAGAAGCAAAGGATACGGGGACAGAGTGATAAATAATGGATAATAAGGCGCCAAAGAAGAAAACATCAATAAAGGTCAGGGAAAGAGAGAGGCTAGAAAGGGGGGAGGGTGGCTACTGAACGTGACGTTGTGACGAGGCTTTTGTTACAGTTTTATGTAACGTTCGGAGGCCTCGCCATCTGAGTCACGGTATGGCAGTGGGGGCTCAGCCACAGGAATGCGGGAATGTATACAAGTTATTATATTCTAAACTTATTAAAGTTGTATTTTATCACAAGGTAGTTGTAGAGTATTTACAGTTATGGTAAGGTATTCCGGTCGTGTCCACGCTTAGTAGCAGTCCAAGGTGAGGGGGCGTGGTTATCCACGCGACTCTAGGTTTCTTGAAGGATAATCCAAGATGCAGTCCAAGTGGGGGGAGATCCGAACAACACACGGGGGGAGGGGGGGCAGGTAGATCATGTTTTGAAATGAGCTTCCGTTCCCTTCCGAAACATCATTA
>NC_051408.1:31412486-31416117 GCF_015228065.2 Penaeus monodon
AGTAGTACGCTTCCCTCGGCTTTGTTCTCCCCCATTATTCATTCACTCCGCCTTGCTGGGAGGGGGCGGTAGTAGTATGAGCTGCCTTGACACGGGTGTCGGTGTCCCCCTGTTTGTTGTTGACTGTGGGGGGGGGGAGGAAGGGGTGACGGGTGTTACAGTAATGGTGTTGACGTCGCTCCAGCCGTGACGCTGACGGCAGAACCGCGGGTCGAAAAAGTTCTTGCGTTATTATTTTATGAACTGGGGGAAGGGGGCCCGTCTCTCAGTCTGCCTGGTGTTGTGCTTAAAAGACGGCGAATAATGGATGGAAAAGTGTAACAAGAAGACGGGATCTCAGATGAATGGCGCATCGCAAAGCACCTGGACAAAAAGCAGTGAATGAAATAAAGAAGAGGAGATATGGCAAGACGCGGGTACGGTTATCGAAAGGGACGTTGTAAGATTTCTCTCATCACACAACGCTGTCAGTATAAGGAGCAGCGGCGGAGTGTGTGCGCGTGGAGGAAGGCTGTGCGGGTGTATGTGTACGGGTTTGTGTGCGTTGGGTGCTTGTGTGTCGCGTAGGGGTTCGCTCAAGGGTGTAACAGTGAGGCTTCCGGAAATGCGATTCAAGTCCTCGGACATGGTAATGGGATGAAATGTACATGTGATCTATAGGGGGTACATATTAGCCGTCCCGACGAGACCTTGTACGGCTTGCAGAAGAAAAATATTGGTTTGGGTGTACACACAACACCACTTAAAATCTTCTGCGCACACAAGGCACACCAAAGACATCACGATGTTCTTTCTCACAAGTGCAGAATGGCCCCTGGTTGCAAGAGACTCCGCCCTTAAGTTCCAACCCGATTCTCGTGGATATTAACACATCAGCGACGGAATGTGTAGGCTTGGGCAGTGATACCAGTGTCTTTTATTGGTTAATTCGTCGCTATGCGAAATGGACAAGGAAAAGTTGGTTTGATTGAAAATATGTGGTTGGGGATGGCAGTGCAACCCGAGCGAATTGGCCATTATCATGCGATTATCTAGTTAGGGTGACACCGCAACTGCTGCCTCCCCTGACTGCGTATTGCATAGATCCTTGCAGTGTCCAGACTTCGCTGTGCTTTAGCTTCAAGATACGCTCTTTCATAGCTAAAGGTCACGAAAAGGAGGGGGAGTGAGTTGTGTTGTGCCTCTATTACAGTCTGTTTAGTTATCCCCTCCCGCCCCCTCCTCCCTCGCCTCCACACGCCCCTACGGTAGGAAGAAATGTCAATGACCTGTGGCGGCGTGCAGGTTGCAGCCCAGTGGGGAGGAGAGGGAGGCCCGGCTGCGGGGGCGATGGGTGGCACTCACGGGCCACGGGCAGTGCCTCTCCTGGACGGTCCTCGCGCAGACCTGCTCGCCGCTGCTGGTGCCTCGAGACCCACAGATGCTCTCGAAGTGTGTGATGGTACTCGGAGTCGATTTCTTTTGGATCGAGATGGAACTCTGTTACTCCTTCGTAGATGACGGACGGAAAATGGTTGATAACATGATTGCAGAAGCACCATGTATGATGCTTACGCCCGTAATGACATGCAGTATTAGTGATATTACTGATCGAGAAGGTGACACCGCCAGTGGCATTTGATATGTGATCGCGGCTTGTCGCTGAACTGATCGCTCCCCGGTGGCACTTCCCAGGGTCCCTCGCCAGTAGCCGCGGCGTCGAGTGCAGTGCAGAAGCTTACGAAACGCTCGCCGTGACCGTGTGAATTTCCTGTCCCAGTCTTCGAAATCCAGGCGGGACAGAGTCGGTGCAGTTGATCGCATTTATTTATTCATTAGCAAAAAGCGTTCATTAGGGGATGATGTGTTGGTAAGGGCCGGGGTGTGGGAGGCGTGTGGGAGGACGATCGCCTTGCCAGAGACCGTGGTGTGGGAGGCGAGGAGCAGGTTACGCCACGGGATGGGAATTCTGAGATACTACGCTGTAACCTTCGTTGTTTCAGTGGCGTCGGTTGGGGGGAGGGGGAGAGGGGGAAGTAGTACACAGACTTCTTCTTGGTGTACGTAATGGACGGTAAGAGGGGGGTGAGGGGGGAACGGAAAGGGGGTAAAGTACATAAAGCGAGAAGACGAGAATGCGTCATTCATCAGAATGTGTGTGTGCTCAGATGAGAGAAAAAGTGTTTAAGGTCGGACGGGTTGCGATATGCCCCCCTCCCTCCCCTCTCCCTGTACACTTGGCAACACTAGAGCTAAGTAAGGCACGTTGTACTTTCTGTTCGAATAGATGTTCTCCCCGTCTTTCAGCGAGGGGAGAGAAAGGGCCCAACATGCAACCAAGTCATTGTCAGCGACCTATCCAAGGGGACTAGGATATAGGTCAGGAGGCGAGGCGTAGAGGAAAGGCACGCAAGGCCTATTTGTCTAAATACCACGTTCATAGGCAGGAGCGTTGTTACCACGGCACTCACCCCACCCCGTCCTTTCCTTTCTCAAGGTCCGGGTATATTTACTGCGTTGGTTGTTGACTACGGCGATGTACACAAGCGAAGTATGTGCTCTAACGATTAGAATTGGAGAAAGCTGGATCAAGCGCCTGGCACGTGTATGCTCGCCTCCACCCCCCTCCCTCCCTTCTAAAGCCTGGGGTTTCCGCGGTGCTTCGTGCACAGGCTTGCTGGGAGTGCTGGCTTGGAGACTCGTTTGTGTCGTTTTCTGCACGTTCGTGGCTTAAGGAGGTGTGAATAACGTCAGCTTTGAATTGTAGGTTACCTTTCATACTTTTATGGCGTGGTATAAAATAGAAAGTAAGTAAATTATCACAAAAAACAGGCAAGGCAGGGACTGAAAAACAAGAAACGATTTAACTCTAATCCAGTGTGAAGAGGTATGACAAGGTGAATTGACACCCCTGCGGTCATTGGTATCGCTGGCGCCGCCACAGCAGTAGGAAAGCTGCTACATAAATAACAAGTTCACCAACAGTATCAACAGCACTGATATTAAGATACTAAACTTTGACGTCACATGACCGCGAACTACTAACACTGACATTGACATGCAAACACACTAGCAGAGAAACCAATACCAGTCACATGAAAACAACAACACCAACAAACCCTCACGGGGCACCAGGCAATCAATGTGACTGCGAGGGAGGAAGGGCAGGTGGCCGCGGTGACACGGCTGAGACCTGAGGCAGGTCGATGTCTCGTGGTAAGCTCGCAGGTCTCGTGTTTCAGGTACCGAGAAGAGCGACCTGCAGCGACCTGGTATGAGAGAGTCAGGGGGCCGGGATGGGGTGTAGAAGATAAGGGAGAAAGAAGTTGAGAGCAATTATTGTCTTCTTTTCCGGTGGAAATTTTAGTTATGCCTACAACGAATTAGCCATATGGTTAGTGTGAGATTTCTCTTCGCGCCGCAGAGAGTGTAATGGGAAAGGGCGTGGGTGGTACCGGTGCCCTCGGGGAAGGCTGGCGCGGTCGGGCCTCAGGGGATGCAGGTGGCACTCGTGGCGCGTCCGGGTTTTATTACTCGTTGTTGTGATCGCTCTCTTCGCACCTCTTTGTTTTCTCTCCGTCTTATTCCTTTTTTTTTCATATCACTTTTTTTCCTTCCCGTGTCCCGCTTTCTTACTTTGTGACTTATGTAG
>NC_051408.1:31416356-31416520 GCF_015228065.2 Penaeus monodon
AAGTGCTCTGCGGGTGAAAGTACGAAGCAGTGTTCATTGTGTAGTTTTCACTTGCGGCCGTCGCGAAGGTACGGAAAAGTGCCACGACACCGGGTCATGAGCCGAGCCGGGAGGTTTCTAATTCCTCATGACACTTCTGAGAAAGCTAAGATGGAGGGAGGTTA
>NC_051408.1:31416560-31416872 GCF_015228065.2 Penaeus monodon
CACTCGTTTGGATCTGAACCAGTCGTGCCTTCTGCATTGTCGTAGAAGCATTGCGTCGCGCCGATGGAGTAGGAAGAGGGGAGGGGGGGGGGCAGTGATGGTGCTTCCTCCGTGATTGTGGGGGATTGTGAGGGGAGGATTGGAGAGGGATGGGGAGGGACGTGATCGGAAAGAAGGGACAGGATGTTCTTTCAAGGTTGCTGGCACACTGTAATAGCACCGCGGGATCACAAGAACGGCAATTGTGTTCTTATGTGCGTGTGTGTTTACGGTGGTTAGAAGTGGTTGCCGTGTTTGTAAAGGAATATGGGA
>NC_051408.1:31417012-31418703 GCF_015228065.2 Penaeus monodon
ACTTGGTAGATCGGTAGGTCACGGATATAAACGCACGCGTGACGTCAGTATCTTAAGCTAGGGAGTGGTTGACTGCGTTTCTTGTCGGGCATTTTATGCATCGAGGGTATCAAGACATGGGATTTTGTTTAACATTTTCATTTTCGTCGAAATAGAGAGAAACTTACGTCAGTAATTTTTCTTTGTCTTTGGTTGCTTATCTTGTGCCAGAGGATTTCAAAACACCTTGGAAGTATATTCTAGCAGTCACTAGGTGGACTTCGCGTTCCCTTCCAACTGCAATCACGCCTATCAGTACGCAAATATGAAGCAGGAAAAAAGAGAGATCCTGATGTGACACACAAAGCGAGACGACAATCGATAGGGTCGATTTTCCCTCGCAGGGGAAGAGGGGAAGGGAACGGGGGGGGGGGGGTATGGTTGTTGCACGTGCGTTCTCCCTTTTCTGTGGCTATTCCGGACCCGCCACGTGTTCACGAGGAACACCTGCTACTCGAGTTTCCTCTCGGTGGTTCCACCCAATCTAGAACCATGAACCTTAACTCTTTACCTCAAGCATTGCTACTGCCCTGTGCGTCGGAGTTGGAGGAATCAAAACCCATTCATTACAACTTGGGAAAAGAACCTCATGCGATAAAGCGGAGTCCAGTGCGAGGGGAATCGATCGGCCTACACGAAGGTACCGGCATTTCGGTCCACAGCAGAGACGCCGTTTGGGCCCGAGTTCGGACCACGGGTGTGTGGATGGACGCATTTTCAGTCTCTGATACGAATCATTCCCGACGGAGGTTGAGGTGACGTTGAGCAGTGCCCGGGGGGTGAAAGCAAGATTATCATGGTGGATCTTCAGCGTTTCTGGAGCCATGGAGATGAGGTGTATGTGTGGTATATATATGTTAAGGGGTTTGTGATGCGGCAAGTTATCGAAATGAGCATGCGTCTGTTTAGTTCCCAGCAGTTCCAAAATAAAGTGAAAAATGGATGTGTAAAGACAGTCATCGAAAAAGTTAAAATGCCCCCGTATAATCGTACAAGGGGGATAGATGAAGGCTATGAAAGTGACTACTCGAGGAGAAAATTTTATCCGTTACTATGCCGTAAGTGTACCGCGATCCTGCGTTTAGTACAGTCCTCCCCTATCCAGAGAATGCTTCGTTTTCTATACTCAACAGTCGTATACATTTTCTTTGATTGTGGTAGCTTTGTTAGGGTAAACTAAAACATTAACACTCAGTTCTTCTAATTCCTCTTCTTTTCTGCTTTTGATTGATCTTGTTGATAATAAGTATTGTTGTTGATAATGAGACTTTTTGCATAACTGTGTGAAATACGATTGCTGTATCAGTGTTTAAGGATACGTATTTGTTTTTTTGCATGTCAGCTTTTCAAGAGTCGTGGATGCCATGGATCGGAACAAGTTTGTAGTGTGCTAATGATAACGTGGTTCTTTTTCCAGGTATCGTGCAAAGATGGGAGGTGCTACAGGCCCAAGCCGTGGAACGGCAGCGGCAGAGCGGGCAGGTGCGAGAACTGCAGCGCCAGGTGAAGTCCCTGCGCGTCGTGTTGGAGTCGCTGATCGAGAGGGCCAGCGACACCACGCAGGTGAAGGACCTCGAGACCCACCATCAGCTTAGCGACAAACTGCAGGAGCTCAAGGTGAGTACGTGGTTTTCAGGCTCCTGGGCAATGGG
>NC_051408.1:31418754-31419205 GCF_015228065.2 Penaeus monodon
CAATGGATGTACCTTTTTAGGAAAGATTGAAAGCGATACCAGTTTTATTTAAATGAATGTCGAACGAGAGGTTGTTATCTTTATGAGGTTCTGGTAATTGCTATTGTTATGGGCTTAGAATAAATATTTTTGATTGAGAAGGAAATAGGTATGGAGGACAGAGATAGAAAAAATGTGATGTGATGATGATTTTACTTTCACGAAATAGAAGGCGCACATGACACGCTTCGCATTTTGCTCAAATTTCGTTTCAGGCATGAGGTGCAGGATCACGTGCTTGTTGGGTGGGGTGCAATGAGATCTTGCAATGCTTCAGGTGGGGGTGGGAGGGGGGTTGGTTAGTCCGTAGTTGTGCAAGAATGTAGCTTTCGATGTTGTGTTTTATTTATTTATTTAATGAGGGGTAGATCACAACAGTGACAATGATTTTGTTGCACATTTTCATAACCTT
>NC_051408.1:31419271-31419618 GCF_015228065.2 Penaeus monodon
AACATCTCGTGTTTCACTGTCGCTCACTCATTTGATATTTTTCTGGCGGGAAGAGAGAAAAAAATTGCGTGTCCGATTAGGTCGTTGGGCATGACGTGGCGGGCCCTGATTGGTAGCGACAGGAGTGACGTCCCTCGGCCGCGCTCTGCTATTGGTGTTGACAGCCACGAATTATCTTATTTCGCTTCTTTTAAGCTTTGTGCCCTGGAAAATGACCGGGTTGCGTCAACGCTGACTAATTCTCGTCCTTAGTTTTTCGGCTGAATTATAAGTGGAAAGATACGTTATGTTAGATTTTATATTTGTTTGCTAGAATTTGTATCGGGAGAAACGTTTCCCTCCCTTTC
>NC_051408.1:31419684-31419970 GCF_015228065.2 Penaeus monodon
ACTCCTTCCTTCTCCTCCCTACCTCCTTCCCTTATTTCGTCAGTCATCCGGAAGGGGAAGCCATGCAGTCAACACAGTGTCCTTTGCATGCTGCCATTGCCAATCCCTTTAAAAAAATTATCTTTGTATTTCTAGGTATTCAGTCCTTTGTTTGTATTTTTATCGGAACAGCCACAGGAAGAAAAGAGATGTTCATGTTTCAGCAATTTCTGCATACTTAAATTTAGGTGTCTTTTCACGATGGTTGATACCCGTAGACTTTTTCGCTCTGTTGACATGTGATCAT
>NC_051408.1:31420228-31421026 GCF_015228065.2 Penaeus monodon
TAAAGAAAAAGCTCTCCTTGACAATGAAGGTTGATGTTTGGAGGTTACGCCATTGCATTTGCATTCGTAGTGCGCGTGTAAGATGATCTCGTCCTGGAAGATTGTTTACACGGAGCGATGAAGATAGTCCCTCAGACCATGACTTCCTGTTCCTTCGGTCCCTAGCGTGTTCCTCGTGCCTTTCCTCTCCTCCTTCCCTTCCTCCTCCTCCCCTTCCTCCTCCCCTTCCTCCTTCCCTTCCTCCTCCTTCCCTTCCTCCTTCGGCTCGCTGCCACGATCCGCAAGCACCGTGTACGCGCTTTGGCCGGCGAGACTTGGCGCATGTCCAGGCCGTACCCGCAGGCCTCAGGAGGCAGCTCGTGCTTACAGGCACCGGGAGGGCCATGCTTGGAGGGAGAAGGGGAAGGGGGGCGAGGGTCGCTTACCTGGTCTGTGCTCACACGCCCAGCCAGGTCACTAGAGCAGGTCGGACATGTTCCTCACGTCGAGACTGGAAGGTTGTGTTCCCGTCAGCCACTTGTCTGGCCTCGCTCGCGCCGCGCCTGGCGAGTGCTTGGGCGGCCTGGCTCGGGCGAGGAGCGCTCCCGACCAAGGTCTCCGCAGACCTTGCTCCCGACTGCTGACGGGGCGGCGAGGTAGGTTGTGGCGAGTCTTCCCGCACGCACTCCTGCCGAACTACTAGGAACGCTTGTGTGGACGAATGGTAGATTAAACTCTTGATGATATTCTCTTTATTAAAATGATTTGGCTGTGCTAAGAAAGCTATTTTCATTGTTGATAGATCTGTCTATCTATCAT
>NC_051408.1:31421191-31421473 GCF_015228065.2 Penaeus monodon
AACGTCCGGCAGAGCGAGGTCCGCTGTAGTGTGTCTGTATGATTATTCCGCAGGACAGCCGGGCGAGGGAGGGCGCGTCGGGGCGAGGGAGGGCGCGTGGGGGTAGGGGGCAGAAATAGACGTGTCTAATTTATTTGTCGGGGCCCACAGCTGAGCGGGGCCGGGCCCTCCGCGGGGGACCTTGTCGCAGTAACGATGTCAGATTTACACCGCCCTTCTTTACTCACCCTTCCCTTCCCAGCCGACGTAATCACCCTCCCTCCTTCTCCCTTTCCCCCTCAC
>NC_051408.1:31421531-31421622 GCF_015228065.2 Penaeus monodon
TATCCGCATCGATGTTTACCTCCCCTTTTGCCCGCCATCTTTCGGCCATGTCGCCCCCTCCTTGGGCCTTCCTCATCATGACACCCGTTCA
>NC_051408.1:31421654-31422008 GCF_015228065.2 Penaeus monodon
CTGGGAGTTCACGTGGTCCGCCCAGCCGCCCCGTGCATGTTGCCAACGCCGCCGTTCATGACGCCATGCAGAGGATCGGGTTCTTGGCACCGGCTCTTTTATCTGGGTCGAGTGCCGTCTAATTGCATGGCACCGAGAGGTAGTGATGGACGTTTTTCATGAGGTTTAGGGACTTGTATGACAGCTGGCAACATGGCGGGTAGGAGGGGGTAGGGGGGGTTGGCTTGCGGTTCCTGGAATATTATTTTGTTAAGTGAATATTTGACTTGGGGATTGGGAAGCTGTAGAGAGTGGGCGGGGGTGGGTGGGGAAGGTGCGCAACGGGGGAGCATGTTCAGATAATGGCTCAAAGCA
>NC_051408.1:31422358-31422476 GCF_015228065.2 Penaeus monodon
ATGTTCTCGAAGCGAAGCGCCAGACGCAAGCCCTTGGTTCTTCCTGCGGGCTTCCTTGGGCATTCTAGAGGAGAGGCAGAAGGAGGGAGGTGGTCCTTCGGGCTCGTCCGCAGGGCCT
>NC_051408.1:31422551-31422637 GCF_015228065.2 Penaeus monodon
TGTCTACAACATCGTGCTGAGATGATAATTTTCACGTTCCGGTTGATTGGCCGCCTCGATCCCCCGCTGGTGCCGCAGACCGGCCA
>NC_051408.1:31422676-31425192 GCF_015228065.2 Penaeus monodon
AGTTTATTGTGTCCCGCCTATTCCTTCTTTCGCGTGGCCTTTCATTCCTGTCGCACTGAAGTTGTCCTTGAATGCCGCAGCCCAGCCCGCACCTGTCACTGCGCTGGGCATTCTTGGGATGGATGAAGCGGAGGAGCTCCCGCGCGTTGCGTCACCGCCGCGGCGCTGCAGCCGCATTAGCGCCTGTCTCCATGCTGGCGGCGGCCCCGTGGGCGGCGCGGGCGTGGCGGGCGCACGGTCGCAGGGTAAGCGATTGTTGTCGCGGATTCAAGTATGGATTGGAACAGTGCGTTAGTAGCTTCTAACACGCATTACGTGAATCCCGCAGATCGGGATGTCACGACAGACCGATAAATAGTCTCGGCGGGTCCGACTCGGCCGCGCGCCCCGAACTCTGTTAGTATGCTCATCGACCTCGCTAATTACCTGTTAAGGCAACCCGTATCTAAGGTTCGCTCACTCCCACACTCTTATTTATGCGTGTGCTAGGTCAGGAGGTCACTCTACCTGGCCTTGAGTGTGCGAGTGCGTGTAAATATGCATTTCGTTCTAGTATTAAAATCAGAGGTAATGGGAGTAGTGACAGTGCGCGGGGAGACGTTCGTGGCACACATCGCGGTCGCGCAAGGTTACAAGGTTTGTGTGTGTGGCTCAGGATTATTTTCAGTGGATGCATCTGCATTTAATTTGGTTGTCTTGGCGAGAGAGCCGGGGGTATGAAGAGGCCAGGAGGGGCAGGCGGCAGTTGATGGCCAGTCGAGTGTGACGATGCTCTGTGGGGGGGCACCAACCCCCGTCATGACCACCTCTACTGGGCATGCGAAGAGGGTGCGGTTGTCTCCCTCAGCGTAATGCCACGCAGGTCAGGGAGGGACGGCGGGCACTGTTTGGTCACAGCGCGCCACCGGGTGCTCAGGCCTCCTCAGGTGCCACGATGCCCATTGAGATGTGAGGGGACATCCTGCCAGGGGGCCTTCCTGCGATGACTATCTCCGCACGGCCTGCCTCCGCCCGGAATTTATAGGCGCATCGGAGGGAGGGGATGGGAGATGTGATAAGGCCGGGAAGCGGTGTAAAAGCGGGCTCGGGAGATAACCGGCAGGCCCTTTGGACGGCGGCAGAATACTGGTGTTGAGGAGCGAAGCTGTCGTAAAAGGGTGGAGATCCTCCGCTGTAACTTGGCGATTCCAATAACGCTAGAAGAGAGAGACTGGCCAGGGGTCGCTCTGTTCGCCCGAAGCCATTTCCTTGCCTGAAGAATTCGGCCCAAACAAGTCGCCGCCGGTATTTAGAATATCGCCCGCATCGTTGCAGCAAGTTCGTGTGACGTTGTGGGCGTGACGGTATTCCCGGGGCGTCGCAACAATGCCCAACTCGTAGGGGGAGGGAGGGGCGAGGTGGCGTACCATCTGGTATGCTTTGGATACGCACTGGTAGCTTGATAAGAGGTAGCAGGAATATTGATTTGTCTATGCGTGTAATAGGGATAGGTATTTCGTCATGTGTTTTGGTTTATTAAAAGTGTTTACCGTTATATAATTTCACTCTCGCTTTCATACTAGTTCCCCACTCACAGACCTCCGCACTAACATGACTTGTGTTCCTCTGCAGGACCTCCAGCAGGAAGTGCTGACGAGGAAGGGTGAGGTGTCGAGCGTCAACCTTGCGGTTCACAGGTTCATGACAGAAACCGGCTACTCCTTGGCGCACCTTAAGGACGAGGTGGCGGACCTCTACCGGCTGTGGGACGAGGCGCACAAACGGTAATTTTTGAAGGCTTTCTGTACGGTTTGCCTCTGCAGCAATGTTAATTCTTGGTTCTGGCTCGTAATTAGAGATTGCTGGAATATTGCTTGCGTTTCCATATTAATTCCAATGCTAGCAGTTCGTTTAATTTATATCCGATTTTGCCATAAATGCAGTGATCGTAGATCATACTAGCTATATCAATCTTCCCGCTCACTCCTCAGAGCCAGCAGCGAGCTGTCGCGGCTGGAAGGAGTGGAAGCCACGTGGAGACTGTGGGAGACACAGGCGGAGGAGCTGCGCCGCGCCCTCCGCAAGGACTGCGACACCCTCAAGGTCCTGGACGCCGCCATTCAGACGGGCTCCCTCACCGACACCGCCACCGCCTCCATGCAGGACGTCGAGAGACTCCTGAACGACCGCCGCAAGTCCCAGCCCGGGAAGAGACTAACCCTCCAGCACACCAGGACGCAGGTAGGCCAGCCTCGAGGCCCTCGCCCTCGTCGGGTCACTCCACGGGTCGAGCGAGGTCGTCCTCTTTGTTATTCCCGGTCCTCCTTGACTCGCCCGCCTGGTTTATTTATTTGTTGCGGCTCACTAAACGGACTCAAATGGCGCCCAGCCCACTCCCCGCGCAGTAGTGGTTCTGTGAGTCGATGATGTTTGGAGAGCAGGGCGATCAAGCGCAATTTGGGATTGTTCGGCGCGATGGCGGGACGAGCGGTCCATTGTGACCGCTCATCTGTATGCCGCCTGCCTTCTATTTTTTT
>NC_051408.1:31425366-31425503 GCF_015228065.2 Penaeus monodon
TCCCTTCTCCTTCCCCCTAGTTTTCTTCCTATTCTTAACCTTTAATCGCTTTCCCCACCTCTGTCCCTTCACCAGTTTTCCCTTCCCACATTTTCTACACAAGGCTTGTTTGCGCCAAAAATGTTTATGAACCTTTG
>NC_051408.1:31425643-31425811 GCF_015228065.2 Penaeus monodon
TCGCCGGCTCCATCCTTCACCTCCCTCCAGAATCAGCCCGGCCGGGGGTCTGCCGCCCTCCTCAATCTTATTTAAATAGGAGAGAGCTTTCTCTCGGCTGCTACTGACATACACATTAATCAACAAATTGGGAGGTGTCATCGAGGGAAAAATATGAGCGGGAAAGGT
>NC_051408.1:31425939-31426040 GCF_015228065.2 Penaeus monodon
TAATGTAATATGATAGGTGTGGCTGATGTTCCGACGTCGTACAATCGCAATATATCTGTAATGACCATTGATATGAAGGCAGGGGTGGGAGTGCGGTAATT
>NC_051408.1:31426173-31426533 GCF_015228065.2 Penaeus monodon
CTCCTTAACCCCCCCCCCCCTCACCTCAACGCCCCTATCCTGCACGCCCCTCCCCCTTCCCTGCCTGCCCCTCCCCCTTCCCTGCCTGCCTCTCCCCCTTCCCTGCCTGCCCCTCCCCCTTCCCTGCCTGCCCCTCCCCCTACCCTGCCTGCCCCTCCCCCTTCCCTGCCTGCCCCTCCGCCCTCCCTCCGCCTACCCTTCCCTGTCCCCTATTCCCCTGCCGGAACCGATAGTCGTCGACCCTTGTTTTGCGATAAGACAAGCTTAGGCCTCTTCGCGTGCTTGGTGAGTGGGACGTGTATGTCTGTAAGAGCGCGTGTGCTTGTATGTTGTGTGCGTTTTTCGGTCTTCGCGTTTCTA
>NC_051408.1:31426642-31426828 GCF_015228065.2 Penaeus monodon
GATAAATCGATGGAGGGAAAGGAGGATGAGGGACAGGGACAGAGAGACTAGGTTAATCATTGGAAAGGGAAATGGTGGAATAAAAGAAGTGAGAGAAAAAATTGGTTAAGTACTAGAACGAAATGGGTTTGAAAAAGAAAAGAAAAAAAGGTGTTAAAAGTCAGCAACAGACTCACTCGCAGGTCA
>NC_051408.1:31426873-31428564 GCF_015228065.2 Penaeus monodon
CAAAGTACTTATACCTCGGGATAATAAACCTTTTAGTCGTTATTTATGCGGGGCTCATTACTGGAGGCAGGGGCGTGCGGGCGTGGGGCGTGACTGGAAGAGGCCCCGGACTCGCTGATGAGCGGCCATTTGCGCGCCTTGTTGGCCATTACGCTTTCACGCAAGCAGGTCATTGTGAGTCCGAAGAGGCGGCACCAATAACACCTGTCCATACAGCCTATCCCTCAGCCTGTAGGAGGCCTCGGAGCTTCTAGGCCTACTATCATTCCCTGTTGAGCCTTCCCTGGAGACCGATTATCGCCATGCTGTGTTTCTCATGGCGCCTTAGATGTTTTCAAATCTAAACCTTTTTTTCTTCAACATTTGCTTTATTTTTTATACTCTGTGAAACTTCAATTTACAGTTTAGAGAAGGTTGTATACTAACAAACATTCAGGCCCTTATACGATGTGTGACCCAGTTCGAAAGTAACCCTGTCCTTCTCCCCCTTCGCAGGGCGTGGACATCCAGGGATCGACGACGTCTCTGGGAGCCTCCGGAGACGAGTGCCTGAGCGACTCCGGCACCTCCGGGTACGAGTCGTGTTCCTCCGAGGAGTTGAGCGAGCGCGAGCGGCGCCTGGCTCACCTGAGGAGGCTAGCGAGGGACCTGGAGGCGTCCCTGCACCCCAACTCGCAGGCGTGGCTGGCCATCACTAAGGTAAGGGCTTCTGAAGTCAGAGACGGCTTTTATGTGACCGCGTGCAGGGTCATTTTTTGTTCAGAAGTTATTGATATATTTATTTAGGTATAAGGATTAAAAGAAAAGAATGGTCTTAGTGGAAGAAACTGACTTAAGAAGATACATGCATGGCTGCATTTTAATTGGAGGAAGGGAAGGGTGTATTGGAATGCAGTGTTGCCAGACGCTATTGATCACCCGTCATCGGCGAAAGGCCATCGAGAGAGAGGGCGTAGATAATAAAGTCCCCGGTTCCTTGCAGACCTTGTCCAGCGCCGAGTCGGAGCTGAAGGACCTGCAGAAGCACTGCCGGGAGCTGGTGGTGCGCTCCGCCGAGAGCCTCGACCAAGCCAAGACGTCCCCGCAGCTAAGGTAAGGAAGGACGCGACGATTGTAGGAGTTTGAGAGGCGCGATGGTCAGGATGAAGGGGGCGGGAGGATGGGGATGTGGGGGGGGGTCATGAGCAGATGGGGAAAGGGTCAGAGAGTTTGGATTATGAATTTTGGTCGGATTCACAGAGGAAAGGCCATGGTAGTCGAATCTATACTTTTCAATATATGATTATCCAATGTGTCAGCTGAATTTTCCATGACAAAACAACATTAGCTGCTAAGAAGAGGGCATCGAAAAGGTATTGAGGTGAGAAGCCCAACACGGGGATGAAAGCTGCAGTGTGCCAGAGAGGAATGCAAGCAATCTGGGCAAGCTTCGCGGGCATGTGGTAGCCGCAGTGCACAGTCCTCGTGCCGGAGGGAGTAACCGTAGCGCAATGTAGGAATGCAGTAGCCTCCGCGTTAGCAAGGGAGACGGATAGGAGGCCTTGGATGCACACGGCGGGGCTGCGGTGTGTTATGGTAAGCAGCGGAGGAGAGTACAAGACGCCACGATAATAGCGCAGTCACGACCCTTCTTAAGACCAGTCAAGAGGTACTTCTTTTTCTCGTCCCCTCCCCCCTCTTTTTTTAACCGC
>NC_051408.1:31429251-31429447 GCF_015228065.2 Penaeus monodon
ACATCGGAAATGTCGAAGAGCTTAGCCCGAGAGAAGAAGGGAGGGTCCGCGTGCGCAAGGCCGTAAGTAACTCTCCTTCAGTAAACTCCTGTGTGCTCCACGCCGCCGCGCGCTTATTAAGAGGATCGAATGGATTGCAAAGAGCTCATTGTTTGTATATAAAGAAACAAAAACCGAAAGAAGAAAGCGCGATAAA
>NC_051408.1:31429497-31429889 GCF_015228065.2 Penaeus monodon
CCCGCGGGTGCGTGTATCGGCTAGATTTGCAATCGTCTCGACGCCGCCAATCGGGAAGATTTGCGGCCGATTGTGCATTATCTCCACATCGGCATCTCGTATTATCCCGGGATTTTCCAGCCGTAATGCGAAACAGAAGGTGACAAGTGAAACGAACCATGATTGGCCGGGTCATGGGAAGGGGGCGGGACTCGATGTGGGCGGCGGCCGCTGATTGGCGGACGCCGTTCCCGCACCTTTTTCGGAGGTCATTACAGATCAATGATTCGGTTTTATCATGTATAGACCAATCGGCGGAAAATGGATTTGCTTGTGGTACATTAGAGGCAATAAATAGCGGGCGGATGGCGGAGCCCCTGGAATCTCCCCCGCTGCCTCTCCTCTTCCCTTGT
>NC_051408.1:31430026-31431128 GCF_015228065.2 Penaeus monodon
CTCTATGTGTGAATATTGTAATTTAACAGAAATATCCGATGAAATATTAGAAGTGATTGAGGAGGAGAAGCTAAACTTAAGCTTGCACAGTATAGGTTACATAGTTGAATTCCAAATACATGTAAAATGAATCTGAATATGTAGTCATGTGACAGTTAACGAATGTCTTCAACGCCTCAGTCAGCCGCTTGAGCATTGATAGTGCGGAAAGCCAATAGCCAAGTGGCACCGGTTGCTAAAGGATGCTTTTCTCTTTTCAGGAGACGCAGCTGGACCAAGGACACGAAGGGCAGTCGGACAGGCCGCCTAGAGCGCCGAGGTCACTGTGCCTTGAGTGGGCGTGATGGATGTGGGCGTAGTGTGAGTAGTGGGCGCCGTGGGTGGATGTGGAGAGTGGTGCGGGCGGCGCTGCCGTTCCAAGCCGCCCTCCTCCTGCTGTTCTGCGTGGCGTGCCTGCTGGAGCCCAACTGCTGCGACCACGTGAACACCCTCAACCTGTCCCTGAGCCCGCAGCTGCGCTACGTGCACGGCCCCCCGCCCGTGTGAAGGACTCAGCCGCCCTGTATATGTGTTGTCTCTTACCTGTCCTGTATGTCAGGTGTACATAACCCCCGCCACAATGTACATACCATGGCCCGGTGTACATATGAAGGCATAGAGCAGATGCCCCGGTCGGTCGACCCCTCATACCCGCCGCGTGTTTGCCCGCGCGGGACCGTGTGCGTCGGCGCACGCGCGTCCGCGGCGGGCTGAGCGAGAGAGAGGGCCGGGGGATGAGCGAGGCAGGTGTAGATGGCTGTGACCCTGCATGCCCTGGGGCCCTGCAAGCCCTGCGGGCTCTGACGGGACCCCTGCTCGGGACGTGACGCAAGCCCCCGCTCGCGCCGCCCGCCCACGAGGGAGCGGCTGCGCCCCAACCCTCACTCACACACGCCCACAAGCCCGTCACTACGTCATGTCAAATATTTTTGTATACACTTAATATATATACTGGTAATGTGTGTGGATGGAAGTCGAAGTAATGTCTTGGAACGAGAGTTGTGGGTGCAAGGACGTGCGTGACACTACATGTTTAGGTAGGGTGATATGTTGTGTGTTTGAG
>NC_051408.1:31431156-31434760 GCF_015228065.2 Penaeus monodon
GTGTACCCAGGAATACTGGGTTGTAATTCTAATTAAAGCAGTGTGAATATTTTAAACTAGGCCCTGTAAAGATATTTTAGAAAAGGTTGAAAATATATATATAATGATTTAGGGTGATTGAAAATGTATACTGAAAATTCTTCGAATGGTGTTTGCTATTTAGGTCTGACCACAACCCTCCAGGGTTTGGTTACTAAGGCGGTCGGCTCTTCACGGTCGGCCGCCCTCGGGAGGTGCATGCCAGAACGCTGCATGACCTCGGGTCGTGCCATGTTGGTGCCACCTCCCTTAGTACTATGACAAGCCAGGCTGCCCGGCATTGCGAGAACCAACACGGATTCGTCTGCAACCTTTGGGTAGCCGAGGCTCCTTCGGGAGAAGGCTAGAAGCGCCTCGCCAGGAGACACGGAGGCGCGGGCATTGCATGGAGGCCGCCAGGCGACCCTTGCGGTCAGTGCCGCGGACATTGCTTTGCTTGAGCCTGACACCACGCCCTGTGCTAGAGGCGCCGCCGACTCCCACTTCTTTTACTATCATGATCCCAGGAAGGTCGGCTAAAGGCATGAAGGGACCCCGCGGCTCGCCCAGTCCCCAGGATGCCTCACAGACGACCGGGAGGGATCTCGACACTTTAGCGAACAGTCGCTTTTAAGACCCCTTATCTGGACATTCATCTGATAGTCCAGGAATGGACCGCGACCCTAAATGTTCCAGCATCTGTCCTGTGCGAGAACTTGACGCCTGCCCGTAGCAAAGTCTAAAAACCTTGGTCAGCAGAAAGCTCTTGGAGGGCATACAGACGCCCCACCACTTTAGACTCTTCGTTGAGGCATGCAGATGGCCCAAGACTCGAGGTGCACGCACAGCACGGACACGCCCATTATCAGGGCTCTTTGTCCTTAGACATGCTATTGCCCCAGTCTTTCGGTGTCATCAACATAAGGCCCAGCATTTGGAGCACGTATCCAGGGTACAAGGATCGTTCTGCCAGGGCAGGCAGAGCTAAGTAGGTATAGGGGATGGAAATCCATACCCTTACCAGTGTGGGTAAAGGCTGACACCACCATTTTAGGGTCCGGCATTAAACACCATGTTTATCAGCCTTGATAAAAAGTAAATAAGGTAAGGCATGTAACACCCTAGTGTAGGCTCGACTCTTCAGCTCCTGCTCTAACAACAACAATAGGTGGGGCGGGATTCTTCGTGGTCGCGGCGCTGAAAGTGCAGGCGCGTCAGCAGAGACGAACGGACGAGCAATAATTCGACAGAACGACGGCGCGACCACTTGCGAGACTCCCGCCTCGCGCCTCAACATCGTAGCCTTAAGGTCACTGCCTCAGCAGAGTTACAGGGGAATGGACGTGAACAACAACAAAACGATTATTGAGTAGGCTTGTTACTGACCCTTAATGAAAATTGATGATCTGAACACTCAGATGTGTGTGAGCTGCCATCGTCCCCTTTTCTCGACCAGCAATTGTAGTTTTGATGAGGAAGATAAGTATTAAGAAGGATGAACATTGCGTGTTCGACACGCAGAGAATTTAAAGGATTTTAGGTATTTTTATATAGGGTTTGAGACATGGCCCTCCACGCGGGTGGACGGCCATGTCGACAGGGTTCATTCTGCGGCGAACATTACCACGCCTTATTCACACTGCATTTTATTCTATTCAAACATATCCCTTTATTTAACAGGATGGGAGATTTGTTTTATTTTCTTATGGTGCTAATTAAGAAAATTGATCTATTCTATTCATTTTACAGTGTATGATTACAATTTACGTAGTAATGTATGCCAAAGGCTTTTTCTATACTGTATTCAGTGGTTTGCGTTGTTTTTTGTACGTGTATGATGATTTTTACTACAAAAAGGGTTAAACTTTATATTTATTTTATATGAAAAAATCGTAAGAGTTGTTTGATTGAATGGTTCAAAAATATCTGGATGGATTAGAGTTTTCCTATTTGTTTACTAAAGGAAGGAGGACTGGGTGGGTTGTAGTACCTTAGTAGTTTAAGGCGCAGGAGAAAGAAGCTGCTGCCTCTGTTCAGTCAACAAATTCTCTCCCAGCCACAGTCATTGTTCCTAAAATGTTGAATGTGCGCTTTTTACGCTATAGGAATTAGGGTGTCCACCTCGGAATTGGCAGGAGTGGAGGGAGTGGAAGACTCCCCTTCTGGGCGCGATTGCAAGTCTGCAGACGTGTTGAACTCCGCCTTACAAGAAGTGGGGGTGCGAACCCTCCCACCGTCCTGCCCAGAGATTGATTGCCTTCAGGGTTGCCAAACGAAGCCAGACTTTGCCAGTCATTTCCCTCCCATTTGCGTGATCCCATTAGCCTCTTCCTATCAGTTTTGCAGGTACAGCAACCTGTGTTTTACCGCTGATTCCATTGAATAGAAAATTGTACTTAAGGAACAGTTTCCCCTTATCCTAGCGCACTTTAGTAAGTATTGCTTTTTATGAGATCTCTTGGAATGAATGGGCGCATGAACAGGGAGGTAGATGTTGCGGGAAAAAGACGGAGAGACATGGCTGCGCGAAGTCCGACTCGAAGCTAGAAGAAATAGGCTTGTTATCCGGGTGGCTCGCCGAACCTCCCCGTTGCCGCTTGCTGCCTGCAGGCTTTCTTGGACCATCTTTGTGTTGCGCGTTTAGTATGAGAAGGGGCCGACCTGTCGTGACGGTTGTAACATTAGCCAGGGGAGGACGCTCTGGAAGGGCTCGGGCTCGTGGTGAAATCCCTGCTCGCGGCTGTTCGTGTGTCTTCGTAAGCAGAAATTAATCCTCCCTCTGCCATTTACACATCTCCGTACCCACCACCTCTCCCATTGCCCAATCACCCCCTTTCCTTCGGTTTGGTTGTGCAAATTCTTTGGGTTTAGTTTCTCGCTTCGCGCAAGAGTATTTAAAAAACCTCGGTCTCTTGGCCGGGGAAGGAGAATACTTTTGTGTGGTTGCGGTTTTTGAAACGAAAAAATACAAAATATTAAGCTTATTTTAGTCACTTTAACAACACTAACTGTCTATCTTCATTTGTGAAAGTGCTTTTACAAGTAGCTCCTGAAATTTAGGAAAAAATTAATAAGACATCCAAAACAGGTTATTTGTTTGCTTTAATTTCTCCTCAATATTTAGTTGTCCTCCTCCCGTATAACCCCACCCCCTTCAATAAGCGAGGCCACCCCCTAGCCCATCCACGAAGTCTCTCTCAACGGTTTACAGTACAAAAAACCACAATATGTTTTATAAGTGCCTTAGTGTCGTTGTCTCTTAGCTTCGTAGTAACGACAGGTACGCGCCCCAACGGCCACCCGCGGGAGTGGGGACTCGAACCTTGTATCCGGGGACCATAAGGCTCAAAAGCGATTGAGTTCCCTTTGGCGCCGAGGCGAAGGCGAGAGGCCTCACTCCCGTGCTAGAGGATAATAATGCTTTGTTCAGTGCTCACCTTAATGGCTTCTTGCTTTGATATGTTTTGAGTGTGTCATCCAGCCTTGAAATATGTCGGTTTATGTTTTCCTTTTCATTCTTCTTATTTGTATTCTGTGAATATTTACTGATTAACACTAAACACCAGATTCTTTCTCCTGTATTTTC
>NC_051408.1:31434794-31435323 GCF_015228065.2 Penaeus monodon
GGAATTGTTTTGTATTATTTACTTAATGACATCCTATCCGAAAAGGGCTCCAGTATTCAAAAGATTGAATTTTACGGTTATTCCACGGTTATTTTTTTGTTATGGCCGTTATCCAGTAATGTATAATAATTACATATAAAGATAAGGTTGATAGAATTAGACCATGAAATTAAAATTAAGACCTCGACATCAAAGAAAATAAAAGTAATGAAACTTGAAACACCGTAAATTTTCACACTAATTAATACTATAAAGGTTATAGTGACAATGACAAGCACAATTCCACAATTACCAGAGAGTCGTATTTTACAAAATAATCACTAATGAAATACAACATAAAGTATTGTATTCACGGTGTAAACATATCTTATTTCCAAAGTCTACGCCCTTCACCTATGAAATATGAATCAAAGTGAAAATGGCAAATTAGACGCAAGGGTGCCAGAAACTGTATACCTGACCCGTTGCAGCAAAAGCTCAGCGGATTTGACACAGAAGAGTAAACACGGATTGCAGCTAGATCAACAGT
>NC_051408.1:31435583-31436239 GCF_015228065.2 Penaeus monodon
TCCAAAAATATAATATAATTAATTGTGCAAATATAAACACATTCACACTTACGTACTTACATTTACTGCTTGTCTGTCTACATATACATAAAATATTCAGAAAACAACAAAGATCTACAAAGTAGAAAGTAGAGGGAAAGTTCTCCAGATATCTGAGCTTCCCAGAAATACCTTCCGATTTCAGACGAAATACTTTTATCTCCGCGGTCTTTCTCCCAGATGTTCTGCACAAACCAGTAACACAGTTGACACTTTCATAGAGTTTTTCCTGTCTTAAATAGGCATTTAGATCCTACGTACACAGTAATTACTCCCCCAGGAAATTACGTATAGCAGTAAATATTGCAATTAATTGAAGCAAATACAGAAGTTAACAATGGGTTAAAGTAGGACCAAGTGTGATTACGGTGACTTGCAAAATACATGTAGAATACGGAGGGTTAGTTTTGGTGAGTTTCTTTTCAATTTCATCTGATTATGAGGTCCTTTCACATTTTTTTTATAAATCTCATTACTTACTTTTCCAGTCTTTAACTAGATTATAAAATTTTGCAAAGAAATATTGTCGAAAATTAAAAGAGCGAATTCCATAAGCTACCACAATTGAAAATCCAAATCAGTATTATAAAAATGAATGTGACAATGCTTCTATAATA
>NC_051408.1:31436582-31437688 GCF_015228065.2 Penaeus monodon
CATTCCAATTAACAGATAATAAGAAAATAAATAAATCCGGCATGTAAATCATGTCCCTGTAATCAATTTTGTATGGTGGACAGTATGGGGGCCGACGCAATTTACACGTTAACAAAGGCGCTACGGCCATCTTGACAAATGTTCATTGAAAGCATCAGCGCGCATACCAACCACGGACGCTCTGACGGCTTCATCCGGGCCCTTGGGGGAGGGAGGAGGAGAGGGGGCAGAGATAGGAGGGAGGAAGGGAGAGGGAAGGAGGAGAAGAAGAGGGGAGGGACGAAGGGAGAGGGAAGGAGGGAGAAGGGGGAAAGAGGAGAAGGAAAGGAAGGGTGGAGAGGGGGAGGAGGAGGGAGAGGGAAGGAGGTAGAATGGGGGAAGATTGAGGAGGAGGGGTGGGTGAAGGGAGAGCGAAGTTGAAAGGAGGAAGGAAAAGGGAAGGAAGAGGAGGAGAAGGAAGGAGCAGAGGAGCGAGAAAAAGAAGGGAAAGAGACAGGGAAATGAAAGGAGGAGGAGAAGGGAGACGGAGTTAGGGAGAGGGAAGGATAAAGAGAGGGGGTGGAAGGGAGGGAGAAGTGGAAATGAGGGGGAGGAAGAGAGGGAGAAGTGGAAATGAGGGGAGGAGGGAGGGAGGGAGGAGGGGATCACTGAAGGAAGTGGTGATGGTGACTAAAGCAAATAAGTTACGGGTTGTGATGAGAGCAGTAATATACAGTAAAACACAAACAATATACCACCTTTTCCTTCGTCATTTCCCATAGCCTCCTGGTTAAAGGCGGAGGCGGGGGAGAAAGGGGATGCTGGAGGGGGCTGTGGCGAGCGGGGGAGGGGGGGAGGGGTCGAGGGGATAGGTGAAGGAAGGGATTGATAAAGCATGAGACGTTGCGATATTTGTTATCGTCTTTTCTCTCTCTCTTTTCCTTGTCTTGTTCTCATCCCTTTCAATATGAAACGAAAGGAATAGCAAAATAGACCGAAAGAATATAAAACACAACAGGAACGATTGGAAACCTGTGTCATGTTTGTTTGAGAAAAGCTCGAGTCTCATTCTTTTTTGAAAGCGATGTTTTATGAAAGATAAGGTATGAAATATTTCTGTTATTCAC
>NC_051408.1:31438339-31438541 GCF_015228065.2 Penaeus monodon
GGAAGACAAAGCGAAAGACGACGTTGCAACAAGGCATTATCAGTGATCTGCAGAACCAGACAAGAGTCGAGTTGCAAGTGACAAGAACATTTTCCATTCGGGGTCAAAGTCACAGGAAGTCGGCCTCCCACGCAACAGAACACGTGACGGCTGTGCGGCGGAAGCAGAGAGAGGCTTTCACAGAGTTCAGGAGTGATGTGAT
>NC_051408.1:31439229-31439544 GCF_015228065.2 Penaeus monodon
GGAAAGTCCGTAGGGGTTAATGTTGCCCATTGATGTGTACGAGTTTCTGAGTTCAACAGCAGACCATAAGTTGGGGCGTTGCTGCGACCACCGGGGCTTGAGCACTCTATGGCAGCGACCGTCAAAAGCGTCGTCTCTACGGGTGTCTGAACTTCGCCTGTCGGGTCACTCGCAGGTGACGGCTTTTATACAAATCTAAACAGATGTGGTCTGTGGCGTCTAACGACGTGGGTATGTTAGGGAGGTATGCCTATGTCAAAGGCTGATGACATAATTTGTTCATACATTCGCTTCAGGAGACGGGCGGTAGATGTC
>NC_051408.1:31440010-31440444 GCF_015228065.2 Penaeus monodon
GGATGAATGGCCGCCAGACATGAGACATGAGCATGGTGGCGGTGGCTGATGGCTGCTCATCTGTCATGGAAGTTGAGATAGGGCTTAATGGCGCAGGTTAGAGGAGTGTGCCTGACCCTTTGATGGAGTGACGAGGAGGCCGGAGGAGGCGCAGGGGAGGGCGGGGAAGGGGAGGGAGAGGGGAGACGAGGAGGTGGATGAAAAGGACGCAGAAAGGAGAGAGAGGGAGATAATGAGGTGAGAGAGGAAGAGAAGAATGGGGAGGTGGATGAAAGGAACGCGGAGAGGAGGGAGAGTGAGACAATGATATGGAAGAAAGGGTAAAAGAAGGGTGAGAGGAGGAGACGAGGATGATGATGAAAGAGACTGCGAGAGGAGAGAGGGAGACAGAGAGGTGAGAGAGGGAGAAGGGTGACAAAGAAGCTGAGATGATG
>NC_051408.1:31440654-31441146 GCF_015228065.2 Penaeus monodon
GATTGGCAGATCCTATACTAGATCTGAAAAGGCACTGTGCCATGAAGACTTGATAATAATGCCAGCAGTGGCCTCGAAAATGAAGAGAGAAAAGGTGGAGAACAGGCGAAATGAGGAAATAGGAACAGAGGAGTGAGAAAAGGAAGACACAAAAAAATGAATCTCACATTGAGCATTGTTTTTTGTTTTTTTTTGTATTTCTTGTTGACTATTTAGATTATATGTCTTGGAGTAAAATGAAAATAACTGATGGAAATAAAACGCACATTAACAACCGTAAGGTCATGTGCAGAAAAAAAAGAAATTGAAAAGAAGGAATAACATATTTTTACGACTTCGAGCCACCAAATCTGGGCTGTGTTTTAATTAGGAAACATGGAAGATAATCATATGTTTCGATTAATTAGGCCGACCAAATTGCAATGCCTAGTCTCGAACTTGCTGCAGCATTTATGTGGAGTGAATTAAAGTTCTGGTAGTCGAGGTTACTTT
>NC_051408.1:31441405-31441761 GCF_015228065.2 Penaeus monodon
AATTACAAACCGAATCATCGTCCGCACCACACTATATAGACAAAAGTTCCCCGTTGACCCAGGTCAACGAAGCAGGAACAGAATGCACAGACGGAAATAACTGCAACATCACGGTCATAAAATCACTTTCATGTTTTCTTTTCAATTATTGCAAGATGCAATAGGACGCGATGTCGGCCATGAATAAAGAAGATAAAGAGGAAAGTATCTTTTATATATGTTTCTTGACGTCTAACGCTGTGCATGATTTTTCGTCTCCGTTTTGCTTGAAGGGAATTCATGCAAAGTGAGGTTGCCGGTTGAGGAAATAATGGATACTCATGAGAGGTAAAAAAAAGGGGATGTTATTTGATTGT
>NC_051408.1:31442185-31442288 GCF_015228065.2 Penaeus monodon
GGCTACCAAATAATGAATATGTAATTTTTGACAATCATCGTTACCATATTTATAACTATAATGGTTATATAAAAAAAAAATACTTTCGACCTATTTACTCAAG
>NC_051408.1:31442940-31443499 GCF_015228065.2 Penaeus monodon
AGCCACACAGACCATCATCGAGAGCAAAATGGTCGAGTATACCTAAAAAGGCTAAACTAATATCACCTTAATCAGCACGCCAGACGAGCCCTTGTCAGCCTTATTATTCATAAACACGTGTTGGGTGATGCAAGGGCAGGTAAGCACACATGTCGTAATGCAAAACCGGGTGTCGTTAGAATGAGGGCGAAGCGAGATGGATGTTGATGACTGATAAGCATTGCCGTTTTGATTGATTGCTTTCCATTGTTATCTTGGTCATTATCCTTATTTCTTCGTGAATTGTGTCTCTGTTTATTATTAAATTGATTATATGTGATTATTTTACTATTAAGATTATAGATTTCATTGTTTGTATAAGAGGTTTCAGTGCGAAAGGTTCGATTCGTCTCGGAGATGTTCGATCCGCTGTCTTATCACTGAATCAATCTTATCCTGTTTATCATCTTCTTTATTGAGCGGATGAAACGATGCTCCCTTTGGGTTATTTTCAAGATTAGTCTATCAGTCATCCTGCTTTTTTTTTTTTAGTGATGTTTTAATTCCGTGTTTTATTCAG
>NC_051408.1:31444589-31444854 GCF_015228065.2 Penaeus monodon
TGTAATGTGATAAAAGTATTATATTTTTTTCCTGTATCTATTTTTCCTGTATCTGCCACCAAGTCGAAAAAAACAATCGGGTGGCTTACAGAGGGGAAAAAATTACCTCACACTATGACTGGACCAAACGGGAAGAATGAAACAAGAAAAAAGGTCGACGAAACAAGTGAAATCCTGTTTCTCAAAACAGACATAATCATTTCTGTTTGATAACCTTTTAGGCACAATATCCGTTAGTACACTGAGAAGGAAGAAGAAACAATAA
>NC_051408.1:31445487-31445554 GCF_015228065.2 Penaeus monodon
ACCGGTAGTCACATCAACCAATAATTAATCACATGCATATTACGCAACCAATCCCCCCCCCTCCCCC
>NC_051408.1:31445597-31445914 GCF_015228065.2 Penaeus monodon
TCTATGGCCGCCCCTCAGTGCATGTAAACGTTGCTCGTAAACCATAGAAAAGGACAAGGCAAGCATTAGTAATAATGATGTAGTGGTAAGGAGGGACGACGCTGGGCCCTTGTGCAACGAGAGGGATAAGCATCTTAATGCAGCGTATCTAACAATCTGCCTCAGATGCTGGGCAGAGACGCGGTGCTCCCGAGTTCAGCCATGCCTTCAGCCATAAATTCTTGGTCTTACATGGCTGTCCCGAACTTATTTTGTTTATGAATACTGTTGTTTGCGATCGGATTCCTCTCGTAGATCATTTGTGGGGTTAATAAGAC
>NC_051408.1:31445955-31446129 GCF_015228065.2 Penaeus monodon
TCCAGGACCTTGAGATGGAGGAGGGTCGGGGGTAGGGGGTGGTAGGGGGTTTGTTATTGTGTTTTTTTTTCTTGCTAATTCTCTCTCTGTTTGTGTTTCTATTTTTTTTCTTTCTCTATCTGCTCGTTTGTTTGTCTCCCATTTTCTTTCTTTTATTTTCCATCTATACTTGGC
>NC_051408.1:31446472-31447477 GCF_015228065.2 Penaeus monodon
ATCCATCTTTCTGTCTTGTCCCACTCCCCCTCCCTATCTCTCCCTCTATCTTCCCCTCTCACACACATACAACGCCTTTCTTTTCCTCCCGTGTTACAAGTGTGATGTTCAGAGTTCCCCGGGCCCTCCATCAGCACTCTCCACCCCCCGTATCTGATCTCAGACATGCAAATTACATTACCTTCCCTTCAATATCGTTTATTATTGACTTAGTATGCTTCATGCTTGACTTCACCAACATTTCCGCCGGTTATCTGATCAAGGGATGTCTTAGATCATGACGGACAGGGGCGAGGGGGGGGGGGGAAGCGTGCACCTCCTTACCAGTCGCTGTGTCTTGTTCGTTGCTACTTACACTCTCGTAATGTTACTTGAGGCCTGGTGCTTATGGCAGTCGCATAGACCCTGCAGACGTTTTCGGAACTCGGCGATTATCTTGGGAAAGGGATCTTGAGGTGTTTCAGTTGGATTGTATTTTTTTTATTAATGTTTTTATTTTGTTAGTTTTTATAATTTTTATCTGTATTTTTATTTTTTTTTATTATTATTTTTTGTAGTTGTATAAGCTTGGGATTGTGTTTGTGGATTTCGTTTGTGCTTTTTTTTCCTTAGTGGTTGACGTAAGTGTAGCAAGAACTTCTGTGCTTATCTCTTGCGTAATTATCATTATCATCCCTGCGGATAACAAAAGATATCGACGCTGACCTTTCGGGAAAAAAAAAATCACAAGTAACTCCGAAGATTACATCGTCGTAATACAAGCGGAATATCCCCCTTAATTAAAAGAGACAGGAAGAGAAGACGAAATAAAGATATCAAATCGTCGGACACAAGATCCTCCTTATCTCTAAGTACAAAATGGCCGCTTACCTCGAGGCTCCAGAATTGAGTTAATGATCTGTGACCTGGATGACTGTGAAATATATATGCCACTCGGCCCGATAGTATGCATGCGACAGACACATAGACGTAGACGCAGACACGATACAGCTGGCTAGTTGGTTA
>NC_051408.1:31447644-31447852 GCF_015228065.2 Penaeus monodon
CGTGTTAGGGGCTTCCACAACAAGCTCTTACGGTGTGTGTTGGTGTTAGCTGTTGCCTATGGATTAATGACCTGGCTATGAGTATCAGATCTGCGTGGCTGAATGGTTTATTAGAGAGGGGTGGGGATGGAAGATTTCAGAGGAGAAAGGGAGAGGGGATAAGGGAGGCGAATAGGGGATCGCCTTTTGACGAAGTAGGTAAACAGAT
>NC_051408.1:31450672-31450738 GCF_015228065.2 Penaeus monodon
GTACAGGGGCCATGCTAATCTTCTCTGTATCGTTCCAATTTTAGTATATGTACTGTCGAAGCAGTA
>NC_051408.1:31451558-31451861 GCF_015228065.2 Penaeus monodon
AAACCAAGAGCGAAATGGACGGCACAGTGAGCACAGACATCAGGAACGAACAATGGCTTTGAGCGAAAGAGACCCGAGTGAAACCTGCAGCTCAGATTTAAGTCCAGATTTACATGCCTTGCCTTTAATCTGGCGAGTAATCGAACACGTCATAAAGAACCATTAGTGCCAAGGTTTTGCATCCGGAAGAATAAACTGGATCTTCTTTTACAGGCGATTTACACCCATGATTAGGTTATAGTGTGGTTATGTTTGGATGCATGAGTTATATTAAGGGATAGTGTGGGTCTGTTATTGTTATTG
>NC_051408.1:31453645-31453916 GCF_015228065.2 Penaeus monodon
ATAGTCCCCCACTTCCCCTCCCTCAATCTCCTTCATCAGCTGTTATTTTTATAAGAATGTCCTTCGCTACAACTATCCATCACTCCTAATGGTTCTTGTGACACTTCTAACACTAGCCAGTCATTCCTTCATTTGTCCCGGCGGTGTTCCAACACATCCGCTCGTGCAGCTACTGTGTGTTAAGGTCTTGGGCAGGAGAGCAGTGTTGTTTGGGTTTGTTTTTGGGTAAAGCTTTTAGGTGTGGAAAAGCATGTGGTGGGGGGGGGAAGGT
>NC_051408.1:31454011-31454197 GCF_015228065.2 Penaeus monodon
ATGGTTTCTGTGTATATATATTTGTCTGTCCTGATTGACTCTCTCTCCCTCTCTTCTCTCCTCTCCATCCTCTCCTCCTATCTCACGTCCGTTCTGCGGTGCTTCTCTTCTCTCGTCACTCCATCACTTCGTCTAGATAGTATCTTTCTATCTCTTCCTTCGCCTATCTTCTCTATCATTCTCTTC
>NC_051408.1:31454537-31454939 GCF_015228065.2 Penaeus monodon
TTCCCTCCCCTCCTTTCTCTCTATGCCTCTGATTTTGTAGCTATTAATATTTTTGTTTTCGATATTTTTTTCGATATTTTATTTACCTCTCTGTCCGCTTCACCCTTTCCTTTATCACTTAGCTCTTCTCCTATTCAAAAGCTAATTCTCTCCCTTGAGTTTTCAATTCGCGTGTACACTAACATATGTACCAAATACCACTAGCAACTTTTTCCTTTTCTTTTCTTTACTGAAATTGATTGATACGACGCAAGATTAATCTATCGCGCCGAGGTTGATGAATATGGAATGTTCATCAGAAGAAATAAGGAAAGAATTGCATTTCAATAATCGCGTTGCAGAATGAGAGAGTCACTCAGACGGACTTCGCTCCGGCCTCGTGTCGGGGGCGAGGACGGCGGC
>NC_051408.1:31454970-31455058 GCF_015228065.2 Penaeus monodon
TTCCTTGCGTGAGTCGATTTGTATTTCTATTTTCACCTTTTAATATACGTAGATGGATGGATAGATATAGATTGGCAAAGGGATAAAG
>NC_051408.1:31455251-31456643 GCF_015228065.2 Penaeus monodon
TAGTAATTATTAAAACTATATTGGACAAGATACTGCACTGCTTTCCCTATAAGATAGTCATAAAGATTCCGCGTTGAATTTACGAGAGACATCTATTTTCGTCTTATTTTTCCTTTCGTTATTTATAGTTTCCTTGTTCCTCTTCCTCTCTTTATCGTTACCTTGTGCTTCACCTCTCCTTTATCTCCAATTCTCCAGCCTCCATCATCGTTTGCCTCACTACCTTCCCATCCTTCCCTCATATTTCCTCCATCTCTCCCCCATCCTCCCTCCATCTCTCCACCCTCCTATCTCCATCCTTCCTCCATCCTCCTCTCCCCCGGGCGTCTGTGATGGCCAGTTAGCGCGCTTGTCAGTTATCTTTTCTTATCAGACAAGAAATAAATGTACTCCCCAGGCCGCGTGACGTCACCTCATACCGGATGTGACAGTCGAGGAGAATCTGACGGGTGTTTCGGCTTCACTCCTTGCGGTCATTCACTCCGCAAGTGCCGCAAGCGACGCGCAAGCCGCCGTCAGGTCACGTGCGGCCGGACCGAAAGCTGCGGGCGGCGACGGCGGCTGGACAGGCGGACCGCGCGCGTCTCGCCAGATCGCGTGACTTCGATACGAGGATGAGATGACGGACATGGATGTCTCTGTTCGATTTTCTTTTCATTCTTCTCTTTATTCTTCTCCTACTTCTTCTCTTTATACTTCTCCTACTTCTTCTCTTTATTCTTCTCCTACTTCTTCTCTTTATTCCTCTCCTACTTCTTCTATATATTCTCCTAATTATTCTATTAATTCTCCCATCTAGTGTCTATTTCTCCACTATCTCTACTTACTTTTCCTTTTGTTCCTTCTCCCGCCTCTTCGCCCTTTACCAATTCTTATCTCCTTCATCTTCTCTTCCTCCCCCATTTCTTCTTCGGCGACAAAGCAACGGCATCCCAGCCGCGTTGACACATGGCCGTCAAATTAATTGCACAAGAAAACAAATCCATCCGAGAGCTTCTTTGCCGTTGCAACTCCGCCAGGTATGCATAACCACACCAGAATTCTTCCTACTGATTAGGAGAAGGAAAAAAAGGAAAACAAAAACGTAGAGTGGACGCCAGTATATCAGGTCCGAATGAACAGTCAACATGAGCAAACATTCGCAAGGGACGACGCGGCACAGACACACTCCCAAACCGGTAAGGCAGTCATTCTTTTGCCCCATTAAAGTCATCTAATGGAGAATGCTCATCCTTTTCCCTTCGCTGCCGGGCCCCGATCGGCGGAGGAAAATGCCATCCCGCTATCAACATAGTTCCCGCTGCTTATCTAAATGGGACTTCCAATTCCAGGAATTTCGGCCATGCAGCGACCTCCGCTTCGGGCAGACTCTGGCTACTGTCTGCGACCCCA
>NC_051408.1:31456665-31457345 GCF_015228065.2 Penaeus monodon
ACTAACCTCTCGCGTGGACGCCCGCTTGTCCCTGATTCACTTAACCTTTTCTTGCTTCAGATATCCTACCTACTGCTCTGTACTGGCTTCTTCTCGTCTGCTTAACCGTGATTCAACCTGTGTCATTGCTAATATCTATTTAATGCTTTTAATTCTTTTGTATCCCACTTAAATTCCATCTCTCCAACACTTCGCCGATTTACTGGCCTTTCCTATCCTCAACCTGCTTCACTGCTTGCCTGTCTTTGCTTTTCAGTTTCCCAGATTCCCTATTGCTTATCCGCTTTCCTGCCTGTGCCTGCTTGTTTTCCTGGCTAGCCTCTCGCGTCTCCTCTTATCCATCTGCCACTTACAAACTTTACTTATCCATCCGACTAAATACTTACTCGTACGATTCATACTTTTTTTTTCGCAATATAAGAGCGATTTGTACTTTGGCAATTAATACGACTGTGACGTGCTGGCCAGTTGTTCCAACGCCATGTTTTATTACTTATCCATACTTATCCATCCGACTAAATACTTACTCGTACGATTCATACTTTTTTTTCGCAATATAAGAGCGATTTGTACTTTGGCAATTAATACGACTGTGACGTGCTGGCCAGTTGTTCCAACGCCATGTTTTTATTCTGACACGAACTTCAGAAGGAATAAAGAGTATAGATGTAGAAGAAAAA
>NC_051408.1:31457389-31457513 GCF_015228065.2 Penaeus monodon
AAGGATTGAAATGAATAGAGGGAGAGGCAATAGAAGAGAAGCAGAATAACAAAAAGTTTTTAAAAGCGAAAGATGATAGAAAGAAGATGGAGAATTTAACTCCGATTTCCTTCTTTCAAATATC
>NC_051408.1:31457637-31457814 GCF_015228065.2 Penaeus monodon
AGGGAAAATAATATTGAAAGATAATCATATTATATGATAATCATTTATTCATGAAGAAGAAGCACAAGAAAAAAAAGAGAAAAAAAGGTTTCTGCATTTCTATTATTGAAATTGCTAATTTCTGACCGCGCCTTCCCTCTTTCGTTGATTAATTGCCTGAAGGAGGAATGTGCAAGA
>NC_051408.1:31457849-31458002 GCF_015228065.2 Penaeus monodon
TGCGAAAGGATGGAATATAAAGCTCGACCATTTTATTCCATCCCCTTCTTCTCCTTTCGCAAAGGAGGATACAAATGAAAAAAAAAACGATAAATGTAATTAGAAATTCATATACAGAACATGATTCGGCAATGAAATACAGAACTGATAAAG
>NC_051408.1:31458048-31458244 GCF_015228065.2 Penaeus monodon
AGTTGAAATAGATTAGAAACGAATAAAGACATATACACATCATATACCACGAAGTTCAAGATAAATTACCGAGAGGCGATAAAGTCTACGGCTAATCACTGCCGCATTTCACACAATCTCTTACCGTAGAAAAAGACTAAACGAAAGTAAATGACTATCGTTTTCCATTTTTTCGTTCATGTTTTCCTCTCAAAAT
>NC_051408.1:31458486-31458652 GCF_015228065.2 Penaeus monodon
CAAGTGAAACAGGAGATAAATTGAAATAAACTATAAAATTATTGAGTGCATTTTATATACAAAGTGCTCTACATGGCTCAGCTACGATAAATAACCAAACATTGCTTCAGACTGTAAATTGTTATGAACTAGATGTGGAAACGTGATGGGTTCAATAACTACAAGC
>NC_051408.1:31458971-31459968 GCF_015228065.2 Penaeus monodon
AAGCAGCAGTGATTTACGAAGCCTTGGGAAGGAGCGTCACAACATTTGATATTCCTGCTCTGACAGCGTTGTTAGGTGGGTGATGCATGGACTGTCAGAGAGCCAATGATGTACTGGGACGAGTAAAAACTACCACATACCCCCCCTTTACCCCTGCTCTACCCTCTCTGCTACCTCCTTCATTCACCCTGGTCACCTCCGCCTCCCTCTCCCCCTGGTTCACACGTCCCCACTCTGCTCCCCTCATCCACTCCCCTTGGTTCCTGGTATACGATTCCCCACTCTCTCTCCACCGCACCCCCTCTCCACCCACTCACCTACCCTGCCCCCACCTATCCACCCACCCTGACCCACCCTCTGTCCCCCTCAACCTTTTCCATTCCTCTCTAACCCCCCCCCCTGGTCCATCCCCTTTACCTCCCTTCACTTACCCAGGTCCACCCCCTCTGCCTCCCTCATCTCACCCCTCTCCACCCCACCCCCTTCCCATCCACCCCTTTCCCCCCTCCCCCCTTCCCATCCCATCCACCCCTTCCCCCCCCTTCCCATCCCATCCACCCCCCTCCCCCCTTCCTGACGTAAGGAATGTCCGAACATCCTGGCAAATCGTGGAGGAGCAACGCCATATCTTCCCCCTCCCTGTGGCAGTGGACGAGGGGGGGGGGCGGCCCTGGGGGAGGGGGGAGTTTGGACTTTCGTCGATCAATGGGTTTGTTTACTCACGTGTATACCCGCAGTTTATCATACGTAAAGATATATATATAAAAGTAACTTATATACTTAAGCAAATTTAATCGGAAAAGCTTAGCGACCTAAAAAAAGAGGAAAAAAAATATTACAGTTAAACCATACATATAAACGAACAAAGTTAAGATAAGAAACTCACCAATGTAAAAAAAAAAAAAGTATATTAGAAGTAAATAGTACATATCAACATTCAAAGTCAAATAAAACACTCACTATCCGAACCCTTCCCTTAAAAACAACCTCTCCCTTT
>NC_051408.1:31460068-31460347 GCF_015228065.2 Penaeus monodon
TCGCAGGGGACGAAACGCGACGCCGCATCGCCGGCTGATTTGCGAGCGGGGCCGATGACAGCGCAGCCGCACCGGAGACCGCACGGGCGCCCACTCACGGCACCGAGAAGCGAGGGTCGAGCGCGGGCGTGAGTGTCTCGCCTACGCTTAACGTCCGCTATCGACAGCGGCCGCGGAGTCGATTGGCCCGACGCGCTGCTCGGCCGGGGGGGTGGGGGGAGTGCCGCCGCCCCCTTGGTGCCACTGGTTCTTGGTCATGTTTTTGATGTTGATAGTGGC
>NC_051408.1:31460754-31462346 GCF_015228065.2 Penaeus monodon
GGGGGGGGGGGTGGACAGCTAATACAGCCAGTCAAAGCCGAAGGGCAAGTGTTTTCTCTGCCACCTGTGGCCAGATGGCCCGATTTCCTTCCTACTCATGATCTACACCTGGGCTGCGTTACCCAACACACACAGTAACGCTGACATCACAAGAAACATCGGAGGCGAAGCGCATGAGCAGATAATGGTACCTAGTGATAAGGTTACAACTGCATGGTAAAATCACAGGTAAAAAACAAAGGTGAACAACCTACCATTCTAGATAAGGAGACACGGTAACAGCCCAAGCCAGACACATGTTAAAAGCACCTTTTTGCCAGTAAACAAAAGACCTCGGGAATCACTTGTTACGACACAATAATTCCTCAGTCGGAAAATTGGTAAAATAACAAAAATCGGACCCCTTCTCTCTCCATAAAAAGTTAGAGGCAAAGCGTTCGGATATTAGGAAGAGATGTTCCACGTCAGCGAACGGTTTTCCCTCAAAGATGGTTCAGCGCGCGGTCGCCCTTGCATCGCCGAGGGCCTGCGTCGGCCGCCAGACGCCGTGAAGCCAACCGAAGGCGACTGACACTCGTCGAAGACCAATGAGACAAAGGACGTGCAAAGTGTAAATTATGAACCATGTCAGAGTCGTGTTCTCTCCCCCGTCACTTGTTACGACGCAATAATTCCTCAGTCGGAAAATTGGTAAAATAACAAAAATCCGACTCCTTCTCTCTCCATAAAAAGTTAGAGGCAAAGCGTTCGGATATTAGGAAGAGATGTAACACGTCAGCGAACGGTTTTCCCTCAAGGATTGTTCAGCGCGCGGCCGCCCTTGCATCGCCGAGGCCCTGTGTCGGCCCCCAGACGCCGTGAAGCCAACCGAAGGCGACTGACACCCGTCGAAGACCAATGAGACAAAGGACGTGCAAAGTGTAAATTATGAACCATGTCAGAGTCGTGTTCTCTCCCCCGTCATGGCTGCAAAATCTATCGTTCATCCGCGCTGGACTCGAGGAGCAGTGCCTCCACGGAGTCCCTCGCTCGCGGGACTTTAGTGCCTCAGCCTGTGTCTTTTCCTCAGGGCTGTTGGCCTTCGACGGAGACATCGGCCGCCGGCGAAGGATTCGTGGGACGCACATGATAGGTCTTTCTCGCAGAAGGACACGGAGGACGCACGTGAGAAGTCCAAGGGGCCGTCCAAAGCTGCCACAGAAAAGAGGGAAGACTGGGAGGACTAAGTTCAGTGGGACGAGCGAGGCCCTGGCGGATGCGAAGGGCCGACGGCAGAGGGTCGCTCAGGAGCTCTGCGGGGCGCCCCGGCGTAATCCTTCACAACTTTGATTAATTGTCGAGAATCTCATATTCAATAAGAAATTTAAAACGTGTTAAACCTCTCAGCCGCCGACGTATACTGCGCGCGAAATGGCCTGGCCCGGACGCCGATTGGTGCCCGTAAAAGGAATTAATCCCCGCGCATCTATTATACATATATTATACCCTAAGTCGCTTCACTTTCACACCTGCAGGACGTGAAGGAGGCACGTGGTCGTCGCCCTTCTATCAAGACGTATTAAGTCGCGCCTAATGATTCCCATGACCGAAAT
>NC_051408.1:31462412-31462658 GCF_015228065.2 Penaeus monodon
TTTAGGGGGCCAAAAAGGCGAAGGTTGTAAAGGGGATGAAAACGCCTTTAAAGGAAGATAACCGAGCCAGCGAGGACTCTAAAATGCAGGAGGGAGGAAAACGCAGAAAGACGTAAAGAAATTATATATTAAGAAATGGCTGTAAACATTCCACCCTCGCCGCCTTGCTGCCGAGGTAATCAATTGGTTTATCATATTTACATACGATTATGTTAACACGTTCGGAAGGTGGGAGTAAAAGGGATG
>NC_051408.1:31462858-31463839 GCF_015228065.2 Penaeus monodon
TCCCACGGCCCTGCAATGATTCTTCACGCTCGTCACAAGAGCCGAAACTCACCAGAGCGGCTGAAGGGTGGGGGACGGGGGGGAAGGGGTATGGGGTGTGGCCGTTGAGGTGGGGGAGAGGGGGGGTGTAAGAGCCTCTTAAGGGTGCGAACAGGAGAGGAAAAAAAAGAAAGATAGACCCCAGGATGGATGGAGATGAGGGGCAACGTGGAGGGAGGAGGAGGAGGGCAGGCTGAGGGTCACCCAAGGAGGGTACAAAAGGGTAAAAAGAGAAAAATATAAGGAGAAGGTGAAAGCGAATGAGTAAATGTCATTTTAGAAAAAAAAAAACAGATGGCTCGGAAACGATCTTCATGTCTCGCTCACTAATCTAGAAAGCCGCCCATTAAACTATTCTAAAAAAAAAAAAGTCTACATATGAAAAATAACGTATCAAAAATGTATATTCTTATTCTACCTATTTGCAATTTTATATTTATGGTCAAATACAGGAATAGAAAAAAAAGTTAATTTTCATCATGATGTTGCAAAATATATGCCTTCCTAACGAATGTGAACTTAAGTGCAAAAGATATTCCTTTATCACACGTGTCTCACATCCCTAACACACCCAAGCAAGCAAGCAATGGAGGAAAACGACAAAGCTAAACATCATTTTGGTCGCCCAGGTGAGTGACAACGGGCAGGTGCTAGCAGGAGACGACGCCATGACCTTAACACATGAACGGAGCCCTTAAGATGCCAGATAAGGAAGAACAAGAGGCAGATAAGGCAAAACAAGAAGCGAAACTATAAATTTAGTTTCGTATCCCCTCATTGCAAAAGACGAGATTTAAACAATGAGAACATTTCCAAGCATAGCGAATTTGAAGTCTCAGGCTAACAGGTGCAATGCATAGGTCGGTGCGAGCTTAAGAGTGTCATGTACGAATAAACGAGGATTGTGGACATATACATGAGGATCGACACACAGATAGACAG
>NC_051408.1:31464072-31464230 GCF_015228065.2 Penaeus monodon
GTACCAGAGGACAAAGGAACACAAGCGAACAGATCACAGTGTCAGAGGCGTATTTGTCAACAGTGAAGACGATGCGCAGACAGATCGCATGCCAGGAATTTTCCCATATTAGCGCAGGCACGACAGGCGGATACAATGGGATAAGAGGAGACACAGGC
>NC_051408.1:31464686-31464777 GCF_015228065.2 Penaeus monodon
ATGATACAGGTGGAGCTCCTTGGCTATTCTTTGTACAATGTGTCCTTATGTATCCAGCCTTGTTTAAGAATGGAGATTCTACGATGATTTG
>NC_051408.1:31467485-31468211 GCF_015228065.2 Penaeus monodon
CGCATCCCTCCTCCTCTCCTCACGAAGAGAAATCTATATTTAGAAATTCGTTCGCCATTAAGGTACGACCCGAGCACATTTTGGGGTACATGACGCTTCACGTTTGCTGTGGTTTTATACACTAATAGAATGGAGATGACTGTAAGGTACGTTTTTTCCCATAATATATATATTCTTTCTTCTTTTTTTTGGAATGGGAGGGGGGAGGGGGAAGGGAAGGAGAGGTAGGACGGAAAAGAGCACAGACGGAGGAAAGGGGGAAGAGGGAGAGGTGGGTGAGGAAGAGAAGAGGTACGCTGGGGGAGAGGAAGATGGGAGGAGAGGGAAAAAGGTTAACGGGAATAAGGAAGGTGAAGAGGGAAAGAGAAAGGGAAGGGAGGAGGGGAGGGGATGGAGGAAGAGAGAGAAGGGGAGAGGGAGTGGGAAAAGGTGGAAGGGAGGGGGAGGGAAGAAGGAAGAGGTAGCTGGGGGGAGAGGAAGATGGGAAGATAGGGAAAAAGGTTAACGGGAATAAGGAAGGTGAAGAGGGAAAGAGAAAGGAGGAAGGGAGGAGGGGTGACTGTGATTTAACAGTGTGGCGAATAGTGTGTCTGGTATTACTGCCACGGAAATAAAGAGCTACAGTTATTGTTATTTTTATGGTTATGATATAGCTTGCGATGCGGCGAGCAAGTCACGTGAATGCTACTTTTTCCTCTTTCGTTTCATTTTTTTGGTAGGTATATA
>NC_051408.1:31468537-31468637 GCF_015228065.2 Penaeus monodon
CACACACACACACTCCTGTCCACGCCCTGTCCCTGAGGATACCCCAGCCTCCGCAGAGAGAAAAGAGTTACGGAGCGGCAAGCCAAGCGGCGCAGACAGT
>NC_051408.1:31468661-31469269 GCF_015228065.2 Penaeus monodon
CAGAGCAATGTACATATAGCAAAGCAGACAGACAATGAAAGCAAAGCAAGCAGAACTGGCAAATACAAAAAGCAAATAGCAAGCAGGCAAATCGCCATAAGCAGAAGAGACAAACAGAAAAAGCAAGTGTAAAATAAGCAGGAAAAATAAGCAGACAAAGAACACAGCAAAGGATAGTCCAGTAGGCAAGCGACGATACATGAAAAAAACAGATAGGGGAAATAAGCAGGAAATGACGATAACTAAGCAGGGCAAAGCAGCAGCAACAGGAGAGGCAAGCAGGACAATCGAGCAGCAGAAAAGCGGGCGAGGAAAAGTCAGCAGAGCATCTGAGCAGAGGAGTAGGAGTAGGCAGGGAGTCAAGAACGCCGCCGCCACACATGGTTGCCTCGCGCTGTCGGAGAGGAAGCTGACAGCGCGTGATGGAGGAGTGTCCCCCAAGGAGTAAATCTGCGCCCTCGCCTCTTTTCTCTTCCCTTTTCGTTCTTCCCCCTCTTTCACTCCCCTTCCCCGTCTTGTCTCCTTCCTTCTCCTCTTCTCTTTTTTCCCATTCTCCTTCTCTTACTTCTCCACCACCCCTTCCTCCTCCTCCACAACCCCCTCTTTCG
>NC_051408.1:31469383-31469575 GCF_015228065.2 Penaeus monodon
CTTCCTCGTTAGCCCACCATTGCCTATTTACTCAACAATTATATTATTGTAATAAAGAGCCCGAGATAACGATGCCCTGGACACGCAGCGACGTAACAGGCTCGTTAGGGACTCGAGACCGATTGTTCTACGTCCGCCCCCGCCGACGCCCGCGCTGGAGGTTTATGCGGGCGGGATGGGCGTGTGGGCGGC
>NC_051408.1:31471005-31472076 GCF_015228065.2 Penaeus monodon
CGAATTGCACCTATCATCTCCCCCCTCCTCCCTTATTTTTTCTATAACCTCTCTCCACTTCCCTTCCCCCCCCCCCCACTCACCTTCACCCATACCATCATAACCCCTCACCCTTCTTACCTCCCCCCCCACCCCCTGCCGACAGTTGCACAGACCCCCTGGCGGGATAATAGCAAACTGAGGCCTGTAATTGCCTGGCCACACAAGAGGGGCAAGGCAGGGGCAAGGCAACAGGGAGGGGGGTAGGGGAGAGATGGGGGAGGTGGGCGGGAGAAGGAAAGGGAAGAGGGTGGAGGTTGGGAAGAGGGAGAGGGGAAGGAGGGGGGGAAGGAGAGAATGCGGAGGCAGGGAAGGGGAAAGAAAGGGAAGGGAGGAGGGGAAGGGGGGTAGGGAAGGGGAAAGAAAGAGAGGGGAGGAGGGGAAGGGGGAATGAGAGGAGGGTGAAGGGAGGGTGAGGGGAAGATGGTGAAAGGTGAGAGAAAGAAGAATGGGGAAAGGGAGTGGAAGAGGATAGATTGACGATAAGGAGATAGGAAAGATAAGGGAGAGGAAGGACAGGGAGAAGCTATGAACGGGAGAGGAAGGAAGGGAAGAGGAGATGAGAGGAAGAAGGAAGGAAGAATAAAGAACATGGGAAAAGGTGAAGGGGAAAGAGGAGGGAAGAGAAGGGAAGTAGCATTAGGAGGAGGAGAAGGAAATGGGGAGGGGAGGAAGAAGAAGGGGAACAGAAGAACAGAAGAAGGGTAAAGAAACGGGAAGGGGGGAGGGACGGGTAAGGCAAGAAGAGGAAAGGAAAAGTACGGAAAGAAGAAGAAAAAAGAGAGAACGAATAAAGGTAAAAAGTCAGGGTAGGGGAAGGGACGAGTAGAAGAGGAGACGAAGGAGGAGAAAAGGGAGGTGCAGAAAAGTGAAGAATGGTAGCAAGAAGGAGGAGAAGAAAGGAGGGAACAGAGGAAGCTAAAGAGAAAGAGGCCGAAAGGGGATCTCAGGTGTAATAGATGTATAGACACATCTCGAAGGCTGCGTTACCGGGGTCCCCTTGTTAGTCTTGGCTGAGCGGACAGGCTGGCT
>NC_051408.1:31472199-31472389 GCF_015228065.2 Penaeus monodon
AAGGAAAGGGTGGAGGTAGGTGGCCAGGATTCATTTCCAGGCCGCGAAGGGAATGGCTAATGGCTCTCCAGGCTAGGCTCAAGAAAGAAAAGAAATCGCGATGAAATGGTTAGGAAATTGTGAAAATAGGATGACTTACGGAAGTGATACGAGAGTATGAGTGAACTGTTATGTAACCTTTTTTGTGTGC
>NC_051408.1:31475166-31475258 GCF_015228065.2 Penaeus monodon
AGGTCTCGTCACTCGTCAGCTTTGACGTCACTTGGCGAGGCGGAGAACTAGGGGGGGGGGGGGGTAACAGAGAATGGTAGGCTGGGGGAAGG
>NC_051408.1:31475323-31475592 GCF_015228065.2 Penaeus monodon
GCGATTTGCACAGTGTACTGATTTTACAGGCGATCATTAACAGCTATTATTTGTAGGCATATATTGTATATTTTACTTGGTTTCAATTCTATATTTCCTCGTGCTGCAGCTTAGGTATAATAAGGAAGTGGGATATGAATGATAACATTCTTTTGCTCTATCAGGGCATAGGTAAAATCGAAACGTTTTCCACGAATAAAAAACATCATGCAATTAAGATAACACAACACATCGCATTATAATTATATAGTAAAAAATACAGCGGATAC
>NC_051408.1:31475672-31475830 GCF_015228065.2 Penaeus monodon
AGCTAAATGACAATAAATAGCGTAGTCGGAAATATTGCATCCAAAAGAGTAAACATGTACTGAGTATTGCAGCTTTTGCGCGCGCCAGGCACTCATGCGAGCGAAGACGGATGAATTGCGTTGCTCAGTGATAAGACCTTACTTATATAGAACTTGTG
>NC_051408.1:31478371-31478501 GCF_015228065.2 Penaeus monodon
AGAAAGGGAGGGGGAGGCAAGGGGACCGGTAACACGTGTTTTCAAGTTCACATCGACGGCGTATGTTTGGCTGTCGTAGTACAGTGAATGATGTACAGTTCAGCGCGTCGACCATGTACAATGTACACGT
>NC_051408.1:31478599-31478674 GCF_015228065.2 Penaeus monodon
TCATGTCTAATCCACGCTTCCAAATGGATCTTATCTTTTGAAGGATGTGAACGAGGAGCTAAAGGACTTTTTTTG
>NC_051408.1:31479161-31479321 GCF_015228065.2 Penaeus monodon
TGACAGTAAGGAAACAGGAAAGGTGGGTAGAGGTTGGGGGTGGGGTGAGGGTGTGTGAAGGCCCTCCCATGACTTGTCAGAATGAAGAGCGTCCTCAGGCCAAGGGAGGTTGTCTGATTCCTTCGACCTAGAAGCAGGTGGCACGGTGGAAAAAAAAGAG
>NC_051408.1:31479387-31479742 GCF_015228065.2 Penaeus monodon
TGAATAAAGGAAATTCCAAGCTCGAAATGCGCTTTGGAATGACCTTCCCCAGCAGCACACTATCGATATACGAAATCAACAGCATTTCAGGACTGCACAACAAGGCTGTCATTTGTCAGTGGTTACTTGGAAAAAGTGTTTGTCAAAACCGTACATTTTTTCTCTTCACATTATTAAAATGGTTTAGACACAAATGCATTGTGTCTACAGTAGGCAAGTCCAAAAAAAAGAAAAGAAAAAAGGAAGGCAAAAAGGAGGAAAAAGAAAAAAAGAAAGAGAGAAAGAGAGAAAGAATGAAAGAAAGAAGAAAAAGAAGAAGAAGGAGAATAAGAAAAAAAGAAAGAAAATGAAAGAA
>NC_051408.1:31479968-31480862 GCF_015228065.2 Penaeus monodon
CTGCACTTACCTTATGAGAACGAAATCATGTTCCGATATTGTTTACGTGTTCATCTGACCCAGCTACAAGTTTCATTATTTTATAATAGCTCGACTTCACGTTGGTTCAAAAGCTTACTTTTAAAACATACTAAGTAAAAGTAAACGCAAGTAAGTTTGTTGGTAAGTCAATCAGATCTGACCTTCCTCTCAACGAACCAGCTCTCTCTCTCTGCAGTCAAAAAGCTATTTCTTGCAATCAGGATGATTTCATGATTTCTCCTACCATAGCTTAAAAGGCTTGATATACATATTTCAGATGTTTCACAAGAGGCACACTGGTAAACAAAATTAACAGTGGTTCAATAGCCATTGAGTCTAGGTACCCAACAAGCCAATAATCTCTTTAATCTTTACTTACCGATATTGGGTCTCGTTTTAACACGTTGTAGTGTTTTTGCTGCGGTTGCAGTTTTACTTCTTATATTTTTGGAGTCTGTTTGTTTTCTTGCCTTTGTGTTTGTTTTCCCTGTCTCAGTATTTATATATATACATCTGCACTTGCTTTTTATTTGCATATCTGTCTATAAATATAATGAAAAAATAATATTTTATAGAATATCAAAGAAGAAATTCGATATCATTCTCCCAGTCATTACGAATGATTAAAAACATTTATATGACTGATTTATTCCTCAGTGCGTGAAAAAGTATCTGTATTTTCCGTGACAACTGATTATGGCATGTAATATGTAGCTATTATATATCAACGCTATTCATCAAGCAATATACCGGCTTCATTAGCATATGCAGTTTCTCATCGTGATATCAATGATGTTTTTTTACTTTATTCAGATACAGGATATTTCTCAAAAAGAAGAATTTAGTGTAGCCTTTTAAATGTAAAAAATACAG
>NC_051408.1:31481706-31481797 GCF_015228065.2 Penaeus monodon
CTAACACTGCGACAGATATTTTTGAAAGTCATAGTAACACTTTTTCACTTGGGTACACACTCACTCGTTATGAATATTGCATAACCAAAAT
>NC_051408.1:31482007-31482187 GCF_015228065.2 Penaeus monodon
GGAATCAGATGTCATTTCCATTCGCTGCTTCCAAAGAGGAAAAAGTTGTAAAAAACGTAAAAAAAGTTTTGTTGAGAATTCTGATTTTCAATTCCTCCATCAGCTGATCGACCGTTAAGCCTGCGGGGCTTTTCTCTTTTTTATCTGGATTTTCAGTTAGACTTCGAGTCTCATTGTCTT
>NC_051408.1:31483740-31484174 GCF_015228065.2 Penaeus monodon
CTTCGGGGTTTCTATCTTCGACCGGCGCATCTGTGAAGCCAACATTAGGATCTGTCACTTATTCTCACCGCTGTTCCGGAAGTACGTGGCCCTCGAACATAACGCTAACTTTGACCTCCCAGCGGAGAGAAACCCGAGTTAAGGTCACATAGCAACATCCGCCTTGTAGAAACTGATAGATCATATCGGATTAATTAGAGAGATGGGGGTGCCAATCACACTAGTGAATTCTGGTTCTCTTGATAATTGTTTTTTCTGTATTGTCAATTGTGACGGATAATTATCATGTAGATGATTATTTGTGGATTTGTGATTAATGGCTGCATGTATTCTCTTCTTATTTTTACTTATTATTTTTTTTTCTGGTGGTATTCATTCCGTAAGGTATAAAGATATTTCGCATGGCAGCTGAAAAAATATATGACACTGGTAGG
>NC_051408.1:31484623-31487193 GCF_015228065.2 Penaeus monodon
CAGTTCTTTGCACAGAAGGAGTCGATTCCAGCGCTGTAATAGCAGTACCATGAGTTTTACCTTTCGTTTCATTTTCGAACTGTAATGGCCTGCAGATGGTATAGAAATGCGCTTATACGATATACACCCAAACGCCAGCATTCGACCAGTCTTTATATAAAGTAACATGGAAGTTCTGGTGTGAATGTCATGACGTCGAAAAAAGGCAGTACTGCTCACTAAGTGTTAAATGCGGTCAAAACAAGTCTGATTAAAATCACAGCTAGTTCGAAAAAAAAGTATTAGACCTCAAAGTCATCCTCTGCTCTAGTTGTTTTCCTTCGATTGGTATTATTAAGATGTAATACATGGCGGTATCTAATTCTAAAGGAAAGTGACATACTGGCGCGACAGTTATACCCAACTGGTCTCCTTCTGGCTTCAGGAGAAATCCGATAATGCGCATCGTGTGCCACTTATCCTTGAAATTCGCCTTGGAAATGACACCCGAAGCAAGAGTTAGTGTAACTGTGGGGGCGCGACCACGAAGGCAAAAAAGTGTCCCTTGCGAAACAGCAGTGACAGCGTCCTCCCTCCCTTTGGCTTCCCCGTCCGTGCCTCAAAGGGGGAGAGCGACGTCCCACTTGTAGCAAGGCCAAGGCAGACTCGGCAAGGGTGTTTTCTGACGGGGTGAAACAAGGGAAAGACATTGGGCGATGGAAGATTATGAAAATTTTTTTAGTTCTGAATAGTCTTTTTAGAAGCGCATGGAATGTCGAACGTATGTACATTCTAACATCGTTTATATTCCTGAACGGCAGTTGTGTATCAATAAACTTATTCTAATTTACACTTGAGCTTCAAAAACAGTTATGTTGCTTCCACAATAAGGACACACCTCACGGACTAATAATTTAGTATTCCTACGTAACTTAAGCCGTCAAAAAAGCTTTTCTTAATCGCTAACGACCAAGAATTCGCTAATCTGGAAATTTCGATGACTGGGAATGATCATTTCTCTCTCTCAGCTTCAGTGTAAATTAAATGTGGAAACGTAAATATACTTCGGGAGCGGGTTTTGAGTATAAGTGAATAACAGTTTGTTAATATTTTTAAGGAATGAATGTTTTACAGGTATCGATTAATATATTTTTCTTTTCTTTTCCCTATTAATCAACTTACTTTTGGTGATACATTACAGGAAACTTTCCCACAGAAATATATAACGACATAACTCATTTTCCTTTTCCTATTACATTGCGCAAAACTTTTTCAAAGGATTAGCATTTAGTCATAAAGGAATCCAATGAATCCGAACTGGGCCTATAGCCACGCAAGTTGCATCGATTTCATCAGTGCAACACGGCATATGCAACAGTTCGTCCTTTATTTCTCTAATTTCCCTGGTTCGGGAAACCTGGTACTCCATGAACCCAGCTTGCAATACTCATCAAATAATTTCAGATTACTTTACAGCTTAGAACTTGTATCTGTCGTGGAAAAAAAACAGATCCTTTAAAACGACGGACAGCTTCCTGTATTTGGAAATCAAAGACTCCCTTTTTTCCCCACTTTCAGGAATTTCTTCATCCGGGACCTCGCTGCCCCGTCTAGTTCTTAAGCAAGCAGGAAGTTTTCTTGCCTCGTGTCACATCTAATCAACTTTTTAAATTTTATATATATATTTTTTTGTTCCTTCATTTTCGTCTTCGCTTTATCCATCTCTTTTCTCTCACTCGTTCAGGCTGTTATTATCTATCAGGCATTTTTATTTTGATTTCTAGATGTATTTCTCTTTGTATATTTTTTTCTCTCTCTCGGCCGAACACTCGTCCGGTCGCCGAACCTCCCTATTTCTTAAGATTTCTCCGTCTGTTCATGCTATTCCCTCTTCGTCCGGTCGCCGAACCTCCCTATTTCTTAAGATTTCTCCGTCTGTTCATGCTATTCCCTCTTCGTCCGGTCGCCGAACCTCCCTATTTCTTAAGATTTCTCCGTCTGTTCATGCTATTCCCTCTTCGTCCGGTCGCCGAACCTCCCTATTTCTTAAGATTTCTCCGTCTGTTCATGCTATTCCCTCTTCGTCCGGTCGCCGAACCTCCCTATTTCTTAAGATTTCTCCGTCTGTTCATGCTATTCCCTCTTCGTCCGGTCGCCGAACCTCCCTATTTCTTAAGATTTCTCCGTCTGTTCATGCTATTCCCTCTTCGTCCGGTCGCCGAACCTCCCTATTTCTTAAGATTTCTCCGTCTGTTCATGCTATTCCCTCTTCGTCCGGTCGCCGAACCTCCCTATTTCTTAAGATTTCTCCGTCTGTTCATGCTATTCCCTCTTCGTGCGTCCTTGTGCAATATCTGAATCGTATCTCTTATTCAGTGGCCTCATTTTTACTTCATAATCTTATTTGAAATGCTTTCAGTTACGCGCAATGACTGAAATTTAGGCAGTACATTTCAGTTATTATGGATAATGTAGGCTTATGATCTGTTATCTGGCCCTCGAGCTAATGTGCGAGTAGGATTAAATCAAAAGTTTTGGCGAGAGAAAGAGAGCACAAAGAAATCTTGTTAGCTCTGGAACTTCTAAATTGC
>NC_051408.1:31487395-31488432 GCF_015228065.2 Penaeus monodon
TTAATATCCCCTTTTCTCCAAGCGTACACCACTAATAGAATAACTGCAGCACTGACCCTAACAATAGGAAACAGCCATGACACATTTAATGAGAAATCCAACGACCTTCTATTGCAATCACTTACCTCGGACCCATTGGAGATAACACCGCAAGGGAATTGGTCAACTCTTGTCAACAGCAACAACGCGATGTATTCGAAATTTAATCCGAATAACCTTTCGCGACATCAGTTCTCCACCCAAAATTATTCGAGATCTGATCGGCACGCGCGGTCTCGAAAATCAGAAGCTTCGAGAACGTCTGTCCGTTTCTTTGCCTTATTCGAGCGCCGATCAATCCAGGTCTTACGCGCGGCTGTGGGAGAAGAACCTAGCGTATTAGAATCAAGCATTATTAATATTCCTGGCGAGGCTGATTGCTCAATAGTTTATAGCGCGAGATACGGGTTCCGCATTGGTAATGAGGCGGGAGTCCAACGTGCCAAAACCAAGATGGCGGGAAATCGCTGTATTTAGCAACGCTGTGACAACTGTATTTTTTTGTCATTAATTTTTTTTTTAAACATCTTATGATTGACTTCCTTTTTTTGTATTTAGGATTTTCTCTCAGGTATTCTTGGTGAATTGTTTTCTGTTAGTTGTTACTGATTTCATATTTTTTTTCACCATGCTCTTTTGAAGGGTTATTGGAATGCCATCAACTGCGGTTGACTATATTTAGATCCTTCCTTCATAACATGCGTCGTCAGCAACCAACGGCCCATCGGGGAGAGGCGGTCTCACGGAACTCTCGACCTTAAGTACCGAGATCATAAGGACTAATTGTGCTCTCATCTCTGGATATCAAGCGCCCGGGATTAGGACAACAACCAACAAGTTAGTAATGTTGTCAGAGCCGTCAGCAGTGAATGATGGCCGGACAGCTTCAGAATCATTAGCCGCCACCAGAAGTTCGAGCCAACACTTGTCAGCGATGGTTTGTTGGTGATGTCATCAGTCGAAGGAATTGATACTCAGACATACGCGCGCTTCGATCA
>NC_051408.1:31488603-31488768 GCF_015228065.2 Penaeus monodon
AAAGTCACTCAGTCAGTCAACGTCGTTTAACTTTTCTTGCAATGTCACATGCTGTAAATAATAACTTTTAGCACGATGCCATGACTCACATTACGCAGCTGTTTCTCTCTCTCCTTCCCTTCCCCTCTCCATTTCGGCCTTTGTCTCAGCCTCTCTCCCCCCTAC
>NC_051408.1:31488848-31489238 GCF_015228065.2 Penaeus monodon
TATTTTCCTTTTTTTTTTTTTAGAACCTGCTACTTTTACCAACCCTATTCTGTTATGACGTTCTCCAGCTTCTACGTAGCCCAGCTGGTTTCTTATACCAGCTATTTTCACTTTATAGAATAAAAACAGACGAAACTTTACCTCGAGGAGATTGCACTTTCGTGGCCCATCCAGAGTAGAGAGACATCAGAAGTAAAATGTTTTGTGAATATTTCAATAATGGCGGCGCAAATCAACCCATAAAGTGAAACATGGAAATCCATCCCCCCCAAAAAAAATCAGAAGGTGTATTTGGAAGCTCGTATTTTCGTAAATCTAGCGCACGTGCTATTGGAGGCTGTACTGTCTTGGAGGTTAGCCAGCCTTGGGTTATAGACGATAATAAGAGGC
>NC_051408.1:31489886-31490033 GCF_015228065.2 Penaeus monodon
TAGCAAAAAGTTGTCAGCCTCGTCGCTAATATCTTTCTATCTTATGTTTAGAAATATTAATAATCTTAATAATACTGGTATGACTTGATATCTAAAGAATTTGTGCGAAAAATCTAAAACGATTTTATTTGACATTCTCATTAGGAA
>NC_051408.1:31490133-31490308 GCF_015228065.2 Penaeus monodon
ATGATCACTAACGTAAAATATTACCGACAAGAATGTACGTTACAACGAGAGGCTGATAACGAGGAAATAAATCAGGATGCGATAAAACAAAGGAAATAGATGCATAACGTGCAAAAGGAACAAATGTAAATGTAAACAAAACCGGCATCGTATCTCATCTTGTACTTTGTTTTCC
>NC_051408.1:31490563-31490656 GCF_015228065.2 Penaeus monodon
TTAAAAATTGATTTTCCATGTCGTCCTAATGTCATATTTTCCTTTCATCTGTTTACTCAATATCTTTGCGTTCTCTCCCTTTATACTCACTAA
>NC_051408.1:31490688-31490837 GCF_015228065.2 Penaeus monodon
TTCGTATCACTATGTTTGTGTTACATCTTGTATGAATTTATGTGTTGATGTATCTCAACATGTATTTTCTCTGTCACTGTTTTCCGCTATCTTCACCTGTTTCCTTGATTACTCATCTTCTCTATTTCCTAGTCTGTTTTTTTTCCTTT
>NC_051408.1:31490979-31491224 GCF_015228065.2 Penaeus monodon
AAAACCTCATAGTGTGTAAATGCAAATATAGAACAATGCAGACCAGTACAAACCAGTACAAAAATGCACAAACAAATATAGACCAACTAAAACCCGCTGACACCAGCACAGACAATACTACCAAAAATTTCCACAAACACATACCAACAATAATTAAACACAAACCATCACAGAAATGGAAACTTACACAAATAAACACAACACGACTTTACCCCATCGGCCCCATGGACATGGAATCACGAAAA
>NC_051408.1:31491611-31492048 GCF_015228065.2 Penaeus monodon
GGACTCCCACGGACATACGGACTCCTACATACCCTGACTTCCACGCACACAGGACTCCCACGGACATACGGACTCCTACATACCCTGACTTCCACGCACACAGGACTCCCACGGACATACGGACTCCTACATACCCTGACTTCCACGCACACAGGACTCCCACGGACATACGGACTCCCCGCATGGACCTCCTTGCAGTTTCTTCCGGCGTCCCTTTAAAGTCCAAAGAGAAGAGGACGCCTTTTTTTTCTGAAGGGCAGCTTTTAAGGGTTAATCCCCCTTTGGAGGACCATAAAAACGGGCTTTACTGTCCCACAAAAAAGACAGTAACATTCGGGTCACGCGGGTAGGGCGCCAACTCTCTCGGATATTCAGCAGTTTTTATTATCTCAATATGCTATAAAACTCACCAATTTGGACCCGGTCGCATCTGACCT
>NC_051408.1:31492877-31492950 GCF_015228065.2 Penaeus monodon
TCAAGTGACGGGAATACTCTGCCAGGGAAAGGAAGGAAAGAGATGGATGAATGGGGGAATTAAGGAGTTCTGA
>NC_051408.1:31493959-31494035 GCF_015228065.2 Penaeus monodon
TTGCTATCAAGATATTGAGAAGTTAATATTATAGTCCCCTGGCATTTATGACTACTACTTTATCGGAATATATGAT
>NC_051408.1:31495832-31495913 GCF_015228065.2 Penaeus monodon
TAAACCTTTTCCTTGTCGTCCTAATGTCATATTTTCCTTTCATCTGTTTACTCAATATCTTTGCGTTATCTCCCTTTATAT
>NC_051408.1:31496108-31496202 GCF_015228065.2 Penaeus monodon
CTCCTCCCCCCTCTCTCTCAAGCAACTTCTTCAACCCAACTTCAACTTCTTATCTCCCCGAGGCGGATGCTGGAGAGACGTGAGAGTATTTATA
>NC_051408.1:31496297-31496374 GCF_015228065.2 Penaeus monodon
TATCCCTCGCTTGCTCAAAGGTTTCTCGCGCTTTCTCGCCGGTTCTCGGATCTTGCGAGAAGTTTGGCTTGGTGCTA
>NC_051408.1:31496397-31496770 GCF_015228065.2 Penaeus monodon
ACTCTTTCCTTTCATCTGTTTTATCATTCATTGGTGTCCTCCTGTCGTTTAAATGTCTCGCACTCCTTCTCGGACATTGCGTGAGATATGACATGATCTTTTTATTAATATCTTTCTCCTTCCATTTATCATTTTTATACGTTTCGTCTATTTGTCGGTCTCCCTCTGATGCTCAAAGGTCTCGCACTCTCTCGCCCTTTCTCGTGCCCCGCGAGGATCGAGGCGGATGGAAGCGGCGGCATCAAAAAGGTCAGGATTCGGTAGATCATATGTCCAATTAGATGAAAATATTGCAATTAATCTGATCGGCGAGTGCCGTGCGCATGTTTGCATTCTGTGGCATTTAGAGGAGCCTCGCTTGGCTGGCCGGAGG
>NC_051408.1:31498666-31499322 GCF_015228065.2 Penaeus monodon
AAAGAAAGTCAGAAATACGGAGAGTAACAAAAATGAACAAACTGGAAATAACGAAGCCACAAGAAGAGCTCTATAAAAAAAACTGAACGAGGGGAAAAACGCGAGACCCGAAGCCAGCAAGCAGACATGCCGCACCGCCCGGCCCCTCCCCCCTCCCTTCCCCATGCGACCCTCTCATCCCTCCCCCCAACCCTGGCATCTCCTCGCCCGCCGTCAGCTCTCTCGTCAGCCCTCTCGTCAGCTCTCTCGTCAGCCCTCACGTCAGCCCTCTCGTCAGCCCTCTCGTCAGCTCTCTCGTCAGTCTCTCGTCAGCCCTCTCGTCAGCCCTCTCGTCAGCCCTCTCGTCAGCCCTCTCGTCAGCCCTCTCGTCAGCCCTCTCGTCAGCGCCACACGGAGCGGCTGCTCTGCTTCTGTCGATGCACGTCACGTCCCTTCCTTTTTTGGCCTACGTGTCTTAGCAGCTGCGTATCCTATCTCTGTTGTCGTCAGGAGCATCGACAACTAAATTGATATCGTATTTTATACCTATCTCTACTGATTCCCGCCGCCGTATGGATCACAGTGCAAGCATGCCCAGCCATGCCCACGCACACACGCCCCCCCCCCCCCCCCATCATCTCCCAGAAATCCACACCTCTCCCCTTCTAAGAAGTACT
>NC_051408.1:31499722-31499837 GCF_015228065.2 Penaeus monodon
ACCACACACATACAAAACACAATCGAAGTTTTCTCTGACATCCTAAAGGGTCAAGAAACTGTTCAGTAACGGTTGTGTCTTCAGCGTTATTTTGTTCTACTTGGATTTCATGAAG
>NC_051408.1:31499931-31500354 GCF_015228065.2 Penaeus monodon
CAGATAAACAGATGGAAAGAGAACTGCTTCTCATCAAAGTCAGAGGGGTCAGATTTCACGTCTATAAAAGATGAATTAATTAAATGGAATGATTACTAGCTCCTCAGTTTCACATGTCAAAATCTGTTTGTTACTAGACGATTTTTCAGCGGTCATCAAAAGCGATCGTACTAAAAGAACAATCAAACAAAATACATATAGCAATTTTCTTTTTTGCTTATTCTTTTGTATATCGTCTTGAAAGTAACTTTTTGACTTCATTAACGTTACAGAAGTCTACGGTCTATAGTCTCCGCATTTAACAAATTAGCTAACTTGGCAACAAGGAATTCACTGTATCGCTGCGCCAGGAAGCAGTAGGGTATTATAGTATATTCATGGCATTAGCATTCAGCTAAGAATGCTGATAAACAGCATTGATAA
>NC_051408.1:31500597-31501031 GCF_015228065.2 Penaeus monodon
TCGAAAGAGTAAGCATCTCCTTGACTAATAGGAAATTAGCAGTGACGAGATGGAGGAGGGGAAGAGAAGGGGAAGAGAAAGGGAGGGTGTACATGGAAGCAAGGAAAGGATATATATAACTTACCTTTCGAATTCTGATGCGATTCTCTTGCCATAAACTTTAATTCCCAGGACGAAAATTAAGTTTTAAGTCTACCGCAGAAATGGTGGCTCTGAAATACACTCGACAGGGGTCACCTGGAATTTGTAGAGCTGCTTTTGTCTATCGTTATCTTACTCATCCTTAGAGCTCTGTTATTTTCATTGGTTTATTGTTGTTGATATTTTTTCCGATGCATAAAGCTCACAGAAAGAGTCGTATAAAAAAACACATACTAAGACACACACGCACAAATATTATATTTATTTTTTCCCTCCCCTTCTTCCCTCTTTGT
>NC_051408.1:31501214-31501680 GCF_015228065.2 Penaeus monodon
TTTTTTTCTCTCTCTCTCTCAAACACACACACAATTTTCTCTCCCGCCACGCCACATGTACATTCATACCCGCACACAGATCCTGAGTTTGTGAGAGGAGATTCTCTTAATAGTAACCAAAATTACCTTTCGATTTCCGAAAGAGATAAAGGAAATTATAGCAATGAAAATGGCATCCTTTTATACAGTACCTCACTGGAATGTATTTCTTTAAAGCGAAAAGTAATCAGTAGGTCTACGAAATGGTTATTATGGGAAGCTACATAATATCTTCTCATTTTCAATTATATCCTGCACTCTATATGTTCGCATAATGATATAAAATAGCGATTACTGATCAAGTGTTACGAAATGGCGAGATTAAGAAAATGAGAAAAAGTCTGTCAACCGTAAAATGTTGACATAGTCACGTGCTGAATATAAAAATGAGAGTCTGAAATGCACGTCAGACGGATTTGAATAATTG
>NC_051408.1:31502615-31502778 GCF_015228065.2 Penaeus monodon
ATTAAGTTGTAAAAAAAAAAAAATCATTCCCTTTGTTTCTTGCTTCTTTCCCTTTCTCCTTCCCTCTATCCGCTTATTCCATATTTCTCGTTCGATTCGGGTGATCGTATGAACCGGTGTTCACGGGTTTCGAATCCTTGTGGTTCGCTGAGGTTCCCGTTTT
>NC_051408.1:31503192-31503407 GCF_015228065.2 Penaeus monodon
GAAAAGAAAAATCTATTATCCTTTGTCAAAGAACAACTGTCAAAGAACTTTGTCAAAGAACAACTGTTTAACGTCTAAATTGTTTTTTTTTTCTCCTTACACTAAGAAAAAAACGAAAATAGAGGACGCATTATATTTTTTTTCTGTCTAATTTCAACATTTTAGGTCATGTGAAGAAAATATAATAAGAAAAAGAAAGACCAAAAAAAAAAGGT
>NC_051408.1:31503901-31504929 GCF_015228065.2 Penaeus monodon
ACCTCACCCTGTCGTGGGCGAGCAACCAACGAGCGTTCGAACCAGCGTGGCCACAAAGGCAGTAAAACGGCCATTGCAGGAGGACAGGTCGTGTTCGGTTGGGCTTCGACATGTCTGGACACTACGCTTCCTATCATCTCTGATCGCGCTTCGGCCGTTCGCTTGCCCTGTCCGTCTCCTGAACAGGGCACTCGGGCATCATGAACTCGTCGCGAAACTCGGCCCTTCGCTCAAGGTCGGCGATGGCAATGTGTGCCCTCTTGATGCCAGAAGCCAAGATCTGGGCGGAACTTCGGCTGCACTAACGTCAACACGGTACTTTCTGACAACGTACTAAACGCGGAAATCACCCTGCGGATATTCTTCTGATCGACGTAAACGGCAAGCCGTTTCGACCCGTTCCCGAAAATGTATCCTTGTAACGTGATAGTCGAGGGCGGCCAGACTTATGCGTTACGTCAAAATTCCACGACCTTGAGCTGAGCATCCGGAATATTGAGAGAGTGAAAGTATAGCTTGACGCCTTATTTCCGCTACAACCTGACTACGGTTCGTCAGATTCTTTGGGAAGGATCTTGACCGGGAGGAGAGCATGCTGGATCTTGTTCTCTCATTGCTCAGAACACACCGCCGTAGTGACCAGTGCTTCTAATTGGGAAACGAATTCGGGTTATGACATCTTGCTGAAACCTGGTATGCTTGTATGCCAAATCTCACGCGGGTCGGGGGCAATAAGAGCCTCGAATGAGCTGCTCTCACTTCTTTTTTTCTAAAATAATGATGGAATAAAAGGCGCTGTGTATGTGTATGGACACGAGAGCTAATTGCTCTCGCGACAAACAAACCGACACCCGGGACCAAATATATGTAATACGTGATGCTAATGATGTGGTTTATTTATCTTTAGAGACCGCAAGGACAAAAATAATTCGATGTTCTTCTTCCAACGTACAGAGATCAGAGACGGAACCAAATGAAGGAGGAATTGTTCAGAAGCGATTTGTCTACTATACAGAAACCGCAATAAC
>NC_051408.1:31505157-31505258 GCF_015228065.2 Penaeus monodon
CCTTTTAGAACTGCATTGATGATTAACAGACAAAAAGAGAAGTGACGTGATAAGTGGTGTTGAGACTGATGGTGATAACAGACCAGCAAAGGGGCAAAAAA
>NC_051408.1:31505294-31506554 GCF_015228065.2 Penaeus monodon
AGAGAGAGAACAGTGGAGGAACTTTTTTCAGTAATACAACACATCTTTTTTTTGTGTGTGTGTATCTGAAATTATGATGCATTTTTTCTGTACTTTTCCTGACTTTAATAAGCTTTTCCTCCGACATAAAGATAGATCATATATAAATGTCGAGAATAAGATAAATAAGATGAACTGAACTAGAAAGTATTCTCAAATTTTCTTTCTTTCCTAAAGATTATTTTGTGTGAAAGCTCGCCTCCTCCGCCCGCACCGCATTCCTCTAGCGGCGCGCCCTTGACCGCCGCCATATTGCCCGCACGGAGCAATTCTTTCCCGTGTGCCAAAAGCCTGCCCACCTGCCCACCTGCCCACCCACCCACCGCCACCCCTCCCTCCCTCCTTCCCACCTCCCTGGCCATCTTTCATTCCCTCCTTCCCACCTCTCCCTCTCCTCGTCCTGCCAACCCGCCCCTCCTTCACCCCGACCCACCTCCTATGCCCACCCCCTCCTTCCCACCTGTCCGCCCACCCTTCCATCCCATCTCGTCACCTGTTCGACCACCCCTCCTCCCCCCCCCCACTCCTTCCCACCTCCTCGCCCACCCCTCATCCCCACCTCCCCTCCCTCCTCCTTCCATCTATGCCCGTGCGCGCGCCCACACCCACGATAATGACCGGCCATCGCAACACGCCCATTAATACCGCCGGCCCCCACCACCTCCCCCCGCTTGTCCGCTTGCAGAAGCTGGCGGACGTGCGGGGCGGGCGGACCTCGCATGAGCAACTGCTGTATTAAGGATGATTTATGGGCGTGCGAAGCGTTGCGCCCGAGTGGGTGCGGGCGTAGGTGGCGGAGAGACCGTCGTCGAGAAGGGCGTCGCAACGGTACATGCAGACAGCTCGCAGACCTTCCAAGGCGTCTTCGCGATGTCCGTCCTCTTCGCGATGTCCGTCCTCTTCGCGATGTCCGTCCTCTTCGCTATCTCCGTCGTCTTCGCGATGTCCGTCCTCTTCGCGATGTCCGTCCTCTTCGCGATGTCCGTCCTCTTCGCGATGTCCGTCCTCTTCGCTATCTCCGTCGTCTTCGCGATCTCCGTCCTCTTCGCGCGACGGACGCTTCGAGAACGTCCGGCGCAGCGGCTGGAAATGCGGTCACGGAGGCAGGAATGTATAAACAAATGTAAAAATCGCTCGAGTCTTGGAAAATCGGTAGAGGAAAGAACGAGATAAAAGAAGAGGGTGCAGGGGTGAAAGAAGAAGAAGAAGAAGTTGAGGATG
>NC_051408.1:31506837-31507413 GCF_015228065.2 Penaeus monodon
CGTCCTCACGAATCCTCGAGGGAAAGGCACGGGACACGACTCATGAAAAAAAAGAATAAGAAATGTGATAAAAGATATGGGAAAAAAAAGAATAAGAAATGTGATAAAAGAGATAGGAATAAAAAGATGAATAAGAAATGTGATAAAAGAGATAGGAATAAAAAGACGAATAAGAAATGTGATAAAAGAGATAAGGAAAAAATGAATAAGAAATGTGATAAAAGAGAAAGGAAAAAGATGAATAAGAAATGTGATAAAAGAGATAGGAATAAGAAAATGAATAAGAAATGTGATAAAAGAGATAAGGAAAAAAAAAAAGTGATAAAAAAGATAGGAAAAAAAATGAATAAGAAATGTGATGAAAGAGATAGGAATAAAAAGATGAATAAGAAATGTGAAAAAAGAGAATATTTTTAGTCTACGTTTCCCAATAGTTCGAATTAGTGAGCTCTTTATTTTTCGCTGATATGCACTATTTTTCCTTCCTTTTATTTTCATATTTGTATATCACACCAGTTTGACGCATTTAGAACACTGAGGAAAAAAATTACTAGTTTTTTTTTAGTAAAACTGAAA
>NC_051408.1:31508257-31508425 GCF_015228065.2 Penaeus monodon
GTCCGGGTCAAGCAAGGCGCCCAGAGGAGCTGCCACCATGAAATTACGAAAATTGGCAGTTGCTCAGGATTCGCACACACGCGGACACGCAAATAAGATGAAGGAGGGCGGGGTGCATAGGCAGAAAGGTGTCGTTTAGTAGACTTCGTGAGTTATTGTGCTATCACT
>NC_051408.1:31508791-31508921 GCF_015228065.2 Penaeus monodon
CACTCTCTCCTTCATCTTATTTGCGTGTCCGCGTGTGTGCGAATCCTGAGCAACTGCCAATTTTCGTAATTTCATGGTGGCAGCTCCTCTGGGCGCCTTGCTTGACCCGGGCGAGAGAAGGGAACAAAAT
>NC_051408.1:31509632-31509720 GCF_015228065.2 Penaeus monodon
ATCTTGATATGCTTAGGAACTAATGAAGTGATTGAGTTTTTCGTCAGACCCAAACAATGACTCCATTAACTGAAAATATGCTGCGTCA
>NC_051408.1:31510474-31510676 GCF_015228065.2 Penaeus monodon
AGTAGATTTTTTTTTTCTTTTATTCCTAATTTGGAAACTACCAAATAAGGTAGAGACATGAGATAAGGGTCTAAGCTTAATTTGTATGACAGACTAATGAAAATCCGATATAAACAGAAGCATAATATTTATTTACGTGCGACCGTGTGAAAACGAAGCGAAAAGACCACAAAAGAAACCAACGGCGCCTACGTGAAGGTTT
>NC_051408.1:31510933-31511322 GCF_015228065.2 Penaeus monodon
TTGGATAGCTAGAATAATCAACAATCGCTCTTATATGAAAAAAATGCCGAAACAATGCCCCTATTATTTATTTTTCTGTTGATAAATATCACTTTTCTTCGAGACACACGACCACTGAAAATGAAATCACAAATTCCCTCATCGTAAGCCCGCCCCATGTTGACGCACCGGCCTGTCTGCAAGCGTGGCCTTAAAATCTGCAATATCCTTGAGGGAAGCAATAGCCACCAACAAGGATGCATGGGGCGATTTATGGCCTGAAGTTCTACGCTGTCTGGCTAGTTGAGAGAAAAGAATGGGATGGAAGGGAGAATGGGAAAGCAACATAGAGTTCATGGTAGAGCACTATACCTTCTGTTAATCTTCGAAGGTTTGGTAGGTCTTTCGTT
>NC_051408.1:31511426-31511562 GCF_015228065.2 Penaeus monodon
GATGATAGAACGTAAATCGAATGATCAAGTGGAAATTCTCCTGCTTTCTTTTTCATGAGGCATACATACTTTTCATCGCCCCTTCACGAAGGGCCAAGGGAGGACCAGAAAACAACCTCGTTATTGAGGATACAGA
>NC_051408.1:31513963-31514113 GCF_015228065.2 Penaeus monodon
ATCTGGTCTTTTATTATCGTCATCTTTATCGCATAAAAGATAAGGAAGATTTCGAAACTGTTTGCTTATCTTTGAAGCAATATCTTTTGTGTCTTGTGAATTTCCTGTCATTTTATTTACAGTGTATGAGGCTTTGTCATTTTCTTTCGG
>NC_051408.1:31514958-31515228 GCF_015228065.2 Penaeus monodon
CTACACACGAACAAATAACGAATCGGCAAAATGAGAAAGGGAAAAAGAATAAGCCCCCCCCCCCGCAGCATCCGCCTCTTGCGAAACCCCCGCTAACTTTTTATCATTATCATGCCCAGACGTCTATGGAACATCTCGATAAAAGCTTTGTAAACTTTAAGCATAAACCAATGTTGACAACAATGAAGCTCGTTCGGCCAACAAAAGAACGTATTAGTGATCAATTATGAACGAATCGTAAAGTTGGTGGGTCATTCATTGCTCACTTTA
>NC_051408.1:31515637-31515763 GCF_015228065.2 Penaeus monodon
CTTAACTATCAGTCTTCTTTACCTCCTTTCTTAACCCGCCTCCTTACCTTTTTTCTCTCCTGCTTTCGACTTTATTTCGACATTATTCTTCCTTCAAAATGCAGACTTGTTTACACGTTTATATCA
>NC_051408.1:31516288-31516581 GCF_015228065.2 Penaeus monodon
GGGGGGGGGGGGGTCGCCGTGTGCGTGTCTTCACCCAAGGCTTTATAATTTTCTGATAATAGGAAACGCTGTATCATATCAAGTTTAATACCAACTTCTTCACACACGCATGAGCAAATTCCGCGAAGTGCAAAATACTATTTTCATTTTTTTAAGATTCTTTGAGTGCGATGATTAAGTGAAAAATGAGCTTTTATGGTTAGATAAAGCATGAGAACAGGGAAGAGAGGGAGAAGCAGACGAGAATAACGGGGGAGAATGAAGAATAATGAGTGAATAAAAATCGTGGATAA
>NC_051408.1:31516823-31516920 GCF_015228065.2 Penaeus monodon
CACATTTCACCATGAGAGTAAAGATACCTAATATGACGTCATATCAGCTGACCAACCCAGCTCTAGCATATGTCGACTTCATAGTCTATATATATAA
>NC_051408.1:31517122-31517448 GCF_015228065.2 Penaeus monodon
AAATGTAAGGAAAGAGTAATTGTAGATCCAACAGCATTATGAGAAATTTATGTTGAAGTTAGTGATATGCGATATGATATACAACCATTATTATTTCTTTTGTAAACCCTCGAGGAATAAAAAAAAAAGATAACAATTGAATTCAAGCTTTTATGTGTATATTTTCTTTTTAGAAATATAACTGATGGTGAATCTGAAGCCGATTCTCTACCTATATTTAGCATATATTTTTATTACATATTTGTAACAAAGACTTTTTGAAAACAAAAGAAAATGTAAGGAAAACAAGAAGATGGAGTTAAAATGAATCTACGAATATACAGGAG
>NC_051408.1:31517476-31517635 GCF_015228065.2 Penaeus monodon
GACCTCACCAATAGATGAATTAAAATACAGATAGGTAAATAAATACTATCGTAATTTCAAACAGTGGCATGAGGATCAAAACACAAAACATTAATTGTAATGCATCATATTAATAATATGTGTTTGCTTGACATTTGCTGTGACTGCTGCTATTGATTT
>NC_051408.1:31517713-31518150 GCF_015228065.2 Penaeus monodon
CACTACATGGGTGGGACTATTTTAATCAAAGACCGTAATATCAAGAAATGTAAACTCAGGCTACGTTACATAGAAGAAATCTCCATGTCTACACATACTTCACTAAACCGAAATTAATCAAATTTAATTATATGAATCAAGTGGGGGTGAGGGGGGGGGGATGGCGGCTCTCCTTGACACAACGTCCATCACAGTATACGCTAAGACTATTTTAAGCGGGAAGAAAATAAACCTAACGTTTCATAAGCAGACATTACTGATCACTAAAACGAATCACTGTCTCTTAAGGGTAAGATGAACCTTCTAATTTTATAATATTAACCTCTTAACTTGAAGACAGAAATGATTCTCCGCGACGGTGCTGCCATCTCGCTTCCTCTCCGACATTAACTATTTAAAGGGTGAAATTTGATTGTTTTTCTGTTTTAATTTTTTTA
>NC_051408.1:31518179-31518573 GCF_015228065.2 Penaeus monodon
AGGAGCTTTTTCTTATGTGCACATTTAGCCTAGGGAGTGTGTTATTAGTTTTTACCTTTTGTAAAAACGTTCCAGAAATTTCTAATAGATTTTGTTTTTGCTTTCCAACATGAGGAAGCATTAATTCAATCTGCGAGTAAGTTCGTAAATATGCAGATTTGATAAAATCGTTATTATCTTTATTATCTGCTTCTCTGTCCCTATATAGTTAAACACATAAACAAACATAAACACATTTGTAATTAGCAGAAAGCTTAATGCTTTTTCTTGATGGTTTTGTGTATTATGTATTGAACCTCCCTCAAGCTCATTTGTGTTAAAATATGAAATGATAATGATCAGCAAGCACACACACTGCCCTGTCTGTTCACCGGTGTATAATGTATGTATGAGG
>NC_051408.1:31518929-31519098 GCF_015228065.2 Penaeus monodon
TCTATCAACTGCATCATCTTCCTTTATTTCTAATATGTTCACGTCGCCTTTCTTACTCTTTTCCGTCCACTCACTGACATCTCCATCGCCTTCTTCAATGGCTCCTCTTCCTTTCTTCGCTTTACATACGTTCCTCTTTTGCATTTTCCCTGTTATATATTTCGCGCAT
>NC_051408.1:31519507-31519644 GCF_015228065.2 Penaeus monodon
ACAAGCAGAGACACGCCCACTTCCCTTCATTCACACTTCCTTTACGACCAAAGAAAAGAGCAAATGAAAAAAACAAGTTTAGTTAGACACACAGACAAAAAGGAGAAAAACAAATTTCAGTAAAACATCTGAACAAC
>NC_051408.1:31519898-31520618 GCF_015228065.2 Penaeus monodon
ACCAAGAGCCGGAAGACCACGACGCGTAAAATCCTCCCGAACGGCATCGCGCCCTCGCCAGACGTCGCTGCCAACAAGTGATCATTCTCCCCTTCGAGGCCGTCGCGCGTTCTGCCTCATTTTGCTGTTCTGTTGTTCTGCGAATTGGTCTTTCTTGTTCTTTTTGCTTGTTCATTTTGCTTGTTCATTTTGCTTGTTCATTTTGCTGTTCTGTTGTTCTGCGAATTGGTCTTTCTTGTTCTTTTTGCTTGTTCATTTTGCTTGTTCATTTTGCTTGTTCATTTTGCTGTTCTGTTGTTCTGCGAATTGTTCTTTCTTGTTCATTTTGCTTGTTCATTTTGCTCTTCTTGTTCATTTTGTTCATCTTGTTCATCTTCTTGTTCATTTTCAATTCTTGTTCATTTTGCTGTTCTGTTGTTCTGCGAATTGTTCTTTCTTGTTCATTTTGCTTGTTCATTTTGCTGTTCTGTTGTTCTGCGAATTGTTCTTTCTTGTTCATTTTGCTTGTTCATTTTGCTGTTCTGTTGTTCTGCGAATTGTTCTTTCTTGTTCTTTTTGCTTGTTCATTTTGCTTGTTCATTTGCTCTTCTTGTTCATTTTGTTCATCTTGTTCATCTTGTTCATTTTCAATTCTTGTTCATTTTGCTGTTCTGTTGTTCTGCGAATTGTTCTTTCTTGTTCATTTTGCTTGTTCATTTTGCTGTTCTGTTGTTCTGCGAA
>NC_051408.1:31520650-31520768 GCF_015228065.2 Penaeus monodon
GAGTCAGTTTATTTTTGGACGAATTAAGGGAGACTAATATTTTGGGAAATCGTAAATTAAAAAAAAAATCGTACGTTGTGCCTCGTAATGAAAAGGTTCAATAAACGAGGCGTATTCG
>NC_051408.1:31520837-31520940 GCF_015228065.2 Penaeus monodon
AATTTCTTCTTTTACCCGTCGTTCCACTTTATCAGTTTCCTCTCCCTGTCTTCCTTCGAGAAAATTATGCATATGAACGATAAAATAACTTGTGATAAATGAT
>NC_051408.1:31521041-31521268 GCF_015228065.2 Penaeus monodon
TTCCGAATCCAGCAACTCATCCCTCTCCCCCCCCAAAAAAAAAAAAAAAATGCTCATTCGTTCCCAAAATTGAAGAACACGTCTATTTTCCTTTCCCTTTGCCTCTCTTCCCTTTCATCCTCTGCGAAATTATCCTTTCGTTCCGCTAGGATCACCTTTCCTCACCTTCGCCATGGCACCATTGCCGCTGCTGGGATCACCCTCGGTCCTCCTCTTATAAGGATGGA
>NC_051408.1:31522484-31522659 GCF_015228065.2 Penaeus monodon
TCCCCAACATCCGGGGCTCAAGCACGCCCGAAAGCGCCCACAACCGCCCATCTGTCTCCTGTCAGTCGCACAATGGCGGATGGAAGCGATCCATCCGTCAGTGTAATTCGAGAATTCTGTATTTTCTTTCATTAAATCGCTGTTAACGTCTGGCGTGAGTGAGTGAGTGAGTGAA
>NC_051408.1:31522731-31523081 GCF_015228065.2 Penaeus monodon
CGTGCGCGTGTATCGTATACATAAATATATAGACATACAGTCACAAAATAGAAACAATTTTATACAAAAAAAAAGTGTATATATATATAATCATACACCTGATAATACTAGATAATCCCCTTGTTATCTTTACAAACAGATAAACCTTGATGATTGTCCATTATATTAAACCAGCTGCAACGAGCCCCCTCCTACGTCATCAGCCTCCCCCCCCCCCCCGCCTCTATCCTCTCTCGATCGCTTGCTGGAATTGAATCTCTTAAAGGCGGAAATTACAAAGATCTCTTTCTTAAGTTTGAATTTCTAATTAACGAGAATAATTCCTTGAATTATGATATTCAAAGTATCTG
>NC_051408.1:31523990-31524326 GCF_015228065.2 Penaeus monodon
GTCATCCTCCCGAAGCAACGATATGCAGGTGTGATTGTCTACATATATGCATGATCCGCCACACTTGACGTCGGCCTGCCTCTTAATTGGCTCAGCAGCGGTTACGGCCGACCAGGTGAACGCAGGTATGACCGAAATCAATAAGGAAGATCCGAATTTTTTTTTTGAGGGGGGGGAGGGAAGGGTTGGAGGAGGTTGGTTTGCGTAGGAAGGGTAAGGGATAGAAGTGTGGAAGGGGAGATATGTGGTAAGGTGTGGAGGGTGGAGGGAGAAAAGAGGGGATAGGGATAAGAGCAGAGGAGGGGGAATAGAGGGAAGGGAGGGGCTGATTGTGAG
>NC_051408.1:31524466-31525145 GCF_015228065.2 Penaeus monodon
CTTTGTGTACACGTTACTGTGTTTTGCGTTTGTGTTCATAAACTTACACAAACGTACTAAAATAATCATGACAAACAAAAACACATACGCCAACGAACAGACAAATACATACACATGTTGACACATTCACTAACATCTTCCCTGGCGCCTTAAGATTCCTAAAACGGCAAGACCAATAACACTTCCCCCCTCCACCCACCATCCCCTGACCCCTGAACCTTTCCTTCCCACAACCCCCCCACCCCCCCGGCTCAAAGAGGTCACTGCGCCACCTGGTTTCAACTCTGCAATTATTCCTCCCGAAGAAAAGTGATTGAATGTTAATCATGAAGCGTAGATTTGCCGATGTTATTGTTCTTGGGGAAGAGGAAGGGAAGAGGAGGGGAAAGGAGGAAAAAGGTGGGGAAGAAAAGGAAGGGGTGGCGAGGCGAGAGCTGGGGAAAGGAGGTAAAGGGTGAGGAGGAGGAGGGAGGGGAGGGGAAAGGAGGGAAAGGGTGAGGAGGGGAAGAGGAGGGGAAAGGAGGGGAGAGGAGGTAAAGGGTGAGGAAGAGGAGGGAGGGGAAGGAAGGGAAGGGAAGGAAGAGGAGGGGATAGGAGGGGGAGGGGAGAGGAGGGGAGAGGAGGGTAGAGGAAGGGAAGGAATGAGTTAAGAGGGAATGGTAAAAGGTATTACAGAATT
>NC_051408.1:31525428-31525506 GCF_015228065.2 Penaeus monodon
AATACACACGGAAAAGGGTTAAGGAAAGACTATATACACATCACCTTACTCCGTCCTCCTCTTTTCCTCTCTATTACC
>NC_051408.1:31525609-31526019 GCF_015228065.2 Penaeus monodon
CCTTCTTCTAGTCTGTTCTTGCATCATTTTCGGATTTTGGGACATCCAGGCCTCCAGGGAATTTCTGAAAGGGGGGGAGGGCAGAAAGGGCGAGAAGGCGAGGGAAATGGAAGGAAGAGAGAGAATGGAAGAGAGAAAGAGAGAAGGAGAAGGGGTAAGTAAGAGGTAGGGAAGAGGAGAGAAGGAGAGGAAATGGAAGGAAGGAAGAAAGGGAAGGCGAGAATAGATGACGGAGGAGAGGAAAGGGAGGTAGGGAAGAGGAAGGACATGAAAAGCGAGAATGGAGGATAGGGAGGAGGAGAGGGGGAGGATGAACGGATGAAAGGAAGGAGAGGAAGAGAAAAGGAGAGAGAAAGGGAAGAAGAGAGGGGATGGGAAACAGGAAAGGGAAGGAGAGGAGCCGGAGGAGT
>NC_051408.1:31526172-31526299 GCF_015228065.2 Penaeus monodon
ATAATAAACCAGACTAAACAAAACAAGGCTGTCTCGATCGGCCATTATTTTATTTGTGCTGCCAACGCCGCCGCCCACAAAGAAACCGCCCATGGAGTAAAGATGGGCGGGATGGGCGTGTGTGGGG
>NC_051408.1:31526347-31526556 GCF_015228065.2 Penaeus monodon
TCAAAGCGGCAGAGATTAATAATGTTGATACACAGAGGTCAAATCAAAGCAGGGGTCAAAAGGTCAAGCTTAAGGTCACAGCGAAAGGGGTTTTTAGAGGTGAGGGAATTATACCTTCCCGAAGACGAGGTTAAAGGTTATCGGGCTTCACAAATAATGTCGTTTCGGAGTCAGTCATCTTGTCAAGTGTTTTTATTCGTCTGTGTGAG
>NC_051408.1:31526821-31527043 GCF_015228065.2 Penaeus monodon
GGATACAACTTCCGCTAACACGTTTGTCGAATATTACATCGCCTCAACAATACAATTCTAGATTGCTCTTGACACACGTAATTTCCACAGAACGATAAAACGTACAATTTCTGCAGTGCGAATAACAGCAAGCTGCAATTTTGAATTTTTCTTTTTCGACGAAATATAAACACGTAATTTAGAATGGTCTTTCACAAATGAGATAATATACTTAATGTTTCC
>NC_051408.1:31528287-31528353 GCF_015228065.2 Penaeus monodon
AACCTTCCTATAACCTCCCTTTATTCTGTTATCATATTTCTTGTTATTTTCTTTTCCCTCCCCCCC
>NC_051408.1:31528526-31528744 GCF_015228065.2 Penaeus monodon
ACGCACACTCCTCATTCTAGTTATGAGGTAAATCCACTCTTGTTTTATTTTCTGTACATAATACCGGGAGTGGTTATTAACCAGAAGTAAATAGATGAAAGAACCAATTAAAATGCACAAAAGCGGCTTTCCAACATTGCAAAGCAATATCCTAACATCAGTACTAACGACTACAAAAGTAATTTAGTCTAACCGAAATTATATAAAAACGAACGAAA
>NC_051408.1:31528784-31529017 GCF_015228065.2 Penaeus monodon
CAAATTTCACTTCATCAGTCTTTCATATTTGTTAAAGAAGTCCATCCAGTTTTGCGAAAGAGAAACATATATATAAAGTGATAATAAAAATCGGCAAAAGGAAGTCATGAAAGCGGTTCAAAAATGAAATTAGATAAAATGTAAAATACGAGAAAATGAAATAGACAGCTAGAAAATATCAAACATCTTTCGGTCTATCTGCACGTCTGCGTTTGCTTAGCACATCTCTCTAC
>NC_051408.1:31530624-31530792 GCF_015228065.2 Penaeus monodon
GACAAATCTTAAAAGGCGCTGACAGTCACTGCAATCTGGAGGTGACATCACGGCCTCATGACTTGTGCCTCATCAGTATTGAGAGAGTGACTACGCTGCCTTCCCGGTGGCGAGGAGATCGATCGAGGCACAAGCGCTAATTGGCAAAACACAGCCATTTGCGAGCTT
>NC_051408.1:31531221-31531678 GCF_015228065.2 Penaeus monodon
TAGAAAGGCTTTTAAAAGAAATTCTTATCTGTCATAATTTCTGAATGGAAACACGATATCTTGAAGATCTTGATATCTTCATATCACCATATATATTTTTTTCTACCATGACCTCAGCTAATTTTGTGAAGTAAAAAAAAACAATTTTTGGAGTAAATACTGGATGTGCAATCATATGCAATAGAATGTAATTCTAGCCAGAACAATAATCTAATTCTCATATAAAGTTTTATCAATGAATTTGATATCAGTTTTCAATAAAAATGAATATAAAATTCACACTATTTTTGCATCGATTAGCCTCACCCCGGGGCCCCGGTCAAGCCACCGTAAAAACATTCATAATTCTTGACATTTAACAATTCCACGAAGTATATTGTTACTTTAACAATCATTTCGAAAGCAAAGCTTTCTAATTTCTTAAATCATGAAAAATAAGGTAATTGGCTGTGGTTTT
>NC_051408.1:31532612-31532778 GCF_015228065.2 Penaeus monodon
GATCCGTGTTTCCGGTTCCTGAGCGGCGCATGGATTGGATGCCGTTGGCTGCTGATATAAACAAGGTATTCGTTTTCTTTGATTATGAATTCGTTTTGCATGATGTCAAGTTAAGATCTTAATTTTGATTGATGTTATTTGATTTAGTTTCAAGTATATTTGTCCA
>NC_051408.1:31534277-31534542 GCF_015228065.2 Penaeus monodon
CAATTAAATCTTCAAATCTTATCAGCATGAATAATCGAACAAAGTGGAGGTTATTATCACATGCAAATGAGATCCGTTCATGCATTGTCAAAAATGAGTGTAAATTCTGGTCGACAAATTATCAAGATTATTGGGTTGTTATAAATGTTTAACTGTTTAGAATATTTTTTTCCTATTATGATATATCGACACCTAAACAGTTACACGTCATATCTATTGGGCAGATATTTCCCAAATGCAATTTGATTAATATTGAGAAGTCTTC
>NC_051408.1:31536061-31536567 GCF_015228065.2 Penaeus monodon
CGCACAAAATGGATGCCCTGGCCGAGGCATCCGCCGCGCCGCGCATTGCTATGCCCGAGTGCGGGTCCGCGTGGCCGGGGCGCATTCGGAGTGGCTACGGCTTTTAGGTGACGGACGTGCGCACGGAGCCAAAGAGGTGGTGATAAATCCGGACTGAGTGTCTGCGCTCGGGAGTGGCTGACGCTCATGCAGATCATGCGATTATAGCCTAATCTCTGGCTTGGATCTCTTGGTTTGCACGTCGCCCCTCCGGGATGGCTGCGCGTGTTAATGTGTTACATCAATGTTAATCAAAATGTGTTGGATGCCGGACTCGCCAGGCATAACATAGCTGTGATATGTGAGAAGTCTCGGTGCGTGTAACTATTATGCTGTGTTGAGATTGCAATTTTATTAGGCTTCTGGGTCACTTATCTTCAAGGCGCGCACGTTTGCACATATATATGCGGACACTGACACCCTGAAACACATTCTTTGTTTCGGACGTAGAGGGGCGCATACCCACA
>NC_051408.1:31537541-31538317 GCF_015228065.2 Penaeus monodon
GGCTCGAAGAATTTGCCTTAAAGAATTAGAGAATTCAATAACCAAAGTTTTCTTCGTATGTGTGAAAATGCACCACAGGACATATTTGTATTGATCATGCTTCTATAGGCGATGTTAGAATTCACATACTAGGTATATGTGTATGATGAAGAGGATATATATTAACACATACATAATAGTAAATCTAACTTGTGCGTGACATTCTTATAGGATCGTTGAACATACTAAAATGTACACAAGAACAGAGGATTCTAGATACCATCAGGTATACACATTCAGGTGTATGTATGATCGAGTGAGCTTGTACAGTTGCCAGTTTCGAGTTGCCACGGTCGTCATGGCAATGATCTTTCATGAATCCGCCGATAATTTAAAGATTATCGTATGTTTATCTTGTGCCACATTCGTATGGCCAGCCGATGATACCTAATTTGCATATCAATAACGCCGAGGCACAGGCAGGGGGTGGAGAGAGAGGAGAGGTGGGGAGGGAGGAGGCGTTGGGGGAGTTAATCTCAACGGGGGATGGGGGGGGCGGGGTGAAAGGAGATACAAGTGTCTATTTATTTTCCTTCGCATCATTAGGGCTGTGTTACCTGCATTCCTGTTTCTCACCTTTCACTGCTCTCAGGCTGTGAAAAATATCTGAATTCCATGGGTCTGAAAGCCTTAGTAGGGTCGATCATCACATATTTAGTCACAGGTTTATGTAGATTTAGATATGATTTTAACTTGCAGGAATACACAACGACCATTTTTTTTATAGCTAAGGCGAA
>NC_051408.1:31538526-31538627 GCF_015228065.2 Penaeus monodon
TCTATTCAATATCAAAGGCTAAATTTCAAGTAATAGATTGTAGAGCTATTCATCCCAGTCTCAGCATAATGTTGGTGATTTAGCTCTTGATGTTGGAAAAT
>NC_051408.1:31538831-31539549 GCF_015228065.2 Penaeus monodon
CTGGGATAAGGTGGATATAGGGATAAAATAGAATAGGGAAGTGAGGTGGGATGGGATGAGGAATGAGGAATCAGGGGGGCTGGGGGAGGGCTGTAATGGGGTCGGATGGAATGAAGTAAAGTTGCGAGGGGCCAATGAACTGGGGTGGAAAGGGTTCGGAATGGGTGGTGAGGACGATGGGGAGTGGGGAGAAGGAACGGAGGGGGGGGGCTAAATCGTCCATAGCCGTGACTAAAACGCCGTTTAAAGGCGCACAGAAGAGCACAAAGAACGTAAGCAACACAGAGGCGAGAAATGCAAGTTTATGAGGATCTTGTTGATAGAAGCAATTGCTGTGTTTGGGCCTCATGATTATGCATGGTAACTGCATGATGAATTCTGCATAGATATTAATTATTCAGATTTTGTTCGTGTCCTTGCTGTTTTTTTCCCGCTTTTTTCTGCGAAATGTACTTATCAAAGTTGATAAATCTCACTCCGTTGTTAATACAACTGATCACTTATACACTAATCACTTCCGGCACAGTAATTAATAATACAGTTGTTAAGGCTAGCTAATGTGCAGTATTGCCAAAGACGACGTAACGGACGAAAGAAAGAAACGGAGATCATATCTGCCTCGGAAATCAGATAACGTTCTGAGCCTGAGATGAGATGGCCCAACAGACAGACACGAGCTTTTGAACAATCATTATCATATCAGTGTGTGATTCCATAT
>NC_051408.1:31539602-31540797 GCF_015228065.2 Penaeus monodon
TGGAAACAGTTATCTCGAAACACCATTATCGGAGTATCGAATTTCATTAACCTTCCCGCCTCGCCTTCAGTAGCTTGAGACATGCGTCTGTGCACCGGACCGCGCATGACAATCTGCATGACCCTTGGTGGCCCCTTTTATAGCATTGCCATGGCGTCGCAGCGATGACAGAGGCCCTAACGAGATCGTAGCCCGTGAAGGAGGAAAAAAATTTCACCCTGGAATGGCGTGTGCGAATCCAAAACGTAGCGTTCGCGTTTTATTGTTATCAGTAATAGCAAGTTATTCGTTGACTCTTCGTTATTTTTATATATCCGTTTTTTCTGTTATTAGTATAATTTTCATTTTTCCGAATGGGACTGTGAGTCGTCTTTTTTTTTCATGTGCTTCCAGACAAATACGTGATCATCTGCTTCCGGTCGTGTTGCGCGAGAAGACTGCAGGTACTCGGAAAGCACAGAAAATGGAGGTTCGATTTGGCAGCAGTCTCTTGTGACGTGTAACAAAATGACAAGTAAAGGAAGAAAATAAATAAAAAGAGAGAATAAAAAAATAAGAAAAAAAAATATAAACAATTAAAAAAGGCCAAAAATATAATAAAGAATAAAAAAAAGACGCAAAAATATATATAAAGAATAATAAATATCAATAAAACAAATATATACTTAAAGAATTAAAAATAAAATAAAGAGGTAAGTAAAAAAAATAAAATAAAAAGAATTAGAAAGGAGAAAGAAAAAACGCTTAAATATCTAATGTTCATTGTCATGCATACCACACATTTGTTCTATAAAATCAAGGAATCAAATAATACAAAAGTGAACACAATGAACAGAACATGAATAAATAGACGAAAAGTAAATGAAATATTGAAAAAAAAAATCATTGTTAATATTGTTATCAGACCACATAACAAATACTTCGATTAACCTTAATATCTTCAATTAACTCCCATCGATCACTATTATTGTTATTAAGTTTATCATCATCGTTATCTTAATAAAAGGCATCAGAAGTGATACTAATAAAGAAAGCAAGCAATATCATTATTCTGATTAAGCTCAGCAGAATCGATCAGCAGTCGACCGTAACGAGCGTGTGTGATGGAAATACAAGCGAGGCTCAGTAAGTCCGTTTAATGCAATTGATTATTCAGAAAGTGTCATGTGTTCGTATCTTGTAAGTTATGCTTTTT
>NC_051408.1:31542484-31542720 GCF_015228065.2 Penaeus monodon
GAAAATTTGGGAAGTATTAATCAAACGCCTCAAGTACCAGCATTACTTTTCTTTCGTAATCTATCGATTTGCATAAGACTAACTAATTTGATTTATTATTTTGTGTTCATTTATCTTCATAACAGTGTTTCAGTTGCGATCAAACTCCTGGTGCGGACGATGCGCTATGAACGGTGTTGGCTCCGTTCGCTCTCGATTCCCCGTCTCCGCTCCGGCCGCCGCGATGTTGACGAGTG
>NC_051408.1:31546070-31546328 GCF_015228065.2 Penaeus monodon
TCGAAAAAACGATCGATCTCTCGGCATTTCTCCCCGAAGGAAGTAAAATCGTGGGCCTCAGAACGGGCGATAACCTTGGTCGCTGACAAGAAATTTATTAGCGCAATGAAGAGCAAGAAAGAGATGACTTGGTATTGCCCTTTCTTGTCGACGTGAGACTGACGTGTTCCGAGACGCAGCGAAATGGGGGATGGTGGGGGGGGGGAAGGAGGGAGAGGGGGGGATTTAGAGATTTTGAGTGACTTTTCGTGCGTTTCG
>NC_051408.1:31546354-31546724 GCF_015228065.2 Penaeus monodon
AAGTTGGAAAATGTATTTCTTTGATATTTTATGTATTTGATTTTCTTTTGTCTCTTTTCTTTTTTTTATATTTAGGTTGTTTCCTGTTTTTTTTCTTTTTTTTTCATAATTTTCTCCTCTAGTTGATATATATTTTTAGATTACCTCTGTATTTTTATGAAATTCTCTCTCTCATTTATTAATAAAGTTACCTTATTTTTTCCATTTTATTTTCAAAAACAGCTTTCTCTTTCTTTTATTATTATTATTTTTTAAAACTTTCTTTCACTTGTAGTTTTTAAAATTTCCTTCTCTCTATTCTAGTTTCAAAAGTTTTCTTTCTCACTTTTAGTTTTTTTAATTACTCTCTCTTATTTAAAAAAAAAATCAC
>NC_051408.1:31546827-31547329 GCF_015228065.2 Penaeus monodon
CAGGCATTGAAATTTCCAGCGACTCGCACCGAAACCCAACCGAACGGCTTCCGGACCCGCCAACCCCCGCCCTCAAACCCCCTCCACGTCCCAGGGGTTCGAGGAGGAGGGGGGTGGGGGGAGGGTACATCGTCAGCGCCGCCTTCGAGTAATTTCGCGAGCCGTTCGTGTGTGCAAATTCGCCGGTGCAAATCCCCATTTCCTACGAGGTCTCAGCGTCGTGTATGGACCGTCTTGACAGGGACAGCATTACCCGACGGACTGGAAGCATTTGGCCCAAAGGAGATGGTGTTCAGGCACAGGCAGGGATGAAGTGGCTTGGACGCAAATAACAAGGAAAATCGAGGGTTCGTCATCGATGGAATGAATTGCCAATTTGCAGGACCGTTTGCTCATTAATGGGGTGATCGATATTTCACAATCGATTACGCGTGTCGGTAGACTCATCATGTCTCGCGTCTGTGTTTAATGAATTGAACTTTATTTAGTGAGTAACAAGTGA
>NC_051408.1:31547550-31547780 GCF_015228065.2 Penaeus monodon
TCGTTGCTTATTTGCATATTAAGTAAGAGTGTTCGTAGAAGCAGCTGAGGCAGTTTAATAGCTATGAAAATGCTGATAATATCTTTAGCTTTTTTTTTTACTAAAGTTAAAAGCATCTTCACCAGAATTTACATTTTCGCTGAAAGGAAAATAACCGTCTCAGATGATGTTAACAAATGTTAATTGAATTTTTTTTTAGTTTACATCGAAATATCACATGAAGGATGGAT
>NC_051408.1:31548591-31548719 GCF_015228065.2 Penaeus monodon
CGCACCTGCAGCACTACACGAAGGAGCAAACTGCAGCCCCGGGACACAGCTAATGTATCAGTGTCACTTAAGGAGGAGGCAAGGAAGGGCCAGGGATCAAGCTATCAGGCGTGGGGGTGGACTAATGG
>NC_051408.1:31548807-31549969 GCF_015228065.2 Penaeus monodon
GTTGTATCCTCAGCGGCGTCTTAAAGACTGAAATCGTGGCGAGGATGAGGTAATTTATTCGTTTCGAGGGAAGAGCCACCTTATATTTATTCATTTAATCGTCCCTCTGATTTATTTCCTCTTCATTATTTTCCTTATTAGTGCATTCTGAGGAGGCCAGACTGCAAGGCTCGCTCGTAATTGGGCAGCGGTGATCTTTCAAAATCGTCCTCGCGAGTCGTATCTAGCTTAGTGGAACCTTAGCCGTCCGGGTCGTTCCATGATACGAGGCCCGTCGTTCCGGAGTCCCGGGTCGTCGTAGCCTTCCTCACACGGGCCCTCCAGGAGGTCGTTGGGCGGGTCGTGCGGCGCCGTTTGTCCCCGCCAGGGAAGGACGACCCCGGGAAAGGCCAGCCAACGACTCGGCTTACCAGGTACGCGCGCTTCACCTGTGGTAATTACTAACGTGGCAATTACCTCTGGCAAGTAATGAACCACAATTATACCCTTAATTATTATCATCTGAAATTTAAAAAGATTATATTAAAGGCTAATCCCGTATCCGATGAGCGTAGGAAGGTAATATGTTGGTCTCGTTTGCAGCGTCTTTCGCCCGGGCCTGTCGAGGTTTCTCCTGCTGCCTGAATTATAAACTCTGCAACTGCAACGCGAACAACGGCAACAGCGGAGGCGGCAAGAACAACAAGGACGGCAAGAACAACACACAAACAGAAGCCCAGGGAGGTGAAGCCTTGGGGTAGGCTTCAATCCCTGTGGTTCCCGGGGATCTCAGGAAACGAACTCAGGCGGTTCGGGAAAATATAATCCAGAGGATATGAATATAATCCGAATAATGAGAGAGAAGGAAGAGTATAAAAAAAAGAAAAAAATCGTGGACCTGGGCTACCAAAAGACCACGTATTCTTGTCTCAAGAAACTTCTGTTTTCTTTTTTTTTCTCGTATTTTTTTCCGCATTTGAAATTCTTTGATAAAAAAGGTGTCATGACCTCATGTTTGTCTCGAATACTATGAAGGTAATAGACTTCGCTTGATAGTGATATCAGCCATTGGGGATTGGAAAGAAATAAAAGATAGATGAACTGGGCATAATGGTGGTTAGATTTGGAGTGAATATTCTGTGATGATGTAATTCTTTCTAATACGCTCGAAAAATATTGCATT
>NC_051408.1:31550494-31551912 GCF_015228065.2 Penaeus monodon
ATTTGGGAAAGAAATAAAAACTATCGTGGCTTGACCTGCATTGTTCTAGTACTTATACACAATACAAAAGCAAGTGTCTCTTCAGTACATATCAAATAAGTAAGGTGCATTTATCTGAAAGACATCTCTTTCTATTTGTGGAATTTGTGTTGTATTACTAGTGTTAATTTCACGATGTCTCGGTCTTGTGCAAGTGAAAATAAGTTTCACCACTTTTTATATACTGTGCATTCTTTTTCTCTAAACTGGGGGATGAGTTAACAATAATCGAAAATAATTTATATATCGAGGATGCCAACGAGGAGCAAGGGAATACGAAAAAGAAGGAAAAAAATATTAAAGAAAGAAAACTTATATGAGACCTCAAGACAGGTTGGCGGTTCACCACAAGACGCCACTGTCTTCACTTGGTCAGCCAGGCTGCTCCACCGACAGGACAGAATAGTTCGAACCTTTCTTCCTCCTCTGCTGTAGTCCTAGAGGTTCCTAAAATAACAACAAGCAAGATGTATTGTCGTCCTTCAACATTCGTTATTTATATTCTGTATATGGACCTATTCCGAGAGGTTCGGAGCCAAAAGATTCACAAAACATGAGACGTCTCGCACCAACCGGAGCTTCGATATCGATGATTCGGTTAGCTTCCATTACCTGTGAATAGATATGCAAGGAAGAAATATCAAGACATTCGAAATCAAAAGGCTTCACGAAACACTTCGCACTGAACGAAGCTTCGTGTGTCGGCGGTTCGGTTCCGTTCGAGGAAGAGGCTCTGACGGGGAAGCGGAAAGGCATTAGTCTCTGCCTCCCCGCCATTGTTGTCGCCGGAACGCTCTCACTCAGCGGTCGTCACACCTGGAATTCCTAATTGAAGACCGAGTACAACGCCTTCGTCAGCAGAGGGGCTTCCACGACGTCCCAGGCAACGTTTCGAGTTACCCTATTTATTCTCCACGTTAAAAAAAGAAAAAGAAATATTACGTGGCAACGACTATGGGGTCATTTCCGATCCAGTCCCTTCCGCGGGTAGGGATGACGGCGCGTACCCTTGTCGTAACGTATGACCGCAATCAACAAATTACACGCCTTTGGAACTGCAGTAATGGTTGCAAAGCCGATGATTACAGGCATCTAATATCAAAATCAAAGTCTGATTCAAAACATTTGATCAAAGCGAGCACGCTGTAAAGAAGAGCAATATTTCACGTCCCACTAAATCAGCGCTGGATCGGGAAATTGATGGCGCACGTGGACGAATGCGAAGTCCCCCGGAAACAATGGACAGATATACAATTTAAAACACTTTGGAGATGGGCAACATTTACGCTGTAATAGAGGGTGTGATGTTGGCTTTTGTTTATGGATATTCGAATCACGATTTTTAAGAGAGGCGTCTGATGAGCTTAATGATCTAAAAT
>NC_051408.1:31553236-31553645 GCF_015228065.2 Penaeus monodon
TCGGAAATTCCGGAAACCAGCTCCCGGCCTCCGCATCGCGCGGGAGTCCCTAATTAAACTAATCTCGACGCGCGGGCGACCGGTAAGGGCTCGGCCTGTTAGGACGCTGTGTCTCGCCCTCCGCCGGATACATTTCTCACTCACCCGATAACAATAAACAAAGCAGTATCACCTCCAGTGCGTGTCGGGGAGCTCCGTCTTCATTGCGCGGCTTAACGCTTAATTGAAAGCAATGGAGGTTATTTTCGTTCCCGCTCGGTCTCTTATTCTGCGATTGGAGGGAGAGAAGTGTTATTATGGGGGGTTGTGAATGTCTGCGATTTTTTGTTTTCAGGAACGTGGGAAGGAAAGGAGAAGAACGGAGAATCGAAGATTGATAAATAAAGAGCGAAAAGAGGGACTGATCTGG
>NC_051408.1:31553694-31553988 GCF_015228065.2 Penaeus monodon
AACTGGCGCATGCAAGGATAAGAAGAGTAGGAGAGAGAGAGATATATCCCCGAAAAGTCGAGAGAACAATATTAACGAAAATTACTCCCGGAATAAGGTAAGCAGGTGCAGCAAATGGCCGATCCATTTCCAGGCCGACAGCGCAGGCAACCGGGCACCACGACGCTAATGAAGCGCTGTTCGATCTGTGCTTCATTTTCAGTCGCTTGATGAATCGGCGGGGGGGGGGGGGGCTTCTTCCACGCTGTTGCTTTCTTTCCTCTCTTTGTTCTCCGGTTTTGCCCGGTTTTCCTG
>NC_051408.1:31554454-31554562 GCF_015228065.2 Penaeus monodon
AACCCCTAATAAATCACCAATATTATTTCTGCATATAGTTTTCTTTATCCATTTTGAACTTCATTTTGCCAGTAAAAAAAAAATGTTACGTCAGTACGTTTAGCATGA
>NC_051408.1:31554638-31554707 GCF_015228065.2 Penaeus monodon
CTTACGCTAAGACAAGATCCTCCTTAAATGGGACCAATACGTCTACTTGGATATTTAACCAACTTGATG
>NC_051408.1:31555104-31555331 GCF_015228065.2 Penaeus monodon
CCTTCAAGAACAGATTTCTGGCCGTTCCTTTTTCCCGCCCAATTCTGTTTACAATTTGCATTAATCAAAGACCGCGATAAAAATCAGCCCAGTCACCTGCGTTCTTTGCAGCCTTAAAAGCAGCTTTTGTCCGCGCGTGTTATATCTCGATCCCCCTTATCTCCCTGCTTGCCCCGATCTCGCGCAGCCTCTTAAGGCGCAGCAGGGCGCCGCACCGGGACCAGGTG
>NC_051408.1:31555354-31555658 GCF_015228065.2 Penaeus monodon
GAGCCACCTGTCTGCTGGCCCTTATCTCCTCCCGCCTACATCTAATTGATTGCAACTGAATCTGCTGGCGAAGCTGCGGTGTTATTTTATCTTTTTCTCCGTGATAAGAGGGTGGTGACGCGGTCTCATTCTTTAGGAATTTCATCCAAGGGAGGGTTTTGAAACAAAAGGAATGGGGCTCCTTCATCTTGTCGACGCGACTGTTATTGTGAGCCATAAAGATTCTCTCGCGAGGCAGCATCTCGACGGGAACAAGACGGCCCTCGCAGGAGCAGCCGCGCGCATCGCGGCGATCGGCGATAGC
>NC_051408.1:31557581-31557851 GCF_015228065.2 Penaeus monodon
CTGATATAACTACAGACATAAATACAAACCGGCGGTAATCGTACAGGCGTTAATGGCGTTTGTTTGCGTGCACGACATTGGGTGCATTTATAACACGAAACATATATTTTACAAAAACATTGTTGCAATATAACACACGCTGAAAATAGGAAAACGTATTTTGGAAGACTATAGTTCAGTGACAAGTAAACTGTTTTATAATGAGCAATAAAGAAAGCAGAAAAAGGGGAGAAATGAGGGAGGAAAATAAATACCATAAGAAAATATCAA
>NC_051408.1:31557980-31558050 GCF_015228065.2 Penaeus monodon
CATACAGACAGAGATTGATGGTGTAATCGGTAAAAGAAAAAGGAGCTTCAGTGTATAAACAAAATAGGGT
>NC_051408.1:31558217-31558747 GCF_015228065.2 Penaeus monodon
CAGGACAGTCTGCCACCAGTAAAGGGGTACTATGTATGCCGATCTTCACTCCTCCTTGACAGCAATTTTGTGTCGACCCCTCTTAAGCTTCCCTTACATCGACTTCAGCAAGAGGGGAAAGAGGGGGAGGGGGAGGGGGAGAGGAGAGGGGAACATAGGTGGGGTGGGGAGGGAAGGGAGGCAAAGCGGGTCGGGGGGTGGGGAGGAGGGAAGGGCAAAGGGGTTAGGGAGGGTTAGGGGCAAAGGGGGTCAGAGGAGGATAGGGGGAGAGGACAGAAGTGGGTAGGGGTTAGGGACAGAGGGGGCAGGTAGGGGTAGGACAAAAGAGGGGAAGTAGGAGAAGGGACAAAGGGGGAAATTGGGGAGAAGTAGGGGCAGAGGAACAGGGGGCCGGGGGAGAGGGGATAAAGTCCTGTCATCTACTGCGTATCCCAGTAAACCCGGTAAACGGCACCGGCCTCGTAAAATCCCGAGATATTAGCTCTAAGATTCTCATGGGGACCAGGGTGAGCATATGGGAGGCTGCGTGA
>NC_051408.1:31558850-31559227 GCF_015228065.2 Penaeus monodon
ATATGGTATGAAGGATGAGAAGCAACGGGAAGGAATATGGGCGTGGAAGAAGGAAGGAAATGAGAAAGGAATAAAGTAAGAAGGAAAAGAGGTAAGGGAGATGAGAGATGGAAAAGCAACGGTCACTGGAGAGAAAAAGAAGAGCAAAACGCTAAAAAAGAAAATTTAAAAAGTATGAGAAAGAGGAAGAGAGAAATAAAAACAACGAGAGAAAAGGGCACAGCGATGAAATTTCACTCATAATAGCTTCCCTAAGCGTTGCTTCTTATCCATGAATTTTCATTGAAATCCATTTTCATCAGCGTTCAAATACGACCATGCATGGACCATAAACGCCTACTGCACTAAAAGTAGGCGTTTGTTACTGCACCCAAAGC
>NC_051408.1:31559260-31559362 GCF_015228065.2 Penaeus monodon
GGATTTTCTCCCTCCAGTCTACATAATTTCGAAGCCAAGTAGGTCGGCTATTAGATCAGTAGCTGTACTTCTCTTGCTAAACATGAATATATTTTTTCCCCG
>NC_051408.1:31559613-31559880 GCF_015228065.2 Penaeus monodon
GTAACCAGACCACGGAGGGACTTCATAGTTGCCATCAAATGGATCAGGGTAAATAAATTGCCTGCTATCCTGCTGACTGGCGGAATAAGAGGATGGACCGTATATGGCGATGGCAAACTGTGCCGGCGCGGGGTAGAATCTGACGGAGGAATTTGTGGTCGGTTGCCTTTGGAGATCGCAAAATATCACTGAATGACGTGGTTGGTTGCTGGGCCTGTGGGCTTCGCGAGGAATTTCCGTGGGGAATACACTGGGTTTGCAAAGGGG
>NC_051408.1:31563501-31563690 GCF_015228065.2 Penaeus monodon
TGTTCCATTGCTGCTCACTCGACCCGGGAAGCAGCACACCTGAAGGCAGCGTCCTCGTTGATGCATTTATCAACATTTCATAGTGAAAGTACTTTGCATAATGGATAAGGAGATCAACCTGACATTGCTAGGAGAAGAGACAAGATGGAGAGGGAAAAGGAGAGGGGGGGGGGGGGCGATGGGTGAGGG
>NC_051408.1:31565894-31566121 GCF_015228065.2 Penaeus monodon
ATGCTGTAAAAATCTGTGTGTATGGACCACCCCAACCCACACAGGCAACAGACACGTCACAACGCCGATCGATCTGGAAGAAAAAGAAATGAATTAGCGTAGTGGAGAGAAAAAAACCCGAGGCGAGTACAAACCGCATGAATTCCATCGACAAATGTTGCCAGGAATTAAAACCTCGACCGGTAAATGACACACGACCGTTATATTCAAACCGAACTCATCATACT
>NC_051408.1:31566168-31566538 GCF_015228065.2 Penaeus monodon
ACTTCGTCACACTTGTTCTGGTTCCACGTCACGCTATTTCGCTTCCTCTTCCACACTAGGTGTTTATTTTAGCTCTGTTTCACTCATCACACTCTATTTTTTTAAACCTATTTTTTAAACCCCTTTAAACTCCCCCTTTTCCCTTTGATCGGTTTTTTTCCCTTCCACCATTTTCCTCCGCCATACAAGGTCCCTCACCCCCCCCCCCAGATCACACAAAACCTCCCCCTCCTTCCCCCTCCCCTAGCCCCTCCCCTCCTTCCCCCCCCCCCGCCCCCCCCCCCCCCCACTCCCCGTTTCTCTGTCTTGCTCTTCCTCAGTTTTAAAGCCGCTTCATTGTGGTGGTGGAGGGGGGGGGGGGGTAAAAGGG
>NC_051408.1:31566874-31566949 GCF_015228065.2 Penaeus monodon
ACCTGTGAGTGGGAAAGACGCCCATTGGGGGGAAGAACATCTGAAGGGTTTGGGGAAAAGGATAGGAATAGGAGG
>NC_051408.1:31568517-31568639 GCF_015228065.2 Penaeus monodon
TTTTCCCATTGCTGCTCACTGCCCCGGGAAGAAACACCTGAAGGCGGCCCTCGTTGATGCATTTATCACTTTTCATAGTGAAAGTATTTTGCATAGTGGATAAGGAGATCACCTGAATTGCT
>NC_051408.1:31570947-31571359 GCF_015228065.2 Penaeus monodon
ACGCCGATCGATCTGGAAGAAAAAGAAATGAATTAGTGTAGTGGAGAGAAAAAACCCGAGGCGAGTACAAACCGCATGAATTCCATCGACAAATGTTGCCAGGAATTAAAACCTCGACCGGTAAATGACACACGACCGTTATATTCAAACCGAACTCATCATACTCTCCTCTTGCCCCGTCACACTCGCCCCCCCCCCCCCTCCGCCCACTTCGTCACACTTGTTCTGGTTCCACGTCACGCTATTTCGCTTCCTCTTCCACACTAGGTGTTTATTTTAGCTCTGTTTCACTTAATCACACTCTATTTTTAATCACTATTTTTAATCACACTTAAACTCCCCTTTTCCATTAGCATCGGTTTCTCCCTTCCACCATTCCATACAGCCCCCTCCCCCCCCCCTTTTTTTACAC
>NC_051408.1:31571428-31571878 GCF_015228065.2 Penaeus monodon
ACACTCCCCGTTTCTGATTTCTTCCTCCTCACCGCATTTATATGCTTCGGGGGTTACTGTCTATTACTTGATCTGTTCTCATCTGAGCTCGTGTTTTCTCTATGTTTTTTGTTGTCTTCTTTCTGTTGTGTATCACTTAGTTACTTTTTTTGATTGAGGTCTGTTTGTTTATAAAGCTATCCTTCTTCTTCGTTTTCCCTGGCCCCACAGTGCCCTTTGTTTTTTTTAACTTTTTTTCTCCGTGTCTGTCTAATGTTCCCCCCCCCTCAACCTCTTCTTCTTTTTTCTCCTTAGCCCTTCGTTCTTTCTCGCCCCGTTTTTTTTTCCCTTTCTTGTTTAGCTTTTCTGTTTTTTAACTTTCTTGTGGCGTGTGGGGTTTGGGTAAATGGGTGTATTGCCTGGATCTGTGTTTTTGTATATACTGGAAGTTGGTAAAGTAGGTATGGGGAG
>NC_051408.1:31572115-31572208 GCF_015228065.2 Penaeus monodon
TATTTGAGTATACCTGTGAGTGTGATGGAATCGGACCAAGGATGTGGTAAATGAAATACTGAATGTTTGGGTAAAAGATAATATTTTGATAGA
>NC_051408.1:31572271-31572350 GCF_015228065.2 Penaeus monodon
GTGAAAGATAAGATGAAGAGACAAATACGAAAATCAAGAAAAAGAAGATTGTTCATTGTGACAGATTTAACACACTCCA
>NC_051408.1:31573037-31573274 GCF_015228065.2 Penaeus monodon
TCGAATTTCGACGAATGGCCGTCCGTTTTCGGTGCATCGTCCTTCGGGATTTTCGATTTTGAGAAAATAAGTCATTTCCTCCAGCAGGTAAAGGGAAGGGAAGGTAAGTATAGAGCAGGTCAACTACATTACCGATATTACGAGCGCAGTTGTTGTTTTAGTCTTGTTGTCCTATTTCATGCATCGTAACAAATAAATGTTATTTTATCAGTACCATCTTGGTGACTTATTATTTGC
>NC_051408.1:31573416-31573529 GCF_015228065.2 Penaeus monodon
CAGTCTGCCACAGTAAAGGGGTTTACTATGTATGCCGATCTTCACTCCTCCTTGACAGCATTTTGTGTCGCCCCTCTTAAGCTTCCCTTACATCGACTTCAGCAAGAGGGAAA
>NC_051408.1:31573720-31573920 GCF_015228065.2 Penaeus monodon
ACAAAGAGGGGAAGTAGGAAAAGGACAAGGGGGAATTTGGGGGAGAAGTAGGGCAGAGGAACAGGGGCCGGGGGGAGAGGGGATAAAGTCCTGTCATCTACTGCTATCCCAGTAAACCCGGTAAACGGCACCGCCTCGTAAATCCCGAGATTTAGCTCAAAGATTCTCATGGGGACCAGGGTGAGCATATGGGGGCTGCG
>NC_051408.1:31574152-31574567 GCF_015228065.2 Penaeus monodon
TCACTGGAGAGAAAAAAAAGAGCAAAACGCTAAAAAGAAAATTTAAAAGTATGAGAAAAAAGGAAGAGAGAAATAAAAAACAACGAGAGAAAGGGCACAGCGATGAAATTTCACTCATAATAGCTTCCCTAAGCGTTGCTTCTTATCCATAAATTTTCATTGAAATCCATTTTCATCAGCGTTCAAATACGACCATGCATGGACCATAAACGCCTACTGCACTAAAAGTAGGCGTTTGTTACTGCACTAAAAGCAAAATAAACAAAAACAAAAAAGGATTTTCTCCCTCCAGTCTACATAATTTCGAAGCCAAGTAGGTCGGCTATTAGATCAGTAGCTGTACTTCTCTTGCTAAACATGAATATATTTTTTCCCCGTTCTTTTTTTTATTTTTTCTTATTCTTACCTCTCAGCA
>NC_051408.1:31574819-31575086 GCF_015228065.2 Penaeus monodon
GTAACCAGACCACGGAGGGACTTCATAGTTGCCATCAAATGGATCAGGGTAAATAAATTGCCTGCTATCCTGCTGACTGGCGGAATAAGAGGATGGACCGTATATGGCGATGGCAAACTGTGCCGGCGCGGGGTAGAATCTGACGGAGGAATTTGTGGTCGGCTGCCTTTGGAGATCGCAAAATATCACTGAATGACGTGGTTGGTTGCTGGGCCTGTGGGCTTCGCGAGGAATTTCCGTGGGGAATACACTGGGTTTGCAAAGGGG
>NC_051408.1:31577492-31577813 GCF_015228065.2 Penaeus monodon
ATTTTTTCCCTGTTTTTGTTGTTGAAATTTTTTCCCCTTATCACTTTTTTATTAATATTTTATTTTTAAATGAAAAACTATGCTACTACGGGGCTGCTGATGAAAATAAAGATAAAACAAAATAAAAAATGATAAGGGTTAATAATAAAATAATGTAGTAATGATAAAATAAAAAAAAACAATAATAATAAATAATAAAGTAAAAATAATTTAAAATAAAAATGATAAAAAGTAATAAAAACCCAAATAGATAATGTAAAACCCAAAAAATAAAAAAATGAAAAGGGGGATTATAGTTTTAAATAGAAATTAATTTAAATC
>NC_051408.1:31578999-31579242 GCF_015228065.2 Penaeus monodon
ATCACCCATCTTTTTTTTTTCCCCTTTCCTTCCCCCTGCTCCACACATCATCACCATCAAAAAAAAACTCTTTCATTTTTTACCCTATCATTATATTTTTCCCCTTGCTGCTCACTCCCCCGGGAAGCACACACCTGAAGGAAAAGCGGTCCCGTTGTTGCATTTTTTTCAACTTTTCCTAGTGAAATTACTTTTGCATATGGATAAGGAGATAAACCCTGATGCTAGGAGAAGAGAAAAGAT
>NC_051408.1:31579478-31579706 GCF_015228065.2 Penaeus monodon
AAATAAGGGAGGGGGGAAAAAAGGATTTTTGGAGAGGGGAGGGAAGAAAAAAGGAAAGGGGGACAGAGGGGGAAAAACAAAGAAAATAGGGTGAAACGAAGAAGGAAAAAAAGGGAAGGGAAAAAAGGGGGAGAAAAAGGGGAAAGGGTTTGCCCCCGAAAAGGGGGGAAGAAAAAAGGGAAATTTAAAAAAGGGAGAAAGTTTTTTTTAGAAAATTTAAGGGGGGGG
>NC_051408.1:31579749-31580306 GCF_015228065.2 Penaeus monodon
TTTTTTTTTTGGGAAAAAAAGGGGGAAAAGGAAAATGGGGGTAAACGGAGTAGGGGGGAGAAAATTTAAGGGAAAGATAGTTTAAGAAACAAAAAACCTGGTAAAGGAAAAAAAGACAGGGGGGGGGAAGGGTGAGAAAAAAGAGAGAAGAGTGTAAACGGAGGGGGAAAAAGGGGGGCAGAGAGAAAGGGAAGGGGCGGACGGACGGAGTAAGAGAGAAAGAGATAAATGAGGTTTTAAAGGAAAAAAAGAAGTTTTAAAAAAGATTTATAAGGGTGATTGCAGCCGAGGGAGTAAAAGGAAAGAAAGCTTGATAGACAAAACTGTAATGACAAAAAATGATAAAAATAACAGATAGATATAGGGTGCAAAGGGAAAAAAGCGAAGTTAAGAGGAATTAGGAGGGGGGGGGGTCCAAAGTAGATAAATTAGACAGAAAAGACATAAAAATAAAAGAAAAAATAAAAGATGGGTAAGAAGGAGAGAGAGAGGGAGAGGGGGAAAAGGCCCGAGTAAGGGGAAAAAGGAGAGGGGATGGGAAAACACACACCCCACAC
>NC_051408.1:31581339-31581445 GCF_015228065.2 Penaeus monodon
TTTAAAAATGCATGTTTTGGGGCGTGGGTATATGTTAAAAAAGTATTTATGTATATTTTAGGGATGTGTGTGGGGTGGGGTATTATATTTTTTATCCCTATATTTT
>NC_051408.1:31581849-31582054 GCF_015228065.2 Penaeus monodon
ACGCCGATCGATCTGGAAGAAAAAAAAAATGGGAAATTTGGGGTAGTGGGAGAAAAAAAAAAAACCCCCAGGCGAGTACAAAAAGCAGAATTCCATCGCAAATGTTTGGCCCGGAATTAAAACCCCGGGCCGGGGGGGGGGAAAAACACACGACCGTTTTATTTAAACCAATCATAAAACTCTCCTCTTTCCCCGTCACAAATCG
>NC_051408.1:31582075-31582262 GCF_015228065.2 Penaeus monodon
ATTCGGGCACCTTGTTTCCCGGTTTCCCCCGTCACGCTATTTCGCTTTCCCCTTCCCCCACTAGGTTTTTTTTAGCTCTGTTTCCTTAATTTTACACTCTATTTTTTAATTTACTATTTTTTTTTTTACAAATTAAAATCCCCCTTTTCCCTTAGCATGGGGGTTTTTCCCTTCCACCACCTTTCAG
>NC_051408.1:31582282-31582671 GCF_015228065.2 Penaeus monodon
TTTTTTTATCTCCCCCTTTCCTCATTCACTTTCCCCCATCTACAAGCTCCCCCCAAATTTTTTCCATCAAAACGAGCTGTCCTTTCCCCCTCTTCCCCCCCAACACCCCCTCCAGTTTTTATGATAGGAGAGCTATCTCCCTCACCCCCATCATACATGCCTCCTCCCTCTCTTCCTCCATCACATTAACTCACCGCTTTCCTCCATCATGCAAGCTCCCTCGTTTTTCTCCATCATACAAAGCTATCCTCTCTCTCTTCCTTTACCACACAAGCCCCACCACACGCTCCCTCCCTCTCTTTTTCCCCCCCTTTAAAATAAAACAAACCCTTTTTCCCCCGCCCCTACAAGGTCCCCTCACCCCCCCACCCCCCAGATAAAAACAAACC
>NC_051408.1:31582750-31582826 GCF_015228065.2 Penaeus monodon
GTTTCTCTGTCTTGCTCTTCCTCAGTTTTAAAGCCGCTTCTTTGTGGTGGTGGAGGGGGGGGGGGGGGTAAAAGGG
>NC_051408.1:31583260-31583424 GCF_015228065.2 Penaeus monodon
AGTATACCTGTGAGTGTGAATGACGCCCATATGGTGTGTAATGAACATACTGAAGTTTTGGGTAATTCTGAGTTTGGATAAAAAATATGTTTTATAAAATAAAGATAAAAGGAAAAGAAGACAGAGAAAAAAAAACAAAGAAAAGGTGGGAATATGGGGAGATT
>NC_051408.1:31583593-31584005 GCF_015228065.2 Penaeus monodon
TATTGATAAATAGGAAGAAAAGAAAAAGAAGATTGTTCATTGTGACAGATTTAACACCCCCAACTATAAAATGATAACATGAAATAAAACGATAATGAAAATAATATGATATGAAAAGATAAAAAATTATGAAAATGATAATAAAGATGAAACATGAGAATAAATTTTAATCTGGGATAAAATAACGGTATAAATAATTTGCAAATTGGAATAATGAACCAAATATAATCATAATGAAATACAAATAAGAAAATAATCATACAATAGATGTTTTGGGCGATAAAAAAAAAGGGAAAGAAGGGGGGGAAAGAAGCAGAAAAAGGAAAAGAAAGGAAATATTTAATAATATATATTTTTTAAAAATAATTACATAAGATGAAAATGAGAAAAAGCAGGGTGTGCAGAAAAATCA
>NC_051408.1:31584249-31584637 GCF_015228065.2 Penaeus monodon
CCCGGAAAATTAAAAACCAAAAATAATCGAATTTCGACGAATCCGCCCTTTTTTGGGTGCATCGTCCTTCGGATTTTCGTTTTGGAAAAAAATCATTTCCTCCACGGAAAAGGGAAGGGAAGGTAGTATAGAGCAGTCCTACATTACCGATATTACGAGCGCAGTTGTTGTTTTAGTCTTGTTGTCCTATTTCATGCATCGTAACAAATAAATGTTATTTTATCAGTACCATCTTGGTGACTTATTATTTGCAAGGAGGCTTATTGTTACCTGCGGAGAATATTGGTGTAAATCGTTTATTTTATATCGTGTTGAAGGAATGATGTAGGGTCTACGTTCGTTCGTCCTATGCGACTTAACTGGTGTTTGGGATAGTAAGGGATAGGGA
>NC_051408.1:31584803-31585079 GCF_015228065.2 Penaeus monodon
TTTGGAGAACACCAACACATGCGAACCCCCACCCTTACAAACACGCCGAGATCCCACGCTTCCCGACACCGAAAATGAGCACCCAATCTTGACTAAAATTTCCCCGTCATGTCTATCCTGGTGATTGCGGTGACGGCTGTACTCCTTTGGGGGCGGGGCCCGGGGGGTGCGTCTTTGGGCCCGCATGGGCCTTGAGAAAGGGCGTGTGATTTCGCGGGGGGGGGGGGGGAGGTTTGAACATCCGGGATCTTGTTCTGAAAATCTGTATACTACTGT
>NC_051408.1:31585473-31585696 GCF_015228065.2 Penaeus monodon
CTAACCAGGAGAAGAAAACACACAGATCAGAAACAGAAAATATAAACAAACACTAATACGCCTTCCCGTTATCATAATGAAGATGAAAATTAATCCAAAGTCATGCGAACGAGAGGTCCTAGCAGGCAGAGATCACTCAGAGACCATCCGTATGCATGACCACAGGCGAAATGTCACTCATATACTTGAACATTTCTCTTAGACGTGACTAACGATCGGACCA
>NC_051408.1:31586918-31587151 GCF_015228065.2 Penaeus monodon
CCGAAACCAGCTGAAGAAAGCCTCACACCGCAACCAGGAATGAACGCCAGCAACTCCTCATTACCAAGGGTTCATGTACCACAGTCCGCATCTATTTACCTGGCGAGGATGCTGCAATCTGTTCATCATGGAGATTAAAGAGCGCTAGAGGCGGATTCGTCGCAGTGATTCGTTATTTGTTCTTAAGCACTTTGATTGATACAAGTTCTTTCATTCATTTTTTTTCTTTTTCT
>NC_051408.1:31587349-31587491 GCF_015228065.2 Penaeus monodon
GCTATCGACACTCGCTTATTAAAAAAAAGATGGTTGTGGATCTGGGTTTCTTGTAGCAATGGGTTCGGAAGAAAGTCACTGAGAGAGATGGATGGACGAAAGATAATGTGAACCTATAGGTAGATAGAACATCAGGCTAAAG
>NC_051408.1:31588749-31589147 GCF_015228065.2 Penaeus monodon
TCCCAATCCGCCCCCTCTTGAAAGGAAAGGGAAAAAAGATGCAAAAAACAAACAAACTGAAAATAAAACAAAAGCACGAGAGAAAGAGAGAGCCCGGAGAGGATTGCAAAGTCGCGAAAATGCACAGGGCCTTTTACCTTTGAAAATCAAGTAAGAGCAATCATCCGCAAAAACATCCCCCTTCCCTGCGCAAATTTAACCCAGCAATAAACAAAAAGCAAAAAAACCCTTTCAACTTGAGTGCAACCCCATACTGCGTTTTCAAAGCGATAAACTATTGCAGAACCCCTGCCAACAGTTTTGGGAAACTCCCTGTCCCTGAATGTAGCTGTGTCGCGTCTAATATTGCAATAAAAATGCAACATTGGGAAAGCTCATTACCAAGGAGCGCGGCATGT
>NC_051408.1:31589995-31590218 GCF_015228065.2 Penaeus monodon
TGATATATAATCATAAAAAATATAATGACACCAATTAGAGGAAATACGATATTATATGATAATGAAGGAGAATGAGATAATAATCATTAAAGGGTAAGAAAGTTACAGAAAAATAAAAGAAATGAAGAACTGAAATAAAGAATTATAGAGGAATGAATTGATAAAAAGGATGATGAAAAGGAGGAAAGACGCAGAAAAATAAGATGAAACCAAAACAGAAGGA
>NC_051408.1:31590237-31590322 GCF_015228065.2 Penaeus monodon
AAAAACAAAACGAAAATCTGAGCAATGGAACGAAGAGAAATGAAAAATTCAAAGAAAAGAAGGCAAAGAAGCAGAACAAAGATGA
>NC_051408.1:31590584-31590683 GCF_015228065.2 Penaeus monodon
AACCTACCACAACCTGGTACAGAGGGATGCTGCAAATGTTAATCTGGAGACAATAAAATACCACAGGCTTCGGCGAAACATAGTGCTAAACTGAGAAGA
>NC_051408.1:31591408-31591827 GCF_015228065.2 Penaeus monodon
TATATGTTATGCACATAAATAAATTCCAAACTATTCCTCCCTCTTTTTCTTTTTCTTCTTTATTCTCTTTACACCTCATATTTTCATTATTCATAAATGAATAAAAAAATACCAAAATCCAAACAAACAAACAAACAAGCAACAACAACAGGTAAATAAGTAAACACATCATATCATAAATAACAAACATAAACAAACAAACAGAAAATCCATATACATCAAATCATCATCTATTATCATAACCATTATTGACTGTTATCACTGTCACTGTCATTAACAATAATTACATCAAGACTGTGATAGGGATATTGCATCAACGTCTTGCATATGCAATGAGAGGGACGTTTTGTCTTCCTATCGAGCTGTGATCACTGTTCAATCCAGGTTGATTAATCGATCGATAATCCCGCGTTGAACTG
>NC_051408.1:31592616-31592724 GCF_015228065.2 Penaeus monodon
CAAACAAGCAATTACAGTACAAAGTCAGTGAAAATGGTGTCGCTATGTGAACAGTACTTCTATATCGCCTGCAGGTTGCCTCCGCCCCTTTGAACTTTTACTGCTCTG
>NC_051408.1:31592755-31593054 GCF_015228065.2 Penaeus monodon
CTGTCTTCTTCTGTAATTATACCTAAAATCCCTTTTTTTCTCCTTTTTTTTCTACGTCTCTATGCTTATATTTTTCTTATAAATGTCTATTCAAATATGTGAATGCATAGGTGTGTATATATAAAGGCAACCATTTCTCTGTATGTTTTTGTATGTTTGTATATCTATTAAGGCTCAATGTCTATCAAAATATCCTTCTGTCTATCAGCCTCAATTCTATCTAAGGCATATGATGAGGAAGCAAGATTGAAATGAGAGGGGGCGCATTTTTCAGGAAACGTGAATAAAATTAAGAGTTA
>NC_051408.1:31593270-31593429 GCF_015228065.2 Penaeus monodon
ATTAAGTAATTTAAGGATTAAGATTAGCAATTGAATACTGAGATGTATATCTAGAGAGAGAGAGAGAAAAAAAAAGTTAGCAGAGAACGATTAGCTTTCCCGGCGCCACCAAACGACCTCAATGTCATCCCACAGAGTGCACTTCACCCTCCCCCCCTC
>NC_051408.1:31593453-31593971 GCF_015228065.2 Penaeus monodon
TGTACCTACCTTTCATCGCCAACATCCAGGGAGATGTACGCCCCCTCCCCTCCCCCTCCCAACCCCCGAGCTCAAAGGAGGAGCGAGCGCATCAAATATCCTCAAATATTCACGCTCTGGTAGTGTCTCCTGGACAGAAGGTCCTCGAGCCTCGGCGATGTCGTATGCAAGAGACCAAAAGTATATTTGTGGGAAGCTTTGCCTTCGCTCCTACATACTAATGGCCGGTTCGGGCAAGCCGGGGGTTTGTCCTTCAGGTCGCTAAGGGTCGGGGGCCTATCCTCATCGTGTTGGAAAATGACCCGTAGGTTCAGACGAGGGATAGGACTGTCTTCGCTCTCAGAGGAACGTTTTATGATCGAAGGAGACGATGCAGTTGCCAGTGACATTTTTTTCCTGTCTCTTTTTTTTATGCATCTTGCTCCATTTAAGTTATTATCATCGTTACTTTACGAGAACCGCGCGGCTTTAAGTATCGACTGTTGCCTCGGTGTTGATACTTCCATTCGATTCTGTGT
>NC_051408.1:31594402-31594562 GCF_015228065.2 Penaeus monodon
TAAAACAACATTTTCGTCTCCCAGATTACATGGCTCTATCTGCACCACCTGTTAAGCTATCTATCTATATGGATGCATATTTTATCTAAATATTATCTGTGTAACTCATAATCTATCTTTACATGCATGTCTCCATATCTTTCAGTTTGTCTGATCTATT
>NC_051408.1:31594726-31595084 GCF_015228065.2 Penaeus monodon
TCCTCCGACTCCTCTTTCTCCATTTTTTACTCACAAATTCGCACACTTACGAACATACAAACGTGCACAAAAACCCTAATATATCGTGTCATGTTAATTGAAAACAAACAGTTAACCAAAAATTGCAATCTGTCCAACACATGCACCGGGTCCGCACGCCCTTTTGCACTTGCAAAACAGCTGACACATTGGGTTAGAACAACTCGAGACATTTACTGTTTCCCTCAAGGCGACGAGGAGACTGCATTGATCAAGAACCTTATGACATAGAATTTTGCTTGAAATTAGGAAGGTTTAAATTCGCTTTAGCTCCCCCCCCCCCCCCTAAAAGCCCTTTCGCGAGAGAAAAGAGAACGGG
>NC_051408.1:31595135-31595344 GCF_015228065.2 Penaeus monodon
TCTACGGTGAAAATAAAAGGCATCGTTGTTGCCAGATCCCCGCGACAAAAGACCCTTCTGATTTATGAGGTGATAATAATTTTTATGAGCTCCGAGTCATATATTCAGAGGAGTTTTTAATCCTCCTTAATTGGGGATTATGAACCGCCTTCATGGAGCTTTTAGAGGATCGAGGCGGGATTCGGAGATTCATTCCCAAAAGACGAAGG
>NC_051408.1:31595836-31596122 GCF_015228065.2 Penaeus monodon
TAAATCAAGCTTGAGAAAGGGAAGGAGAGAGACGAAGCAACAGACAAGAAGAGGAACGAGGGAAAAAGCGAAAGTGGCAAGAATACTTTCTGTCGCGTTCGGTTCCCCAGTGATTACAGTCGAAGGAAATTAAGATTTTTCTAAATATGGCTCAGTGTCGCTAATATTTTGCACGCTTTGTTCTCTCTTTTTTTTATTCGTTTTTATGCTTTTCTATCCTTTTCGAAGGGGAGGAAGAAAGAGAGGAAGAAGAGGGTTAGATGAATAAAAGAATATATAGAATATT
>NC_051408.1:31596767-31596928 GCF_015228065.2 Penaeus monodon
CATTGTTGCTTTTTGGGAGGATGTAGGCCTATAGATATTCATTAGGGATGAAGTGAGTATTTTTTCCTACTTAAAAATTAAGAAAAAGTAATGAAAAATTTAGAAATTTAAGAAAAGAACTTCGTCCATTCACGCCTCCCCCCCCCCCCTGCATGGCCTTG
>NC_051408.1:31597399-31597622 GCF_015228065.2 Penaeus monodon
CAACAACTAAAAATCCCCCCCCCCATTCCCTCCTCATGACTCAGATAAGACTCTCACAGTGCAGCTTCACTCTGGATAAGATAGAGCCATTTCTTTGATTTTATCTTGAGGCGAAGCTGGAAGCAGTTAAAGTGCGGTCGGATGTGATAACTTTTTAGGATTGAGAGGAATGTGTGTTTTATCTTTGTTTCGTTTTGTTTCTCATTATATTTTTCACTATTTC
>NC_051408.1:31597999-31598337 GCF_015228065.2 Penaeus monodon
TAATATAGTTCCGTTAACTCTGAACCTCCCTTTCGAGTTCACTTCTCGAATCAAAAACATCTTCCACTACTGCAACCTTTTTTTTCTTTTCTTTTGCCTCTAGCCTGTGCTCATTACATCTCCCTGTTTCCTCCCGTTGGCTCTTATGACACCACCAAGACGTTTCTCTCGAGAGCTTCTGGTGTCTGTGTGTGCCTCCGCCTTGCCCTCGATCTCCCAGCACGCACCGAACTTTGCTTCATAATTATATACCAGAGAGTGAAGCAGCTCGATCACCGCTTCATTCATGACCTCTGAACTCTGGTAAACTCTGGCATCTCTTGTGGTACTCTTCAACC
>NC_051408.1:31598372-31598699 GCF_015228065.2 Penaeus monodon
ACCCGTACGACCCTTTGAACTTACGTTGTAACACCGTAGCAAGTAGTTTTTATAGTTCTGTACAGCTGTTAGGAAAAGAAGTTTTTTACCTATTTTAGTTATCAATATATTAGGATTGAATTTGATGTACATTTTCTTTTTATTTTAGATCACCTTTTTTCCAATAAACGTGGTGATCCACTGGCTAGCAGATCGCGGCCTGCTACTGAGGAACCTTCTAATGCATCAGTTGAGCGCTTGTTCATCTGAGAGGTGGGTTCGTCATTACTGGAAAAATAATTCATTGACGTTTTTCTTCATATCGGTTACTGCATGCATTAAGAAACG
>NC_051408.1:31598751-31599116 GCF_015228065.2 Penaeus monodon
AAAGCAAACACACGCATTCAAACATACACATTTATAATTATATATCTATACGCATATAGACCCCTATACCCCATACACACCGACAGCACATAACCATACCCTCCTCCCCCGCACTTAGCGACCACGCCCCCTCCCTTCACGCCCACAAAGGATAAGCAAATTACCCACCGACAACGCCCCGACGCCGGACGCAACACGCTACCGCCTTCCCTCGTCCGCCAAACCTTATTTCCCACCTGTTATCTGCCTCTTGCATCGCCCTCTTCGGAATCCAAGCCGCGCTCTTGCTCTGCCCGCTCGCCTTGCTTCCTCCGCGTCTACTTATGGTCTACTTCCGCACCTTCCAAGACACGTAGACTATAAAC
>NC_051408.1:31599236-31599429 GCF_015228065.2 Penaeus monodon
CCTCTATTATCGGTCGTTGCCTTTTGACTTTTAAGCGATTCTCTCACGTAAAGAGACGAGGGGGGGGGGGGGGCTAATAGACAGACAGATAAACAAAAAAGCTGCTACTACTACTTGTGACCTCAGTAAAATTAACAAAAGCGACACAGATGAAATGAAAAAGAACATTAGTAATAACAGCAGATTAGTCGCC
>NC_051408.1:31599454-31599538 GCF_015228065.2 Penaeus monodon
AAGAAATAAACACGAAAGTGAAAAAAAAAACAGAAAAAAAAATACAATTAAAAAAAGCGAAAAATCTCTCCTCCCCCACACTGC
>NC_051408.1:31599781-31600024 GCF_015228065.2 Penaeus monodon
GATGCTTTCACTCTTCCTTAATTCTAAAATTCCTTTCCTGTGGTCGTTTGGGGAAGAAGAGAAGACAGGATAAATAAAGGGAAAGGCGGGAATAGATGATATTGCGTTAAAGAAGAAAAGAAGAAGAAAATGAAACATAATGTGATAAAGAAGGGAGAAGGAGTAGATCGATAATAACCGAATCGAAAAGAAAAGAAACAGGAAAAAAAATTAATTCCACTGAAAAAAAAGAGGAAAACGAAC
>NC_051408.1:31600165-31600384 GCF_015228065.2 Penaeus monodon
TGTTGAAGACGTGACGATCCTTGGTATTACAACAAACAGACCTTAAACTATAGAGCTGGTTAACTTCTTGTCGCATCTTGGCGGCCGATCACGTCCCTGGTCTATGCGCATTTTTCTGGTTGGTTTCATATTAAGTATTGCATCGAACATGGGTTGACTAATGAGAACAAACGGACATTTAATCAGTGACTTTCTAGAACCTTTTTTTCTTACGAGTCG
>NC_051408.1:31600686-31601064 GCF_015228065.2 Penaeus monodon
GGATATGTTCGTGCTTTGTATTCTTATTCTCTTTTATTAAGTGAAAGCAATGGATTTTTTCCCATTCATAATTTGAAAGTGAAAAAAAAACGCAAAAAATCTCAAAAAAAGAACATACCCAAACAACAACAATAATAACACAATAATAACAATACCACCAATAAGAAAAAAATCACACAAACAGCGCATCATAAATTCAGGTGTTTCTTCTTTAAACTAATTTTAGGCTGAATGGAAGCTCTCGAAAGGCAGCGCAGAGGTCATGGAGTCGAAACTTTTGTCTTGAGGTCGTGATCGAGACGCGGCGCGAGGAGAGAAACTTGGAAATTCCAGAGAGAGACAAAGGAAGGGTTGATTGGATTTCACTCGAGAAAGATG
>NC_051408.1:31602093-31602518 GCF_015228065.2 Penaeus monodon
CGGCCCGACGGTTTATTCGTTTCCACCAAAACATATTTCATGACATGATCGCTCTAATCTATTTTAGAAAGCTGAATATATAAAGATTCGGAATTCGTAATCAATTGCCCAGATTAGCTACGGAATCGTAAGTAAAATAATAAATACAGACAATCAATTTCCTGAAAAGATGAGTAAGGATTGATCAGTGATTGAATTAACTTGATTTTAGTCTCCTCAAGTCTCAATATACAGTTAAACCGACCGCGGTCAATTTGTACCTTACGATGTCTGCCTCGCATACTACTTAATTTCATGGAATTAAATGAAATGGTTTATAGTTCAAAATTTTCACCAAGGAATTTGTACAAGAGGTTTACAAATGTGAACATAAGGGTGTGTTTGTTATACATGTATTCATTAACTTTGGCAGACACGGTTAAAAT
>NC_051408.1:31602803-31603269 GCF_015228065.2 Penaeus monodon
CGTCCTTACTTTTCCTCTCTCCACGTACAGTGTGCACGCATCTCCATTCAGAGCATCACTGGTTAACATCTCAGACATGTTCAGGTCGTCATTTCTGCGTGCTGATCATGATTTTCGAGAAAAAAACGACTTAAAAACTAAATGTATAAAAAAAACACACACACATTAAGGACAGTCATTGGCCTAGAAGACACGTAAAAGTAATCATCAATGATGTATTACAATTATTACACCAAAAAAGGAAGAAAATAATCTAAAAAAATAAAAAAAGATTAAAAACTGAAGGGAAAAAATAAAAAATTCTTAAACAGGTCTTTGACATATCACGTTAAACAACGAAGAAGCGCGGTTTATTTTCAAGAATGAGTTTGTGGTTTGATCATCTTCGAAAGCAGACTGAACACGTTTTACGTTATAAAAGGTGTTGGGAAATGTCACTCTTCTGTGTTATTCCGTTTTTTTTTTG
>NC_051408.1:31605150-31605370 GCF_015228065.2 Penaeus monodon
ACTCTACAGACGAAAACAATAACGAAGAAATCTCAACCCGAACGTCACATCCAGTTACTGAAGCCACGACCAATGCTTTCGGACGCGCTGTCGCAAACCCACGTCGGATGCCTTTCTTGCTTGCATCGAAAAACGCATCTACGTGCCTCATTATCGCTCTAATCATGTTAGAAACTCGAGACTTGGAGATATCGTGGCAGGCAAGAACGGCCGATGTGGA
>NC_051408.1:31605468-31605760 GCF_015228065.2 Penaeus monodon
TGAATGGTTTCCGAAAGAATGTAGTAGATGTGATAGGTCGAGAGTTCGTTTGTGATTTTTTTTTTTTTGGGGGGGGAGTGTGCGTTGGCTGATGGATGGATGGATTGGTGGGTGAGTTAAGGTGATATGTGCCTTGGGGTAGGTGGATGGGTGGATGACGCAGGGGGTGGGTAGTTATTTACACAGAATCCATCAGCGTTGTGGTATTTTGCTATATCGATCGAAATTTCTACCAGCAATGAGATCCTTCGTTTTACAAAATGTGTTTTATATTTTGTGCATCATTTGGGAC
>NC_051408.1:31607297-31607701 GCF_015228065.2 Penaeus monodon
GAAAGGCGTCGTCCTTAGATTAGAATTGTAAATGTCCAATGAGATTTTAATAAATTTTTGCTCGACCTAAAAAGGAAAAGTCAGGGTCTGACAATATCGGGTTAAGGAACATTACTGTATCTAATGACTGCACAGCAATAAATACGACATTGAGATTAGACTGCATTGCAACAAAAAGTAGAATGCCATTGTAACAGATACGCTGAGACAGGAGAGAATACTTTTCCAGATTCATAACCCAAAAGAGATGTTATCACTACAGCGCACTGTATTTAGTTCCCGTTTGTAGGCAGGTATTTTCACTTTTTCTCTCGTCTTTTTCTCTCGCTTTCTCAGGCACTGTAGACCATTAATTGTATCTGTGTGTGTCGTATTTAATTATTTTTTTTGTACACAAGTATTAT
>NC_051408.1:31607729-31608246 GCF_015228065.2 Penaeus monodon
CACATTCGTAAACATTACTGTCTTATATCTCGACTAATTGTAGCCTATCCAAAATATATCCCTTTAGCAATTAAACTTGATTTATCCTAGAAGAAGCAATGCTATATAGGTTGCAGCAATTAGAAGAGGCGACTGAAAACGACAAATCAAGCACAACAATTAACTCAAAGGTGTGATTTTTTTTTAGACACAGCTGTGATGAAGTCTCTCCTTACCTCGGTCCAAAGAGGGGAAAGGCAAACAGATAAATAAAAAGTGAAGAGGGAAATAAAAGATGAAATTGAAAGGAATCCTGAGAGTATACTACCGAAGGGCTTATTACAAGAAACAGGTTATGGTGCCTGGGTATTGGCAGACGAAGAACCGAAAGATTTTGATTTTTTATCGTTCTCTGAAAGAAACGAAGTGTATTTTTTCTCTCCATCTTTCGTTCTATATATATCTCTCAACCTGTGTCTTTATTTATCAATATTTACTTTCGCCAATACATTAATATTTCCCATATATTTTTGGCCTT
>NC_051408.1:31608411-31608480 GCF_015228065.2 Penaeus monodon
ATAAGAAATAAGATTGTATCGTAACTTTTCGAACACCTCAAGAGTTACTCTCAGTCGATGCACTTCTGT
>NC_051408.1:31608668-31608972 GCF_015228065.2 Penaeus monodon
ACGCAAACAGTAGCCGTGCATCTAAAGCGAAGCACCGCCACGTGCAAGTATCTCATCTCGTTTTCCCTTCTCGGCGCAGCCAGCGAACGAGAACAAAATCTCCACGCTTAAATGGCGTTCGCACTGACACTAATTCTACACTCCTAGTTTGCCTTCATCGTTGATAATCATTGCATGCAACATCTAAGATAACATCACCCTCGTAGCAACATTGCGAAACTCTCGCATGACAGCAACATTTGGGCATTACGAAAGTGAGTCTAAAAAATAAGGGAGGGAGAGATAGGTCGATAGATATAAATAC
>NC_051408.1:31609197-31609326 GCF_015228065.2 Penaeus monodon
AAGAAGAATCGCCTCGGAATCCAACCCGCGACGCCATCCCTCCTTGTCAACGAGCGTCACGCGAAAGCATAAATTGCTGCCAGAACGGCGAACGAATCCCAGTCATTCGAACGTTGTTGCCAGTCAACG
>NC_051408.1:31610024-31610185 GCF_015228065.2 Penaeus monodon
TCTTCAGTGGTATATAGTCATTATCAAATTATTACCTGTTTTGTAAAAGGAATATAATGACCTTCCTATCTAATAATCATAATTAACGGTTGATTCACTATCACTGAACAAAGACAAGTGATGACAAGTTGACACCTTACTACCATTATCTTTTATTTATA
>NC_051408.1:31611807-31611990 GCF_015228065.2 Penaeus monodon
TTCATAATTTCCTCATACACCCCTCCTTACTCTCTTCCCCCCTTCATTTCCTCCCCCCCCCCCACTTCTTGGATATCTGGGCGTCATGGAGAAGGATGTTTATGGTCGCCTCTTATCGTGTTCTCTGAGGAAGGGGTCGACCGGCTGGAGGGAGGGAGGCGACAGCGCTTCCATGTCTGTATG
>NC_051408.1:31613746-31614043 GCF_015228065.2 Penaeus monodon
ACTGATTAAGGGCTGAATTTATACTCAAGACCTGATAACTAATACCCGAAAAATAACTACAAAAATAACATTAAAGACACTCGAACAGGCAGACTTTTAACTACTACTTGAAAATTGACCAAACAGAAGCTCTCAAGGCCGACTGACTTAGAACCGACCCTCGACAATTAGACTTTTCGAAAACTTAACTAACACTCGAAAACAGACCAGAGCAGAGTTCAATGTCAGCCGACATTTTCAGAAAGTGACCGAATTCGATGAAATCAAAGGATAGTCGGCCTATAGCTGACTCTCAGA
>NC_051408.1:31614081-31614713 GCF_015228065.2 Penaeus monodon
GAGCGATAACAAAGGCCGCCGACCTGTAACCAACACTCGGAAATAGACCGAAATCAAAGGGCCACCCGACGGATAACTAACACTCGAAAACAGACCGCACAGAAAACAAAGGCCCCACCTGCTCCGTCGCCCGATGCTTGTACATTCAACAGAAAACGGACCATTTCCTCCCGCCGGTTGATAAATTCACTATAATTACTTCATTGCTTTTAATCGGCGGTCAGGAAGTTGGAATAAATTAAAGGTACAATGCGTGCAGTGGAAGGCTACGAGGTGATTATACACGATATGTATGTGCGCGTAGATAAACAGTATTTAAATGAATACATAAAACATTCAACGGCTCTGGAAATTACATTCCTAAATGGACGAGTTTGGCTGGGACTTCCATTTCACATACTCTGCTTTCTTTTTTCCATTTCCTATCTTTATCACGTGTACTTCTTGATCTATAGTCTTATTTGCATATTGTGTCAATGTTGTTGCTCTAAGATGTATCTTTTGCGTAAGAAGAAAGATGAATTCATATTTGAGTGTATATATATATCCTTGTATATAATATAATATTACGTTCATTATTTTTACGATCAGCATCCAATTGGCTAAATTATGAGACTGGGTAAGTAGCATCA
>NC_051408.1:31616047-31616611 GCF_015228065.2 Penaeus monodon
TTTTTAGTAGCTCTTTTTTCAGGTCATTAGACGCACGACGAGCGCTTAGTACTAGTCTCCTACTCTCTCTTTACCAAAGCAATTTTCTTTATATCCTCATTTCTCTTTTTTCTATATTATTACTTATTTGATGTAATTTCCGGGCGTCTGATGCTTGCAACTTTTTCTATAGATATTTCTACCTCAATATTATTTTCGTACGTATATTTTTACGCTAAAATAAGGTGAAAAATGCAGAAAGATGTCAGATCGGAAACAGATTTTCATGAAGTCTTTCTCGACGAGATTTTCGCCCTCCTCCAATATTCTTTCAGAATTACGTAATTTCTCGCAAGACACAGCTGTAATGTTCGGAATTCAAGGCAAAACAAGCAACATCTCAAAGCGAAGGAAATAATCACAGTGATTAAAAACCACACAGGATCGTGCGTAAGTTTCTGAGGACCGTTTCCGTCTTGTAGATGGGCGCATATGGAGTAAATTCCCAGTGAAAGTGACGAGGAACGGTTGCTCTCCTTCGGCTCAAATGATCTCGACGAGCGGGAGAGGTAGGAGCCGGAGAGC
>NC_051408.1:31618058-31618773 GCF_015228065.2 Penaeus monodon
ATCATAGGTATGGAATTATGATCCATAATTACCCCTTTTTAATTTGCATGAGATTATATACCCGGTCCGTATTTTCTCATCGTGCTATTGATATGAGGACCGCAGGATCGAGAGAAAACAAGTCTAAAATAGCAAATATCCGTTCTTGATGATGCAGTTATTATTTTTCGGCTATTACTTCATTACCAATGGAAATCGTATATTCATTAATCTAAATTGAAAAGATATAGCTCGTGTTCTTCCATATATAAAAACGACGAGAAAAACAAAACAAAACGTAAATGTCATACCTGCCACACACTCTATAGAAAACGGGAATTTCCTGTCTATCTCCCACAGGTCATAAATTAACCGTAACATGATAACGTTATCGTACGTCAGGAGCATGGGTGATTATATGCAAGACTTTTTTTTTTTCTTATAGTGATTTAAACATTTTCCAAGAAGTAAAATTACTCGGGTAGAGATGTTTTCTTACCGTGTTTTCTCAATTTTAAGATCGTGTGTAAGTGATTTGTCAGTGTTCAAAATGCTAACGGTGGAAGTTCTGTTTTTTTCCCCAGTAAGGTTTCAATAACAAATGCAGTAATTTTCTTTTTTTGACGAGAAATATAAAAAATTTGTAAAGGGCAATCTTGTAAGTTATGAACACCGATCTGTGTTCAAATGATGTCAAATGACAGCCACGGCTGAATAAATATCAATATGACAATTT
>NC_051408.1:31618892-31619094 GCF_015228065.2 Penaeus monodon
AATTGACGGAACCGGTAAATAACACTTGGCATCGTGATAAGACTACTTCATATCGAACATCTCGGAAAATATTTCATTATCGTATCAGAAATGTCCAAAAATCCATTTGGGCAAGTACGATAAAAAAGTGAAATAATCACCCGAATATGCACGGAAGGGAAAAGTTCATTTCCTCTCAAACACGTTGTCTTTCGGGTTTTCC
>NC_051408.1:31619124-31619863 GCF_015228065.2 Penaeus monodon
GGGCTGGTTCTAGACACCTGCCTCACACCCACATGCGCAGGTATCATTTCACAAAAACAAAAACGCCTTTTATTTCAGTAGAGGAGGGAGGGGGGGGAGGGGGTGTCATGGGGTGGTATAAGTGGGGCGGGGAGGGGGGGGCGTCATTGAGTCTAGGTGGGGTGAGGGTGGTATGGTATGGGGGAGAGGGATCAGGGGTGGAGATACGGTGTGAGGGTACAGGGGTGGTGGGGGTGTTGGAGAAAAGAGATGTAGGGGTGGGGGTGAGGGGTATACCGAGTGTTTCAGCCCCTAGGATACAGGTGGGGAAGGGAGGGCGATTTATTATAGGGATGGGAATTCGGATGGAGCTCGATTTGCACTGGACACACTGCATGAGATTAGGGTTTAGTGATTCGGAAAGTGTGTTGGGGGGGGTTGGGGGGTGTAATATCACTTATCACTCTCGGAAAAGCTGATAAACGAAATAAAATTCTACTCTTTACATCGTACTAAACCCGCACGTTGGTAATATTGTTATGCGTTACACTGCATGTGTTATTATAATCATTAGAATGGTGATCAGCAAAAAACTTGCTATGCATATCATTAATATAATAAATTATGAGCGTTATCACTGTACCTCCCCCCCCCCCCTCGTTACGGCGATAAGATAGCTTGCAGAATGTTTTTGTATTTTGTATTACACTTTCAAGCAGGATATTAAACAGACTAGTGCCCATAATGTCTAAATTCCCGC
>NC_051408.1:31619882-31620465 GCF_015228065.2 Penaeus monodon
TTCTTGTAGTTTCTCTCTTGCATCTCCCATTCATTCTCTTTCCTCGCATCTATCTTTCTGTTTACATCTTCCTTGCTTCATTGCCTTCTGACTATTTATACACGGTTTATGGACCAAAAATATACTTCTTTGTTATCATTAAAGAGACGACAGTGAAGAATGCAAATAGAATTAATAAGGACATAATAAACGCTAATAATAAAAAGCCACCTAGGCAGTATCACCAAAAGAAGAAAATAATGTTACTGATTTCAATTACTGTTGTTGTGAAAAGACCCGATGCTGGCGACTGAACTGAATGCGTCATGTGCAAATCGCCTTGAGATCTGGTAGCTTTAAAGGAATGATTCAACATACTGTATTATGTTGGATTATCCCAAATTGTATAATCGTCCATAATCGTTCAGCCAGATTGGCGTTAAAAAGAAAATGCGGGATAAATAAAACATTAAAACAATTATACAAATCCGTAAACAATGGACAAAATAAAAGCAACTCTCAGATGAGGAGATGAGTTGAATGCTTATTTTAGCGGCAGCATAGAAGGTACGTCAAGGCGTTTCTCAATTAAAATAATTCTCTT
>NC_051408.1:31620545-31620715 GCF_015228065.2 Penaeus monodon
CTTACACAGAGCATCACAACACACTTGGTGTATATATAGCCAAACAGATCACATTCAACTCACAGCAAAAGGTCGGGGTATTCTATGACTTACCTTCTCTACGTGACGACAGTAGGTGACTGGTATTTCAGGTCGAGGAAGAATAGTAACAAGACCAGAGACAAGCATGA
>NC_051408.1:31620844-31621025 GCF_015228065.2 Penaeus monodon
TCTATCATAATACACACTGAAGTAATATCACAGATGAAACGATAAAAACATGATTTAGAGAGATATAAAAATACGACATTATGCTTTCACTAGAATTCTTTAATCACAAGGAAAATATTTGATGAAAAAGACAAAGACTAAAACCTCAATAAAATAGCCAATTAATAGCCGATAGACCAGA
>NC_051408.1:31621768-31622067 GCF_015228065.2 Penaeus monodon
GCATTAATTTTACATCTACGATTTGTCGATATTTTTCCCTTACTGGATATGGCTTTGAATAAATAGGACAAAGCACAAGGAATCTGCAATAAACCGTTCCTTGCACGAGGTGGAGTACCCGTTTTGCTTTCCGATGAGGGTCATGGCGATCCCGCTGGCTGCTAGACAATGAATTTCAGTTCGGCATATTGGTCGCTATACATGTGCTCTTGCCCTTATGTGAAGCGAAATAAAACAAATACAAGCGAACAAAAACAAATGGAGATACCTACGAATGGCAGAATGAAGCAGATCCTTAC
>NC_051408.1:31624819-31625048 GCF_015228065.2 Penaeus monodon
TTGCGCGTTCGATGCGGGTTTGTCCGATTCCTCGAGAGAGAGAGTGAGGCAAATTGCGTGCAAATCCAAATATGCGTTGTTGGTGTAAACTTGCAACCTGCTTGCTCATTCCATTTGTATCTGAGCAATCATCCCACTTACCGTGTCATTGCTATGCTGTTGTGGATGGAGATTTGTGAACTTGAGTATAGTTGTTTATTTTTGTTTGAATTTTAATAGATACGCGAAA
>NC_051408.1:31625240-31625340 GCF_015228065.2 Penaeus monodon
GTAAAATTCAAATTACATAACGATCTATACAGAACAAGAGAAGGGCAAAAGTTGCGACGTTTCCAGGCCACTCAGATCCTCATCAGATGCAAAAAACGAT
>NC_051408.1:31625405-31625783 GCF_015228065.2 Penaeus monodon
TACGTTCAACCGTTCTTTTATTTCTCTGATGATAAAATCAGTTTCTTTATGGGAATATAATGATCATTCTGAAAAAATTACAATACTATTTGCGGATGATTGAAGATTGAAAACAAAAAGAAGCATTATTTTCACTTTAATGGGATAACATCTTTACTGTTTTGAAAATAGAAGTATAGTTATCGGCAACACAAACTTCAAAATATAGACTGCATAGTCGGCGCAGTATCATTTATGCGCGTTATTTTCTGTGAAATGAAAAACCTGATATAAATGAGTTGTCTTGCGTGACTAACAGCAGATGTGTTATTGAAGTGAAACGATGAGGAATGACAGATGTTGTAATGCGTAGTAAAAAGGGCTCTTCCATACGTCCTT
>NC_051408.1:31625803-31626409 GCF_015228065.2 Penaeus monodon
GGGACAGAGAGACCCGGGTTAAAAGGATTTTTTTTTGGCAGGACGGAAGAGATTCGGGGGAAATAAGCCTAAACTAAACTTATCTATCGTAATTTGTAGAGAAAACAGACGTCCATATAATAGATAAATAGATGAACATGAAAAACAAAATAAGAAATAGAGGAAAAAAAAAAACGGAAGGAGAAAAAAAAGAGAGAGTGGGAGAGAGAGTCAGCCGGGTTAAAATTAAAAAGTGGAGGAAATTATCAATACGGTCCATCAGATTCTTTCTCTTTCATCCAGGTGGAAAAGTGACATTAATTGACGAAAAAAGGAGAAGATAAATGTCTCATGAAATGAAATACAACCATGAAATAATGCCTCAATTTATTAATTCTAATATTAATCCTTAAAAAAAAATGCAATGTCTTCTAAAAATTGAAAAAGATCAATGCAGGATTATGCCTTTTTTTCTGAACCACTGCTGTAAATTCCCATAACAGTCAAATGCAAATGCAAATTAATCAAAGGTAGCGTTATGTTTTTTAGCGTCAAAACTGGAAACCGGGACCAGGTCGTAGTCGACGCTTGCTTGTTAATTGCACAAAAGCCTTGATCGTTTGTCAG
>NC_051408.1:31627404-31627852 GCF_015228065.2 Penaeus monodon
TCAATTCCAAACCACCATGAGCGCTCCGATCTACAACGACCCCGCATATACAACTGGGTCCGCGTGCCGCCAAATATGGAACACTTAATAATAATTTAAAAACGTTTATAGAATATTCCCTTTGTGTGGCATTCTCGTGCAGCTCTGAATATTCATCCCGCGACGCGGTCACCATCAATTTCCGAAAAAAAAGGGGAAGAGATAATGAAACCATCAAAAGAAGCCGACATTAAGGGGCCTCCCCGCGTGTGTCTTCCGTTCTCTTGTCTCTTCCCCTCGGAGATGGGGGGGGGGAGGTGGAGGGGAGGTGGAGGGAGGGGGGAGGTGGAGGGAGGGGGGAGGTGGAGGGGAGGTGGAGGGAGGGGGGAGGTGGAGGGGGGGAGGTAGAGGGGGGGAGGTTGAGGGAAGGGGTTAGAGGGGGGAAGGGGGTAGAGGGGAGGTGGAGGGG
>NC_051408.1:31629240-31631630 GCF_015228065.2 Penaeus monodon
TTTAGGTAAAATAGGGTAAGAGGGTAAACTTAACGGATAGATAAAATTAGCAAATAAAGTCAATAAAAAAAAACAAAGAAATTTGTATTAATTCCTCTGACTCGACATTACGACCCCTAATTAACGAAGAAATGAGGATCGAACAAGAGATCATTGTCGACCATTTTTGTTCATTGGGGGGAGAGAAACAGGATGGAAAAGAGAAAAACAAAACGAAAAAGAGGGGAAGGGAGGGAGGGGAGGGGGAGAGGGGGAGGATGAAAAAGCAGGGGGGGAAGGGGGGGGGGGGGGGGGGGGGGGGTGTAGAGAAAACGAGGAGGGGGAGGGGGAGGAGGTAGGGAAGGGAGGGGAGGAGAGGGAGATAGGGGAGAGAATAAAGGTAGAACTGGATAAAGCAGTGAGGAGAAGCAGGGATGTGGGGAAGATGAGGGGAAAAAAGGAAGGGACAAGAGGGTGGGAGGGAGAGAGTGAGAGAGGGGAGGGAAGAAGAGGGAGAAAGGGGGAGGAGGGGAAGGAGAGACAATGGGAGGGAGGAGAGAAGGGAAGGGAGAGGGAGAGGGGAGAAGAGCAGATGGAAAGGAGGATGGGAGGGGGGAGGGGGGAGAGGAACGAGGACAGGGTGGGAGGGGGAGGAAAGATGAGGGGAATGAGGAAGTGGGATGGAAGGGGGAGAAAGAGGAAGAGGTAGGGAGAAAAGGTGAGAGGGGGAGGAGGGTGGTAAGGAGGGGGAAAGGGAGGTGGAGGGAAGGGGGAGGGAGGGGTGAGGAGGGGGACGGGAGGAGAGAGGAGGAGGGAGGGGGAAGAGGGAATGGCAGAGGAGGGTGAAGAAGGATGGGAGGATGGGAAGATGAGGAAGAAAAGGGGAGAAGATGAGGGTGAGGAAGAGGGGAGAGGGAAAAGGGGAGGAAAGAAAGGGAAGGAGGGGGGAGAGGATGAGAGAGGGGGAGGGAGGATGAAGGAGGAGAGGGAGGGGAGGGTGGAAGGAGGAGGAAAAAGAGGAAGGGGGAGGAGAGGAGGAGGGAGGGTGGAATATGAGGGATGAGAGAGGGAAGAGGGGGAGGAGGTGGAAGGAGGGAGGAGGGGGAGGGAGGGGGAAGGAGGGGGAGGGGAGGGATGAGAAGGGGGAGGGAGGGTGGAAGGAGGGGGAGGGAGGGTGGCAGGAGGGGGAGGGAGGGTGGCAGGAGGGGGAGGGAGGGTGGAAGGAGGGGGAGGGAGGAGGAGGGGGAGGGAGGGTGGCAGGAGGGGGAGGGGGGAGGCAGAGACTCTTAAACCGCTGACCGGACTATATAAATAGGTCTCACCTGCACAGAGCGTAATGGAGATTAGAGATTGGTGTTTTTAGCCAGTCGGAACGAATGGGGGATTAATTCTCCGTTGCTTGAAACCCTTCAGACGTGAGAGTGGAAAGAAAGTGGGTGGGAAAGGAAGACGGATATTGAAGTACTTTGGAGGGGGTGGACGAGCAGGGGCGAAGTGGGAGTGGAAGGAAGAGGAGGAGTAGAGACTGTATATTACGTAATCGCTTATTTCTGCTTTGCTTTGTCGTACGAATTAACCCCGGCCATGATTAATTTCGGTTGTCCTTAATGGAGTCGAGTCGATTTCCTCGTCCCGGGCAAGATACTACTAGCCTGAGTCTGTGGCCGCGTTTACAGTGGAACAATCACGTAGACATTAAAGACTGCTTAATGGTAACGTCCTGCAGCTAACGATAATAAATGGGGATTAATGCTGCAGAAGATATACCGCCTCATGCCAAGACCACTAATTAGATTGCAATAAATACGCAATAAATCGTGCAACACTTTTCTTTATGGCAATGGCGAGTGGCGTATCTTCTTCTCCCGTTTTCTATGCGTTCCGCCCAAAGAACATGGCCCTCAAAGGAGACTCGACCCCGAAGAGACCGCGAACATAAACCGTGTGGTATATTGTGACCCGCGCTGCCCCACTACAGCCTACGATCACGAGAAAAAAAGAAGGAAAGAAAGAAAAGCAAGAGCAAAAGGAAGAAAACACTTAAAGTCAACGTGGATTAAAAAGGCCGCCGTTTTTGCATCCCGAAGCGTGCCAATGGCGGGCGAGAATTTCCAAACTCGGGCCGTTTTGCGTCTGTGTTTGTTGCCAGGGAAATTTATAACCCTCGCTTTTCCCCCTGGCATGAAGGCGGCCTGGTCGGACAAAGTGGTCCTCTTTAAGAATGTTTGTGTTCATGAAAAAGGTTTCGGCGAACCATTTCGGCGAAACGTTTTGGCGGGATTTTTAAAAGTCTCAAAAAGGGAAAACTAAAGTCTAAAATGGATCCATGAAAAGGAGTTTACATAGACTGGACTTGTATTTACCTTCATTTTTCTGTGCGAGGTTAAAAACGGGATGCGTCTCGCTTCAGC
>NC_051408.1:31631804-31631930 GCF_015228065.2 Penaeus monodon
CCTTTGCAAAACAGAGAAAATGGCGTGAGATAAGGTAGAGAATATAGTTATGATTAATCTTCGTATATATTGTATATCTTTTCTATCTCTTAACTTGCAGTTGTTTTAATTCATATTTCCCTAATG
>NC_051408.1:31632045-31632143 GCF_015228065.2 Penaeus monodon
TTTCTTCTCTTTTCATATTACCCCAGCCTCTTTCATTTTCTTCCTTCCTCTGTTGTATCTGCAGTCTCTTTTTTACTCTCTTCGTCATTGTTATTGAA
>NC_051408.1:31632339-31632669 GCF_015228065.2 Penaeus monodon
CCCCCCCTCTTAATCACAACACGTATAAGCAAATGCAAGCGCAAACCCCCGCTTCCCATCCCGCAAAGAAGAATCCAAGACCATTAGTATTCCCTGGAAGGCGATCAGATAGCGCGGTCTGGAGATGCAGACGCTGGATATCACTGCCGGGTAATGAGTGGTGATGCCTGGAGAGGTGGTGATGACCTGTGTAAGGGATTCACCTCGACAACAGGTGACTGTGGACGCCGACAGGTTGAGGGCGACGTCTTAATAGCACTGGATGGAGGGGCTTTCGAAGTGAAGGTTATGTTTTCTTTTAAATATAGGCATGTACACACTAGCACACAC
>NC_051408.1:31633212-31633720 GCF_015228065.2 Penaeus monodon
GCGGACACAGCGTTGCAGCCTGCAATCATGTGCAAGGAAATAAGATTATATTTTCATCTCAATCTATATTGTGTCTCTGTGACTTCGTAGCCACAAGCCCACAGGGAAAAGGCCCGTTGCATCATCATCTAATTATTCCAACTGACAATCTATGATATGAAATTGTACATGTATATGATGGAGCAGCTTTGATGTTTATTTAAATCGTAGACGCATGCCAGGTCGTCGCATACGGATGATTTTTTTGTGACGTTTATATATTCTCTTACGTCCAAGGACTATTTAACCTTAAATGGCAACTCGACACTCAATATTTTTTATTCCTATTACAAATACTCATCATTTATTTATTAATTGGTCTAATTTCAATATTAGGAATGTGTTTATTACTTTTTATAGCCATTTTACCACATGAATTTATATTACTGAAATTGAGATGTTAAATTGAATATCAAATGTTTGTAGATTAAAGGAAAAAATGGCTGAGTTTGCACTTTATTGACCGATG
>NC_051408.1:31634148-31634475 GCF_015228065.2 Penaeus monodon
TCCTTAACCTCCTTTTCCCTTTTTCTCGAGTCATGTATCAATATAATGATACGCATATGTATCCACTTAAAACCCCAAGAGGACAGAGAACAAACAAAATGTTCAAGAGGGAATATCTGAACATATTAAATGAACTGCGGCAAAGTGTCTTTTATATTCAATTCGTTCGTTAAATTACATACGAAACCCTCGGTGCCCAAACGTTATCTGAATTCGTTCTAATCGCTCAGGACATCGTTAGTAGATTCGGCGCAATTCTCTTTCATTATTTTATCATTAATGAATTTTACAGCTGGTGTGTCTCTGTGTGTTCGTATGTGTAGCTGA
>NC_051408.1:31634642-31634793 GCF_015228065.2 Penaeus monodon
CATTTTTAACTTATATGATTGCCTAATCATAATTTCAGATAGCTGTTATGTGATGCATACATTGGTAGATGTTAACAAGCAAAGGTGTATCCTGAATGCCAGGTATATATACGCATATTCTTAAATTTGCGTGGGTATAGTATCTTCAGGA
>NC_051408.1:31634962-31635240 GCF_015228065.2 Penaeus monodon
AAATGAAACAGTATCTTCTTGGGATAACCAGGGAAACTTATCGGGCATTATAATACTTTACTGAAACTACGAGAAACAGAAGGGGAAGCAACAGGGGTGAAGAAGTGAACTTGACCTAATCCTGGGTCATGGCCGAGGGAAACACGTCCTCACAGGGTCAAGGCTCATGTTTTTATTAAGTGACCATTGACCTGGGACGACCTCCATGTCAGCTGGTCACGTGATATATACTGAACCGAACAAGATATTCCAGTATGATTTTCAAGAGGATACCATAA
>NC_051408.1:31636422-31636663 GCF_015228065.2 Penaeus monodon
TCGTAGGTGAAACCAGTAGCGAAAAAATCGAATCGTTTGTGGTCGACGTTATCTCAAACCTGAGGTTACGGAGCTGCAGCTTATATGCTTTCAGAAAACGTGACATGTCCTCTGAAATTGTCTGAAGGATTTTAATAGCGACAACTCACTGTGTTTGGGAACTGAAAGATGACCATGTTTTAAATCGTCTTTTTTTCCTGCTGTGTTATTTTCGGTTATGTCTGAAGTGGAGGAAGGATAT
>NC_051408.1:31636689-31637074 GCF_015228065.2 Penaeus monodon
TATATATTTATTTTTATTTCTTTTTTTTTCCAGTTCGGACATTTACGGAGTTTCAGTGGTTCCCTCGTGCTGTAATTACTGTTTGATAACAACTATTTTATAAAGAATATACTCCCTCTCTTTCTTCATGCCTGAAATTAATTGTTCCTGGAGAGTATCAACATCTGAAGCACACGTGACAATTAACTTGTAACGGCGAATTAGATTTTTCGCAGACATTATATTTCCGTCTTCTACAAATATCATTTTTTTATCTTTTTATCTTGTGTGTCGAGAAAAAATTCTTTTAGACTCGAAAATTTCTTTATTTAGTGACTGTAGCTGTCATCATCTGCTGATTTGATAATGTGCTTAATGCTCTAGTGGGTTCAAATTAAAGTTAGCC
>NC_051408.1:31638459-31638903 GCF_015228065.2 Penaeus monodon
AAATACTTAGAGTCGTTTCATATGTCTTTCACATAGTTTCGATGAGAGGGTATATGGGGTTTAGATTAATTGCCATATCTTATGATCATCGTGTTTGGTCTTATATCACGTTAATGGCGTAGGGTATTATATTTGTCATGATACGTTTTATTTTATTACTTTGGGTCTAAAATGAATTGCTTAGGACCCTGAATTAATTGTGCTGGATCTTATATAAACTGAGTTGGCTTTTATATTACTAGCCTAAGACTTTTATGGGCTGTGTAGAACAATTTTAACGTTTTAAGTGTTATTATTGAGGTTGCCTGATTATAAACTTTAGGGGTATTAATTGGATGTGTCTGTTTGATTATTTGTAACATAATTTTGGGCTGTAGCTTGAGGCTGTACCACTTGCAAGATGTAGAATTTGGACCAACAGCACGAGTCACCATTATACCCCCC
>NC_051408.1:31640926-31641173 GCF_015228065.2 Penaeus monodon
ACGAGCTTTGGAACTATTATAATAACAAAGGTAAAGATGAAAAAAGACATCACAGATTTTATTCCGAGGACTTTGGTAAGAGAGAGACCGGGGGAGGGGGGGGGGAGTTAGTAGAGAATGCATGCGTACACCTAAGGAATTTCCATGAGTACCCCGCTGTGGCTGCGTAACTGGATGCGTACGTGGGGTTTTGCGTGCGTATCGACGTAAGTCTGTGTAGTTGCGTATGTAGTTTGCACGTATTCGA
>NC_051408.1:31641642-31641861 GCF_015228065.2 Penaeus monodon
ATAATTTGCTTAACATTCTACGCTCGTTTTCTAATGTCCGTTTGTGTGGTTCATGGACACGGCCGTTCGTTCAGATACGTTGTTTCCTCTCGTTTGTTTCTGCTTTTAATTCATGATGAAACGTTTGTCATGATTAATGAATTTTACATCCTTATTTGCATGACTAATTGCATGTCAACACGTAAATACACACACGATAACACGCACATACATAGAAAC
>NC_051408.1:31641953-31642088 GCF_015228065.2 Penaeus monodon
AACTGGGAGAAATAAGCATATGATGAAAATTGGAAATAGAGTTCAGAAGACAGAAAGATGAGCGTTGGGCGTGGGGAAGGGGGGTACCGGGAGGAGGAGGGGAGGGGGTGCACGGGGGTTGGGCAAGGGGGCATA
>NC_051408.1:31642153-31642496 GCF_015228065.2 Penaeus monodon
GCGGCCGAGAGAGTCACCCTCATTGGCCTGCAACAACATGCTCTCACGTGTCCGGGGCTGATGTCACGTTTTGCAACATGACCTGCATGATAATGGCTGCATTTCCGTTGTGTTCTCTTGCAAACTCTTTTTTTTTTTCTAAAGTGGGGGCGTGTGTGTGTGTTGGGGGGGGGGGGACGTCAATGCAGCAAAATCGTGGGAACCTTTGCTCATGGTCTCTTCTGTGACATTTTTTTCCTGTATTTTTTTTTCTTCTTCATTTTTGCTTTCTCATTTAAGTCTTGTTCTGTTCTAATTGTTTTTTTTTCCCTTGATGCTCGTAGTGTAGACTTATGTGAAATTC
>NC_051408.1:31643099-31643335 GCF_015228065.2 Penaeus monodon
CATTAAACTCGCATCAAATATCATATTAACATATTTTCGTTCTTCCCCATCTCTGCAACGAAAATGCAACCGGGTGCACACAAGAAGAAGCTCAACATCTTCATCGGTAATTACCATATAATCTTATCCTTTGATCAGCCGCATAAAGCTTAATGAATCTGATAATCAAATTACTTATTTGCTTGCGCGATAAACAATGCTTGCTTTGAATATTCATAAGGGTCATGGTTCGTTAT
>NC_051408.1:31643653-31643778 GCF_015228065.2 Penaeus monodon
TATGATTTGAAGAAAAATCATCTCGATAAACCACAGTGTCTTGTGCGCACTGAGGCGTGGCCGAGAGAGATCGGTTGATGTTTGTAAGTATTCCTACAACACAACTCAAACAGGCAATCGGTAAA
>NC_051408.1:31645587-31646371 GCF_015228065.2 Penaeus monodon
TGAGACTTATATGGTATTAACAACAATTAAAAAAAAAAGTAGAATTGTCCCTGCTCATCAAAATTACAACATGCAAGTTTTATCATCAACATAATGAATATTTGCGATAAATACCAAGGGGCTAATATGGATTTCAGTCATATATAATATCTTTGTTTATTAGGGACCCACACGTCAAGTGCAGTTGTTACGTAATAGCCAAAGATTTCAAATACGTTAACGTCGGTATGTACAAGTTAATAACCATATTCCTATTGAGGATATATTATGAAATTAATTTAACACTTAAAAAATAAATTAAAAAGCTTATTGTAAACTATTGGCCGCGGTTCAATCCTCGATTTTATTCATGAGATGAGTCAGAACACAGACAGCGTAAAATTCTTTAACAACAGACTTCGCAGCGAATTCAGCTAAACAGAATACTAATTGACCATCAATTTTGCCTCATTTCCAATTCAAACGTATCAAGGAAGTTGAATATTAGCGTAAACTGGTTCACTTTAAACTGCTTTTTCGGTCGTTGCATTTGACGAGATCGACCCCTGCTTGGGGACTGGGAATCTGCCCGCTTGTCACTCTCTGCCTGACGTTTGGCCGATTTCATGAATCATTTCAGTGACAAGGAGAGAATTTGATGTCTTTCTTTCTTTTTTCACTTATAAATGGGCTTAAGTATATGTGTGTGTATACGTTTTTATGTATGGATACCCCGCACTATATACGTTATTCAAATGATATATATTTTTGTCTGTGAACTGTGAACCGAGTACTGATTCCGCCA
>NC_051408.1:31646557-31647011 GCF_015228065.2 Penaeus monodon
CAAACCTCAGTCCGCCACCCGAGACCTGTTAATCAGCGCCCCAAGCATCATGTTCTTCCTCGCAACGGCAGCGATTTTCATCTCACGTCCAAAGACACTTTCACTGCTGCGTAAGGGGACCAGTTGACATATAAGCTTGCCAAGGTGGTCCCCCCCCCCCCGCGCACTCGCTCTCTTCAAAGCAAATCCTCCCCTCGCGCAAAGACCGGACCTTTCTCCCTTTTTACCTCTCAAGATCAACTACATCTTATTTTCCCAGCGCTAGTTAGAAAGGTCAGATTGGACTCGTTGCGGCAGAGATAGAAATCCGCGGGGGAAAAAGGGCTAATTGCATGGCCGCGACGCCGGAGCGAGAGTGACATTTCCAGTGGCCGAGGATTTCGGTATCGCTCGGTTTAACTGATCTCTGGGTTTTTGCGTATTTTTCTTTCATTTGTGCCATTTGAACTGCGGT
>NC_051408.1:31647496-31647616 GCF_015228065.2 Penaeus monodon
AGACAGGTCAGAAACAGACACAAAACAAGTAAAACACTTTCAGGAAAAGAGAAAAGGTCGTGCTCTCCACTAACCAAAAGTGTCTTTTTTCCTAATAAGAAAATCCGGAGTGCAAACGAG
>NC_051408.1:31647732-31648183 GCF_015228065.2 Penaeus monodon
CCCTTCTCTCACTCCCTCCTTCCCTTCAGCCCATCGGCCACCAGAACGATTCCCACTAACAAGGTAGTTATAGCATCTCCTCATCGGCGTCCTAGATGGCAGCACCGGACGCTAATTCGCACAAACATCCAGATTTACATCCTGGTCTTGACAGATATTCGGTGTTTCGGGTTCACTGCTTCGTTCACTCGTGCTCTCGGCTGCGTTAAAGAAATCGATGGTTGTGGGTTGATAAAGATGGTTGGTTCGAAGACGATCCGAGTCGAGATGATGGGGAGGTATTTTGCATATTTGGACGCATCTTTTTTATACACACGGCGTCGTAACTTTGGTTATAGAGATGTATAAAATGTATTGATTTTTTTTTCGCTTTTCTTATCGGTGCATATATCTGCGCAGGAATTTTCGGCAGAGATATGAATGAGTTTGTGTTTTTTTTCACTTTTATTCT
>NC_051408.1:31649176-31649639 GCF_015228065.2 Penaeus monodon
CACACACTCACAGACATACAACTATAATGATATTCTCTCGATAAAGTGCCAGTAACAGGGAAAACGTACGCAAGCTGATATTACCTCAGACGTGCTATAGACTCTTTCTAAAACGACGGGAAATTATTACATTAAAGTTAAAACGACCGGAAAATAGTTCTTTTCGTAAAATGTAACGCCAAAGGCTGTAATGCCAGAGGGTGCACAGCTAAACGCGGAGATGTAGTTTATTGTAGCAAAATCACCACACGATGCATGTGGCTATTATTGGTATTATATCATTATGTCTGTAAATTCATTGGAAAATGCAGACGAGGGATGATAGATGATTGGTAAGTCATGTTAATATAGTAATAAGTGTTAGTGAAGATTTACAGGCATTTTTTTCATCAGGGAAATTGCACGCTGTATTTCATTAAATTATATTACATGAGCTGTAATGACGAAGCATCTTCTACTTATG
>NC_051408.1:31649803-31649981 GCF_015228065.2 Penaeus monodon
CCCTCTTCTCCCCCTTTCACCCATTTTCTCTCCTCCCCCATCTTCTCCTTTCACGCTTCCCTCCCACAACCGTTGTATAGTAACAGCAAAGACATCTAGGCAGGAGGGTAGAGGGGGGTAAGGGGGAGGGGAGGGGGTGGGAACCACAGGAGATCAAATGTATATGTGGCTGGTACCA
>NC_051408.1:31650047-31650189 GCF_015228065.2 Penaeus monodon
TTGAAAATCACTGACGTATGCAAATGAGAAGCGAACACAGCGAACGATGTTGTCATATCTACACAGATGACACCTGGAATTCCGTACATCATAAAAACGCATTCGTCAAATTCAGAAATAATGGAGGCAAAAAAGTCTAATT
>NC_051408.1:31650770-31650915 GCF_015228065.2 Penaeus monodon
AGGAAGTACACTTGAATGGTTAACAAAATATAAAACCAGGATTTCGATCGACTCTGAAACCCGTTTAACGACTTCTGACAGAAATCTATGTAGAAAAATTAATTTAAAAATATGCATAATTATGTAACAGTGCAGCAGTGGCTTC
>NC_051408.1:31651699-31652614 GCF_015228065.2 Penaeus monodon
TCCTTCAAGCTGATATAAGTATTAGGAAAAGCTCATTATGCGAATGCGGGTGTGTCTTAACTAATGTTTCCGTCTTCGGCATTTGTTTTTTATGATTCATATTTCTACTTTCATTTTAAAATACATAAGCTCTCGTGATATGATCAGTCTGCAAGGGGCAAGAGACAAAAGTGGATTTAAAAAAGGGAGGAAAAAATCTGAGGATAATAAGAGGTGGAAAAGAATTAAATGAATTATGTAAATGATAACTGCGGGGTGTGTGTCCGGGCCAAAAAGTATACCAACTTGAGACCTTTTGCAAGTGGAAGAGGATTCTCTGCGAAAGGTGTTCGAAATGTGCCTTGTGGTGTTTCAAAAACCGGATTTTGTTTTTTCACGCATATTTTTTTAATAAGAAAAATATTAATACTGACATATAAACATTACAGCGTCTCCGATTGTTCTGAATAAAGATTGAAAGTAATTAGCTGAAACAATTCAGGATTAAAAACTAAACAAGAAAAAGTCATTTTAGTTATACGGTTTTAAAAAAGAAAAAAAAATGTAATGTTATTTATTTTTAATAGAGCGAAGATATTACCATTTTCCTTTGCGTATAAGGACCTTCACCAATATCCTCCATGTGTGGATACCTAACGTATGTGACAGATACATTGATTATTATGTATGTAGTATTCCCTCTCATTACCAACAGCCTTATGCTATTTGCAAGAAAGACAAATTGCTCCGTTTTGAGTCACTCTAAATTTTTGCACCCTAGAAAATTTTAATCTTTTGAACTTTCGGCCAAGTAACAAATAAAAATATATCATCAGTGATATTTATACCAATAGGACAATAAAATTTATGGATTACTGTGATTCTACTTATCTTAATATCTATAATTACATAATGACCCAATAGAGTTGTATATTA
>NC_051408.1:31653305-31653457 GCF_015228065.2 Penaeus monodon
CCTTGCAGTCCATCCCATGACAAAATATTTCGTCTCAGACCAATCATCTTTCTCCCTCGTCATTCCGATATCAAAGACCGAAACCGGAATTAATGGAATGATCAAGATGCCAAGCTCTAAGTAAGGACGTTAAAGATGAAGTCATGATGTCA
>NC_051408.1:31653514-31653736 GCF_015228065.2 Penaeus monodon
AGGAAGGAGAATAGGGGGATGCGATGTAGAAGGATGGGGGATAAGGAGGGGGAGGGACGAAGGGAGGGGGGAAGGGATGAAGAAGACGAGAGGAGGGAGAGGATGAATAAGATGTGGGAAGAAAAGGGGAGGATGGGGGAAGGGGGGGTAGGAGGGGGAATAGGAGGAAGACAAAAGATAATGAGAGAGATGAGGTGAAAAGGGAGGAAAAGATAAAAAAGG
>NC_051408.1:31653793-31654003 GCF_015228065.2 Penaeus monodon
ATCTTTAAAAAAAAAAGGAAATGAATAAAACAAATAAAACAAATTGAAAAGAAGGCGAGTGATGAAGGAGGAGATAAAGAAGGAACAGAAATAACAAAACACGATGGAAGGCCGTAGGTGGACAGTGATGATGGCTTGCGTTTCTTTGGCACATTAATTAGTGACATTTCCATTGTGTGTGTGAGACGTGGAAGCATTTCACATATTTAA
>NC_051408.1:31654839-31655016 GCF_015228065.2 Penaeus monodon
AATATTAATAAAAAAAAAACCCGTCAGCGTAGCTAACGAAGCCAAAATGATCCCTGATATACACATCACGTACAACGAAACTCCAAACAGAACAAGACATAGCAACCCAAAAGAACGACGCTCTTTCGTTATCAGTCACTGGCATCTTGAAACTACTTATGACAAGGAAAGGACACT
>NC_051408.1:31655053-31655583 GCF_015228065.2 Penaeus monodon
CTTTTTTCTTTTTTTTTGTGTGACAGAAATGAAAAGCTTTTGCTAAAACTTTTTTCAAAATCCGCGACGAAGACTTCCCTCGTGCTAGCGGAAGGCACTCATCATAAGCACGCGAACTTTGTTTACGACTGAATAGAGAGAAAATCCGTTTCCCAAATGCTCTTCCATCACGCCAAGTTCACGCGAGAACACTTGACTCTTGCAGCCGAAAGAGGAGTATAAGTTACTCGCCTGTGTTCACACTCTGGCCTAATCAATTTACGACAGGAGCAGAGAGGAAGAAGGTTGTACCTTAAAGTTTCTTTGACGAAAATTTCACTCTGTCCAGGTTCATAAAAAAAAAAATAACTGACGACTGACCCTCTGGAATTCCCCTGAAAGTCCCTTTTCAGAGAACAGGATAATGGACAACGCAATGAACAACTGAAACCAGAAGAACGGGCACCTTCAGCGGGTCGTTCGTTCACAGGAGTTCAAATGAGAGGAGTGTTCAAGATTGTTCATCCTGCTCTCGGCCAGAATATCAGAAT
>NC_051408.1:31656302-31656501 GCF_015228065.2 Penaeus monodon
TGGAAAAAAAGTTCTGAATTGTCACATGCTTATCATAATTTCAATTTCTGAAAAAGATAAATAGATGAATATAGAAAATGACTAGAAGTTAGTTTACTGATTCTGAAATAAATGTAAAAATGATTCGTATTATACAGCAGAAAAAAAATCATTACAAATAGGTATGAAAAAATAAACCTAATAAGTGACGGCTTTCCTA
>NC_051408.1:31656528-31656834 GCF_015228065.2 Penaeus monodon
GGTTATAGAAACTTACTTTATAAAAGGACAACTAATTTTAAAATAATCGCATCATACAAAAAAAGAGAATTCGTGTACACAAAAAGGACCGAAAGAGAGTCGAAAAAAACAAGAAATATTTTGAATTTAATTACTGAAAATTATACGTCACCATTACTTTCAGGGATTTTTTTTTCTTAATATATTTTTTTTTCAAGGGGCTGGATGCACAAGCACACACACACACGCAAAAAAAAAAAAAAATGCATGGACACACACATATAGATGTATGGTTGGTGACCTAGGTTCGAGACCCGGTCACACAAT
>NC_051408.1:31657132-31657760 GCF_015228065.2 Penaeus monodon
CACCACAGGTGCCCCAATTTTACATCTATGATTTGTCGATATTTTTCCCTTACTGGATATGGCTTTGAATAAATAGGACAAAGCACAAGGAATCTGCAATAAACCGTTCCTTGCACAAGGTGGAGTACCCGTTTTGCTTTCCGATGAGAGTCATGGCGAAACCGCTGGCAGCTGGACAGTGAATTTCAGTTCAGCATATTTCTCGATACACTGTTGTGCTGTTGTCCTTATAGCCGCATCAATGAATGAACTAACGGACTTTAAAAAGCCAGTGAGAAATCAGGACCTAACTGTAAAGAAGACAAAATTTATGAAGAAAATCTCTAATGAAGAGAATTTTGACGACCCAAACCCAATCTCAGGGTCGAGAAATAGAAACTGTTGACGATTTCTGCCAGATAGGAACAATTTTCATAGATATCTATAAAGACACGGAAGAACTCAGATGAATAATCATCATTGCAAATATGCAATGATCTTATGGATCAACACCTGGAAACATCAGTCAATCTCAGTCAAGACTATTACTCGAATTTTAGAATGTCCCGTGTTCCCTGTCGCAGCATGTACCTCAAAAGATTCGGTAAGAAAATTGCCTTAACCAAGAGACTCGGAATTAGTTTGCATG
>NC_051408.1:31661101-31661730 GCF_015228065.2 Penaeus monodon
TTTCAAAAGACGGTAATATATTCTGTGACTGTAACATATTCTTTGTTTAGTAAGACACGTCGTCCAGACCCCAGGGTAGATGTTGGTCCAAGTTCGCCGGAGTTACACCCATTTGTCTAACTACAGGAGGGGGCGAGGCAGGCGAGGAGGGGGCCAGGAGGGAGGGGAAAAAGGGGACGAGGAGAGCAGAGAGAGAGAGAGAAGGTACAGTAGTGGGCAAAGGATGAGGAGTAGGAAACGGGGGAGAATAAAGGAGAAGAGAGATGGGGAGGATAAAAGCGAAGGTAAGGAGAGGTTGGAGAATGAGAGGGAAGCGGGGGAGAAGAAAGGAGAGGAGAGAAGGAGAGGGTAAGGTAGTAGCGAATGAGAGGGTGAAGAAAAAGAAAACCTGAAAGAAAGGTGAGTAAACGAGAGAAAGGAGGGGCAAAGTGGCGCACGGAAAGGTGTGAGTAAGGAAAGAAGGATAAAGAGGTGAAATGTTAAGCAAATAAGGAATAAAATGGAAACAAAGGGTTAAGGCAAGACACAAAAGGGAGGACATGAACGAAGGAGAGAAAAAGACCTGGAGAAATACGAGACAAAATTTCCCCTAAAGCGGTGATGGAAGGGCGAAGGTGAGAATAAAAGAT
>NC_051408.1:31662117-31662454 GCF_015228065.2 Penaeus monodon
CGAGTCTACTCTAAAACAAAATTCCCAGAAATTACACAAGTCCCTCCCAACGCATTCAATGTGGTCGAAATAGTTTCAATTCGAGTGATTATATGCATTTTGCAACCTTGATTCGGCAAAACATCAGACTGTTGCAAAAGGAAAACTAAACAAGAAATTGAAAACCGCCCGGGAAAATATATCAAAACTGACAAATGACGATCCTGATTGTCCGAATTATGCAAAGTGAAACAATTACTAATCATTTTTTTTCTCAGGTTGACCTTGCTTATTGCAACATTCATCAATGTTCTTTTTCAAGGAGGTGTGAAGGAAGAAATTTTGATTAAAAAAAAAA
>NC_051408.1:31664131-31664492 GCF_015228065.2 Penaeus monodon
CACTCACGTATTCTTAAATGATAAAAGAAATTTTAAATGTAGATATTTTTGTACACTCGTAGCGGTCGTTATAGATCTTATCTATAATAATTTACCTTTAGCTAAAGACCGCTGTTCATAACACTGAAGTCATTTCAGTCGAATGGTCGAAATTCTGTAAAGCGTACAGAATTGTGGCCTTTATTCATTGTGCGTAAAAGGGTTACTGACTGCTCATGCATCGACCATTCTGCCAAAGATTGCTCATGAAAAGGTGGAGATAATTATGCGAATGAGAATTTGTTTGAAATTGTTTTTAGTGACGATGAGACTGTGTTGCTTAGTAGCTTGCTGAGGTTAAAGACACGCACAGGCTGACAGT
>NC_051408.1:31664570-31665332 GCF_015228065.2 Penaeus monodon
TTCACAGGCAGTTCCATTATGTGTTCATGTTTCCTGCCAAAATATTTCTTCATTAAGATGTGTTAACACTTGGGAGAAGCTGTTTAATTAAGGAGGGTGGGGGTAGATGGGGAGATGAGCTTAGAATTAGGAGGGGGCTGGGGAGGGGGAGCGGGTTATAAGTGGGAGGGGATTAGTGAGGGAGGAGAAACAGTATGGCCTAGTGGGGGGGAGGTGGTTATGAGGGGGAGGGCATTAGTGGGGGTGGGGTTTAGAAGGGGGAGGAGCTAGTCGAGGCACGAGGGAGGTGGGTGCATGGGTGTAAGGGGTGAGTGGGGTGTAGTGGTGTTAGAGGGGGTGGGGGACTTATGCTCACGGTATATTGGGAAGTTTGAAGGCGAGAGAGAGAGGTCAGTTGGAAACAAATGCAATTGCAGCTGCGGCCAGAGTGCTAATACGTGTCTATCAATTGCAATTAGTTGAGAAGTAAGGCATGAGGAACTGACAATTTGGACCAATTTTCAGCAACTGGGCTCTTCCGTGAAATTACTTTCGGTCTTTTTATCCTTTTAGTCTCTTCTCTCTACTTATCGGTAGCTAAGTGTTCAGGTGGAATATTTCATTTTTTCTCATAATTAACTGCACATAACGATTTAGGAAATAAGCAGGTGAACGTTTTCAAAAAAGAAACATGTTCTAATTTCCACGTTAACGAAAAATTATGTTGTAAAAAAAATTTAAAATAATAAATTAATAAAAAAATATATATTTAAATATGAAATT
>NC_051408.1:31665467-31666073 GCF_015228065.2 Penaeus monodon
GTGTGTGTGGGGTTTTTTGGCTGCCTTTTAACCCCTTTAATTCTCATATTTCAAAGTATCATCATTTCTTTTCATTGAAATTTGCATTAAATTTTAAAATGTGTCTTTTACAGACATAATTTTTCGTTAACGTGGAAATTAGAACATGTTTCTTTTGAAAAACGTCACCTGTTTTTTCCTAAACGTTATTGCATTTAATTATGAGAAAAAATGAGTTTTCCACCTGAACACTTAGCTACCGATAAGTAGAGAGAGAGACAAAAAGGGATAAAAAGACCGAAAGTAATTTCGGAAGAGCCCTTTGTGAAAATTGGCCCAAATTGTCATTTCCCTTCATCCCATTCTCAACTAATTGAAATTTGATAGACACGTATTAGCACTCGGGCCCGCAGCTGCAATTGCATTTTTTTCCCAACTGACCTCTTCTCTCGCCTTAAAACTTCCCAAATCCCTGGCATAAGCCCCCCACCCCCTCAAACCCCATACACCCCATCCCCCCTCCCCCCATGCCCCACCTCCCGTGCCTCGACTAGCTCCCCCCCCTTCAAAACCCCCCACCCCAAAAGCCCCCCCCTCAAACCCCCTCCCCCCATAGGCCATATGTTT
>NC_051408.1:31666129-31666255 GCF_015228065.2 Penaeus monodon
AAATTTCTAAGCATCCCCCCATCTACCCCACCCCCCTTTAATTAAACAGCTTCTCCCAAGTTTTAAAACAATCAAATGAAGAAATATTTTGGCAGGAAAAATGAACACAAAAGGAATCCCTGTGAA
>NC_051408.1:31666326-31666659 GCF_015228065.2 Penaeus monodon
ATGTCAGCCTGTGCGTGTCTTTAACCTCAGCAAGCTACTAAGCAACACAATCTCATCGCCCAAAAAAACAATTTCAAACAAATTCCACTCGCTAATATCTCCCCCTTTTCAGAGCAATTTTGCAAAATGGTCGATGCATGGCAGTCAGTAACCCTTTTACGCCCAATGAATAAACCCACAATTCTGTACCTTTACAAAATTTTCGACCATTCGATGAAATGACTTCAGTTTTATGAACAGCGGTCTTTAGCAAAAGGTAAATTATTATAGATAAGATCTAAAAACGACGCTACGAGTGAAAAAAAAATATTACATTTAAAATTTTTATCTTTT
>NC_051408.1:31668100-31668310 GCF_015228065.2 Penaeus monodon
TATTGTTTATGATATGATTGTCATTATTATCATCATTATCTTTTTTTGGGATTTCTTGTTTATTTTCATTTTTTATCATTTATTTTATTATATTGTCATTATCATTTTTTACTTTTTCATTGGTTTTGTATGTCAGTTTTATTATTTATTTTTTTTTCAGTATCATTATATGTAAGGATCATCAAAAATTAACATATATGTAAATAATAT
>NC_051408.1:31668529-31669046 GCF_015228065.2 Penaeus monodon
CCGCACACCCCAAATTTTTTTTTTAAATCAAAATTTTTTCCCTTTCACACCCCCTTGAAAAAGAACAATGATGAATGTGCAATAAGCAAGGTAACCTGAGAAAAAAAATGATTAGTAATTTTTTTCACTTGCATAATTCGGCAATCAGGATTCATTGTCGTTTTGATATATTTTCCCGGGGGTTTTTTAATCTCTTTTTTGTTTTCCTTTTGAAAAAGTCGGGTTTTTCCGAACAAGGTTGCAAAATATAAACACTCGAATTGAAACATTTTGACCCCCATTGAATTGGTTTGGGGGGGACTTTTGTAATTTTTGGGGTTTGTTTAGAGAGACTCGTAATCAGGGAAAACATATTTACATATTGTAACACACATTTTGTGTGTGTGACATATGGGGGTATGTATAATAAACCTGATAAAAAAAAAATATATAATATTAAAAATATAGAGAATTTAATATAAAATATAAATTAAAATATAATTTATATAATAAAAATTATTAAAATAATAATATTTAT
>NC_051408.1:31669149-31669983 GCF_015228065.2 Penaeus monodon
ATTATAAAATATATAAATTACTATTATTTAACTTTTTTTTATTCTCAGTTTTCCATCACTCTTTTCTCTTCTTTGCCCCTCTTCCCCACCAACTTTACTCTTTCCTCCTTCTCCTTCACTTCCTCTCTCTCGCATTTTTTCAGCTTTTCCCTTCCCACCTAAAAACCTCTCCCCCTCCTCCCCCCCCTTCTCCCCCCATCTTTTTTTCTCACCTTCGCCCCTTTCCCTCACCGCTTTAGGGAAATTTTGTCTCGGGATTTCCCAGGTCTTTTTTTCTCCTTCGTCAGTCCTCCCTTTGGTTTGCCCAACCCTTTTTTTTCCATTTTATTTCCTATTGCTTAACATTTCACCTCTTTATCCTCTTTCCTTTCCACACCTTTCCGTGCGCCACTTTGCCCCCCCTTTCTCTGTTTACCCCCTTTCTTTAGGTTTTCTTTTTTTTCACCCTCTCATTTGCTACTACCTACCCCCTCCTTTTTCCCTCCTTTCTTCTCCCCGCTTCCCCCTCTTCTAACCCCTCCACCTTGCTTTTTTCCTCCCCATCTTTTCCCTTTATTTCCCCCGTTTCTACTCCCCATCCTTTGCCCATACGTACCTTCCTTCTCTTTGCTCTCTCGTCCCCTTTTTTCCCCCCCTCCGGCCCCCTCCTCGCCTGCCTCGCCCCTCCGTAGTTAACAAATGGGTTTAACTCCGGCGAAAATGGACAACATCTACCCCGGGGTTGGGACGAGTGTCTTACTAACAAAGAATGTACAGCACGAAAATATTACCCTCTTTTTAAAAAATTTCTTCAGGAGGTTTTTCTATATGTGCAAGATACCCCGGGGTTACTTG